>NC_133649.1:92677651-93032908 GCF_009905375.1 Apium graveolens
AGACTCTCCTGACCTAAGGGCATCTCACAAGCTTGATGTGGCTCAAAGGCCTGGCTTGGGCCTTCTTGGGCCTAAGCTAAAGTCCAAGGTTCCCCTGTTTTTCTGGGCAGAAAATGCCCCTGACTTGAATTATCTTGTGACACATGGTTCTAGCTCATATCCTATGAACTATGGTTGAAAAAACTTCTCTGACATACCCTCTAACTAAGGCCCAAGTTGGGCCTAATGAGGGCCTACCCATGACATGGCCAAATCTCCCTATTTCTAAGTTGCAACTAAAACTGTCCCCTGCTGGACAGATTTTGTTATTCTACTTGTGCACCTAACCAAATGACATGCAAACCTCCAACCAACTCCTAAAACCTATTATATACTCCCCATACTAACTTCTGGTAGCTTGGGCCTCAAAGTGCACATCAATGACATGGTCAAAACTCACTCTAAACCTCAGGGTACTAAACTGATTTTTCTGCAGAAACTATAACTCTCATTTTTCCAAGGCTTTGACTTGACAAACCTATCTAACAACAACTCAAAACTTAAAC
This sequence comes from Apium graveolens, assembly GCF_009905375.1. Classification (NCBI taxonomy): domain Eukaryota; kingdom Viridiplantae; phylum Streptophyta; class Magnoliopsida; order Apiales; family Apiaceae; genus Apium; species Apium graveolens. The sequence continues at coordinate 92,678,197 of NC_133649.1, forward strand.
AAAGACTTATACATGGTATTCTACTGAACTAACTCCCTTTTTCTCAAAATAACCTTGGTGAGATCATCCTTACCTAAGGTGCAACTATGGCAAAACAAAAGAGACTACTCTTTACAAATCACAAACCTTTATGCTCTTGAAGCAACAAGATATATTTTTTTTTTATAATAGATAACCACGAATTATTACCATGCAATAAGAAGTATAAATCAATATTAATACATTATTCCTACTGAAATTAAGGCTCACTAACAACATGAATCTAAATGATCAAAACTTCCAAAAAATCAAAAGTGATTTACATGCATGCATGCTTTCGGATCTTTCAAGCCAAAGCAACATGATTTCCAAATAAATTTTTATCATAATTCAACATGCAAGCCTAACATGGATTACAACTAAATGATCAATTAGCATGCAAAAGGGTTTTATCAAGCTTTTACTATAAAATTCACGTTATCATCACAAAATACACAAAAATGTAACAAGGCAACAAAACACCATCCATTCGGCTCCTATCAAGTCATGGCCGAATGGATTAGGGTAAGAACAACATTTCATAAGTGTAACACTCTTATGTCTAGCCATTCTTGACCCTATGATACTATATCTCATGGTAAAAGCCTTAGATTCACAAGAATCAAGGAGGTTCACTTTGAGTTTAACAAAAACATCACCATGCAAGGTCAAAACATAGGTTTTTCACTCTAAACTTTTGAAATATATATAAGAATAACATATAGGGAGTAAAATTACTTGGATATAAGATGATTGTTTGAGTGAGAGTTGAAGAAAGAAGGGGATGGGGCTCGGTTTTGGTGGTTGCCGAGAGGGGAGGGGAAAAACCGAGAGGTGAGGGAGGAGGGAGGGAGAAGAGAGTGAAGTGGTGTGGTGAAGTGAGGTGATGATCACTTCTTGGACTTGTTTTTATGCATTGATTTGACTATAATGTGAGTGGGTTTGAGATTTTACAAGAGTAACCCTCCAATATAGTTAGGTAGATTTGCATGCAAGGGTAAAGGGGTAAATTGGTTAGCAAAATGTGAGTTAGTGGGGTTGAGAATGTCTTCTTTGCCCTTTGATTAAATAGAAGAGAGTTTGCATGCAAGGTTATTCATGTAATTTGATAAATATGACAACTAAAATTTATAATGATTTATTTTTATAAAATACAATACAAGTTCAAAAATTATAAAATTTATACCATAAATTAACTTGTATTTTTAGAGACTTCATAAAATCATTTTCAAAATTTGTGAACAAAATGCCTTTTAAAAGAAGATTTTCCCAAAGCTTAGAATATTCCTTATAAATCAAAAATAAAGAAATTAAATAAACTCTTGCTTTGAAAAATCATATACTACCCAAAGCAAATTTATAATGCAGAAATTTTCACTCACACAAACGTACAATCATTGAATATATTTTCATTTGACTTAATATTATACCAAATTCACAAATAATATTACATAAAATGCCGGTCGTAACAAGAACCCAACGAGGTTTGGGATTATTTGCGGCTGATCATCGGCTGTAATCCGTAGCGTCATAAAATAATTTTGATTAAGATATGTTTTGTTTGATACCAACAAAATGATGCCATCACCCAAAGTTTTATCTCTCATTATCATTGGTCATGTCCTCCCATTGACATTATTTAATATATATCTCGATTTATGTTTTGTATCGTATTGTTTAGCACTTGTTGAGCATTTGGCTCACTCCTTGCTTTACTCTGATATTACATCTAGCAGCTATGGTTAGATTCAAGCAGACTGCCCGTAAGACCTGTGATGCTGATGCCTATATTTGAGCTCAGGTAGAATAAGTGATAGTAGTTTGTGTGAGGACTCGGTATTTAAAATCAGTTGTAATAGATGATAGTGTTGGGCTGTTCCAAACCCTAGACTGTAAGATCTTGGATTTGGGTATGTTTATTTATTATTAAATGTTGTAATAGTTATATTTAATTTGCTGTTTAAGTTGGGGTGTGACATGTTTTGGTGTTAGAGCTACGGTTTAGAGTCCCTGGACAGCCCAAATAGGTTAAAGGGTATATGTGTAGGTTATAGATAATATGCGAGAGAGTAGGTTAAGTAAGTTTATTATTAATACTCCTCTTATTGGTTTGACAGCAAAGGGCGCATTCCTCGTCATCCTCTGGTTCAGACGACACTATTGCTTTCACCGTGTATGCTGAGTTGAGGCGCGAGTTTGATATGCTTCAGGGAAAGTACGACCGACTGATAGACCGACTGAAGAACGTGTACCCGGACAGCTGAAACTACGAAGGGAAGCCCAAGGAGCAGATAACTGCGAGACTTGAGACCTTGGTTCAGTACGTCAACACTAAGCTTGAGGAGATGCCAGCGCACCGGGACCGCACCAGCTAGTATGTCATTTAGATGGTGGCGGATGAGCTCCAAAGTATTGTGAAGACGCTTTGAGAGGAAAAGACTAACAAGCCCCGTTCAGATGGAGTGGAGCCTTAGTTCTTTCCATTTACCTTTCATGTTGTTGTACTATCAGACTCCGTAGAATTTCCCAGTTATTTCCGTTATTTCCTTTAATTAAGCCTGTTGATCCTAGAATCAGACTTTGTTCTAATCCCATGTATTGTGACCTTTAAATTTCAATAATCATGCTCTATTATTCCAATTGCTCTCAACTGTTATTATACGCTTTTATATGCATCATCATATCTGCTTAATTTGAAACCTGACCTCACATGTAAATAAGAATGCCATGTGATACCCTCGAATTGTTTTATTATTCATATCTGTTTTGACATAACTCTTATTTCAGGATCATGCCTCCCAAAAAAAAAACCCAACAACCACATCCACCACAGACCCAAATATTCTTCGACTACTGGAAACTTTACAACAGCAAACCAATGCTATAGCCCAACAACAACTAACTCTTCAACAGCGAATTAAAAACCAAGATAACCATGAACCACACCAACCACCTGAACCACCAGTACCACCTAGACAAATTGTCACTTTCAAGGCTTTTCAGAATGTGAATCCACCTGCATTTCATGATACCACTGATCCAGTAATAGCTAACACATGGATCAAGGAGATGGAAAGGGCTTTTGAGTTGGTACAGTTAGGAGACGATCAGAAGACGCCGTATGCTACTAACTTCTTGAAGGGCGAAGTCATCTATTGGTGGGAATCAATAAAAGCTATGGAAGCAATTGAACAGGTTTCTTGGGAGAGATTTAAGAAGTTATTTCTGGACAAGTATTACCCTAAGTACATGCAGAATCAGATGGACTTAAATTTTTGGAGCTGAAGCAAGGGAACATGACTGTACTGGAGTATGAGAAGAAGTTCACTGAGTTGTCAAGGTTTGTGACAAAGTATACCAGCACCGAGGAGGAAAAAGCGAAGAAATTTCAGCAAGGATTGGAGCCTTGGATCAGAGATAGAGTGGCTATGTTTGAGCTTGAAACTTATACGGGAGTAGTTCAGAAAGCTGCTCTGATTGAGAATAATGGGATGCAGTCAAGGAAGGAGAGGGATAACAAGAAGAGGAAGGTTCCATTTTATGGAGAAAAGTCTGAAGCGGGAAGTTCACAAGATCAGAATGTAAAGAGGATCGGATTCCAGAAGGGCGGAAATTTTCAAAAGAAGGGAAATTTGGGTAAAAGGCAAGAATCAAAGGGGAACAACCAGGCAAGCCAAGGACAAGTTGGAGAAAACAGATTCCAGAGACCCAAATGCAAGCACTGTGGAAGAAGGCACCCCAGAGTGTGTAATAAGTTGAGCATGACATGCTATAGGTGCAATCAGAAGGGACATTTGGCGAATGAGTGCAAGATGCCGAAGCCAGGAGTTACGTGCTATAAGTGTTGGAAAACTGGACATATAGCTAGGGAGTGCAAGGCAACCGGACCAGTCAAAGCTCTGATGAATGTGGCAAACACCAGTGCGAGCGTGCCAGTTGAGGTATTGGCATTACCTCCACCACCTACACCAACCCCGCAAGCAACAGCAAGGACATTTGATCTAAAGATGAAGGATGCTATTCAGAATTCTGAGGTGATAGCAGGTACACTTTTACTCAATAATGTCAAAGCTAAAGTATTGATTGATTCGGGAGCAACAAGATCTTTCATATCAGAAACTTTTGTTGATAATCTTCAATGTGATAAAATGATTATGAGCGAGGTAGTAAATGTGGTAATTGCGAACCAAGAGAAGATTCCTGTGAATCAATTCTGTCCGAATTATGAGATTGATATTTCGGGGTATAAGTTTTCAGCCGACTTGATACTCTTCAAGTTGGGAGAATTTGATATAATTTTAGGCATGGATTGGTTAGGAGAAAATAACGCTCAGATTAATTGTAAGACCAAGAAAGTGTATTTAAAGGCGAAGAGTGGAGAGAAGGTAGTATTTAAGGGGCAGAGGCAAAAACAACTATTTCTCACAATCATTCAGGCTAAGAAGCTACTTAAAAAAGGTTGTGAGTCGTTCCTAGCATATGTAGTGGATTCAGAAAAGGGCAACCCCAACATAGAAGATATCCTTGTAGTTAACGAGTTTCCTGATGTGTTTCCAGACGAACTACCAGGCTTACCACCAGATTGACAAATCAAGTTCGAGATCAACCTTGCTCCACGCACAGAACCAGTTTCAAAGGCCCCATATAGGATGGCACCAACAGAAATGAAAGAGTTGGCGAGCTAGCTACAAGAATTGTTAGATAAAGGAGTGATACGGCCAAGTACGTCGCCATGGGGAGCACCTGTTCTGTTTGTCAAGAAGAAAGATGGGAGTATGTGACTATGCATAGATTATCGAGAGTTGAATAAGGTAACGATCAAGAACCGCTACCCGCTACCAAGAATAGATGACCTTTTTGATCAGCTAAAAGGAGCAAAGTGCTTTTCAAAGATTGACTTGAGATCGGGATACCATCAATTAAAGATCAAAGAAGAAGATATTCCCAGACAACATTTAGGACCAGATATGGGCATTATGAATTCCTAGTAATGCCGTTTGGATTGACCAACGCCCCGACCACATTTATGGATCTCATGAATCGAGTATTTAAGAAGTATCTGGACAAGTTTGTCATGGTATTCATTGATGACATCCTTATTTATTCTAAGTTGGAAGAAGAATATAAACAACACCTCTGGATAGCATTGGAAATACTTCGTCAAGAGAAGTTGTATGCCAAGTTTACCAAATGTGAGTTTTGGTTAAATGAAGTTCAATTTTTGGGGCATGTCATTGGAAATGAAGGAGTTAAAGTGGATCCGGCAAAGATTGAGGCAGTTATGAGTTGGTAGAGGCCAAAGACTCCTACGGAAGTACGAAGTTTTCTAGGGTTGACAGGATACTATAGAAGGTTCGTCAAGGATTTTTCGAAAGTCGCCACGCCATTGACCAAGTTAACCAGAAAGAATCAAAAGTTTGAATGGAGTGCAAAATGTGAGGATAGCTTTCAAGAGTTGAAGCAGAGATTGGTAACAGCTCCGGTGTTAGTACTTCCAGATGACCAAGGAAACTTTGTGATATTCAGCGACGCTTCACATAAGGGATTGGGTTGTGTGTTAATGCAACTATAGTAAGGTGATCGCGTATGCGTCAAGACAGTTGAAACCAGCATGAGTTGAAGTACCCGACGCATGACTTGGAACTAGCCGCCATAGTGTTCGCACTTAAGATTTAGAGACATTACCTCTACGGAGAAAAGTGTGAAATCTACACGGATCACAAGAGTTTAAAGTACATTTTCACTCAAAAGGAGCTCAATATGAGGCAGAGGAGATGGCTGGAATTGATCAAGGACTATGACTGTTTGTTAAATTACCATCCTGGAAAGGCGAATGTTGTGGCCGATGCTCTAAGTAGGAAGGAGAGACTGAATATGATGACAACATCAAAGGAATTATCTGAAGAAATCAAGAGATTTGAACTGGAACTTTGTGATTGTGTAAAAGTTGAAGAAGTTTGTCATGCAATGACTTTTCAGCCAACACTAGTGGAAAAGATAATGAAATGTCAAGAAGAAGTAATGGAGAAAGAGAAGAATCAGTGATCTGGAGAGGAGATTAATACTCAAAGGGATGAGCAAGGGATACTAAGGTTTTCTTCCAGAATATGGATTCCTCATGTTCCTGAAATAAAGAATGAGATCCTACACGAAGCCCATAATTCAAAATTTTTCAATCCACCCGGGAAGTACCAAGATGTATCGGGACTTAAAAAAAAACTTTTGGTGGCCAAATATGAAGCGAGACGTAGCGGAATGGGTTGCGAAGTGTTATACTTGTCAGAAAGTGAAGGCAGAACATCAACGACCAAGCGGATTAATTCAGCCCCTTAAGATTCCAGAATGGAAATGGGAAAATATTCGCTATGGACTTTATAGTAGGACTACCGCGAACGAAATCCGGGCATGACGCTATATGGGTTATAGTTGACCGTCTTACAAAGTTTGCGCATTTCCTTCCAATTAACGAGAAGTCGTCATTAGACAAATTGGTTCATCTGTATGTGCGCGAAATCGTACTAAGGCATGGAGTACCTGTATCAATAGTTTCAGACAGAGATCCCCGATTTAACTCGAGATTTTGGAAGTAATTTCAAGAATGTCTTGGCACGAAATTGAATATGAGCACGGACGTACCACCCGCAGACTGATGGACAAAGTGAAAGGACAATTCAAACAATCGAAGACATGTTGCACAGTTGTGCAATCGATTTTACAGGAAGTTGGGACAACCACTTGCCGTTGATTGAATTCTCTTACAACAATAGCTATCATTCCAGTATCGGCATGCCACCATACGAAGCTTTGTACGGGTGAAAATGTAGATCACCAACAAGTTAGGATGAAGTAGGAGAAGGAAGGATTCTCGGCTCGGAATTGGTACAACAATTGCATGACTCAGTCAAGTTAATTCAGAAAAGGCTACTTGCTGCTCAAGATAGACAGAGGAAGTATGCGGATCCGACACGTAAGGATGTTCAATTCCAAATTGACGAAGCTGTTTTGTTGAAGGTGTCACCTAGAAAAGGATTGTCTAGATTTGGAAAGAAAGGGAAGTTAGCACCTAGATACATAGGTCCTTTTTAAATTTTGAGTCAAGTAGGGAAGGTGGTCTATGAGTTGGCCTTACCACCTCAGTATCAGCACGTGCATAATGTGTTCCATGTGTCATTGCTTAAGAAGTACAACCCTGACGCTAGCCATGTAATAGAATATGAACTAGTAGAAATTCAGGCAGACCTGTCATTTGTGGAGCAACCGGTCAAAATACTCGACTGGCAAGAGAAGAGTCTTAGAAATAAGTCAGTAAAGTTAGTAAAAGTACTTTGGAGGAACCCTAAGGTCGAAGAATCGACTTGGGAGTTAGAGTCTGATATGCGTTCCCGGTATCCTCATCTGTTCTCTTAGATTCTGGAGACAGAATCCCTTAAGGGGGAGAGGATGTTACACCCGGCATTTTTGTGTAATATTAATTGTAAATTTAGTACAACTTTAAAAGCCGAATGCCAATATATGCAACTATTGTATGCTTGTGTGAATGAGAACTCTGTGTCTTAAATTTTCGTTATGTGGTATATGAATTTTCAAAGCAAAAGTTTATTTATTTCTTTCATTTTTAATTTATAAGGAATATTTTAAACCTTGAATAAATTTCTCTTTAAAAGTTATTTTGTTCACAAATTTCAAAAGTAGTTTTATAAATTTCTAAAAATCCAAATTATTTTATGGTATAAATTTTATAATTTTTGAACTTGTGTTTTATTTTACAAAAATAAATCTTTATAAATGTTAATTGTTATAATTAGTAAATTACATAGTTGTCCTTGCATGCAAATCCTTTCTATTCAATCTAAAAGGGCTAAAGAGACAATTACCACCCCACTAACTCTTATTTTTCTAGCCAAATTCCTCCTTTACCCTTGCATGCAAAATGATCCAAGTATAAGTGGAAGGGTAGTCATGTCAATTCCTATTCCCACTCACATTTGTCAAAACAAAAACCATAAAACAAGTAAAAGACATGATCATTTCACACATCACCCACACCACTCTTTCTTCTCTCCCTCCTCTCTCTCACTCTCGGCTCCTACCCCCTCACTCTCGGCTTTTCAGCTGAAACCACCCCCTCCCTATTTTCTTTCTTTCTCAATCAAGTTCCCACCTCCTACACAAGTAAATGTTACTTCCCATACCATGATCACATATATTTCAAAGAGTTTTGAGTAGAAAGTTTAAATTTTAAGGTTGCATGTTAAGGTTTTAGTTGAAACTCAAAGTACAACCTTGATTCTTGTGAGTTTAAGGTTGTTTTTGAGAGGACTACAAGGAATGGTGAAGTGCCAACTCTTGAGAAGGAAACTCTTGATGTTAAATGGCCATTCCCTTCCATTTCATTCGGCCATGACCATAGGGGAGCCGAATGAATGGTTCTTGAGACTATTCTTGTTGCTTTGTTCAATTTTTTCATGTTTATGTGATAATGGCTTGCATTTTGTAGTAAAAATTTGATGAAACTCCTTGCATGCTAAGTGATCATCTAGATATAGCTCATTCTAGGCTTGCATGTAAATTTCTTGGTAAAACATATTTAGAAAACATGTTGTTTGGCTTGCAAAACTCGAAGACATGCATGCATATGGATTTCACTTAGAATGTTATAAGATTTTGATCATTTGGAAAGATTTTATTAGTAAGCTTTAATTTCAGTAGGAATAATATTTTAATATTGATTAATGCTTCTTGATGCATGGTAATAAGTCGTGTATATCTTTTATAAAATGCATAACTTGCTTGTTTCAAAAACTTGATGATTTGTGAGTTGTGAAATGTGGTTTCTTTTATTTTGCCATGATTGCACCTTAGGTAAGGATGATCTCCACCAAGATTATTTTGAGTATAAGGGAGTTAGTTTAGTAGATCACCATGTTTAAGTCTTGGTTTGGGTATTGGGTTATTGGTGGTTGAGTTTGTCAAGTCAAAACCTTGGAGAAAGGAGAGTTATAATTTCTGCAGAAAATCAGTTTAGTACCCTGAGGTTTAGAGTGAGTTTTGACCATGTCATTGATGTGCACTTTGAGGCCCAAGCCACCAGAAGTTAGTATTGGGAGTATATGAAAGGTTTTAGGTGTTGGTTGGAGGTTTGCATGTCATTTGGTTAGGTGCACAAGTAGAATAACAAAATCTGTCCAGCAGGGGACAGTTTTGTTGCAACTTAGAAATAGGGAGATTTGACCATGTCATGGGTAGGCCCTCATTAGGCCCTGTTGGGACTTAGTTAGAGGGAGTGTCAGAGAAGTTTTTAAAACCATAGTTCATAGGATATGAGTTAGAACCATGTGTCACAAGTTAATTTAAGTTAGGGTGTTTTCTGCCCAGGAAAACAGGGGAATCATGGACTTTGAGCTTAGGCCCAAGAAGGCCCAAGCCAGGCCCTTGAGCCACATCAAGTTTGGGAGATGCCCTTAGGTCAGGAGAGTCTTGTGTAAGAGTTTTGAAGGGAAACCTATAGTTTAAGGGTGTCAATAGGTCTTGGATAGTTTAGTAAAGGCACATCGAGTTAGGAAACCAAAATTAGAAGACTTTGTCTAGTTTAGCGACCAGGTGACTTAAGTTGGGGGATCGAGATCATCCAAGCCTAGTGTTGCATTATGGTGTATATGGTGTTATTTGGTATTATTATATGATATGTGATTATGTGGCTTTGTGTGTACAATTATAAATTAAAGGTGAATATAAATTAAGTACATATAGGCCTAAGTGCCATCCGTGTTTAAATTCGGGTTGTAAATAGGTTAAGTTGGTGAGAATATATTATAATGAGGATTATTATTATTTATGTAGGATCTCGAGACGAGGGAAAACTTGCCATAAAGGTCGAGTGAAGCTCCAGTTGCTCCTACCAGTCAGACCAGACCAGCCTTTCTCAAGACAAGTGATTCAACTTGTCCTTCATATTTACTGCTAACAGTTCATACATTGCTGCAACTATCCTGTGTCATTTGATATATTAAATCAAGCGTAACTTATATTTATCTTTGAATTATATAAAAATGCCATGAACCCTCGAGTACGTATTGCAAAGTGGTCTTATCATGATAGTATATTAAAGTAATTCGAATGCCAGGATAAAAGAAAGGGTAGTTATAACTCTTGGTTGATTCTCTTGATTAACATGCTGATGATTCCTAAGTATTGATATCTCATCCTGATACTTGAACCCCTATAAAACATTACCTTGAACCCTAAAAGCCAGATACTTATCAAAGTGATTCCTCATTGATTGATACCCCTCTTTCTTATCCTGAAGCTTGACAATTCTGATATATCCTGAGTTAAAGATCATTTCTGCATACCTTAACACCCTTAGTATTCATGAAGCTTATCTTCTTGATGATCCAGCACTTGAACCTTGATGAGAAACCATTTCTTAAAGCCCAATTTGGCATTACCCTTTATAATATCCAATAGCCTCACTAAATCCCCTTGTCCAATCTTTGATATATGAAAACCATTCAGTTACTTTAATAGAGTATAGTTTTGTGAATCATGGCCCTGAGATTTAGTACCATATTTCCCGTGTTTCGAGTTGATCTATAATCCCTTGATAAAAAAAATGTTTACTGTAAAAGAGATTTTGTTATAAATCGGCATCAGTTTTTGAAATAAATAAAATGTGGGTTTTCAGTCCCAAAGGGGGATAAATGTTTTCTTTGAATAGTGGATCTGGACTGAGACGCGAGTCCTTTCCACACTTATATTAGGCTTAAAAGTTGCCTAGGGATTCCCATTAATATTTTAGAACCCAGCGAGGTTCGGGATTACTTCGCGGCTGATCACCGGCTGTAATCCGTAGCGTCATAAAATAATTTTGATTAAGATATGTTTTTTTTTATACCAACAAAATGATGCCATCACCCAAAGTTTTATCTCTCATTATCATTGGTCATGTCCTCCCATTCACATTCTTTAATATATATCTCGATTTATGTTTTGTATCATATTGTTTAGCACTTGTTGAGCATTTGGCTCACTCCTTGCTTTACCCTGATATTACATCTAGCAGCTCTGGTTAGATTCAAGCAGACTGCCCGTAAGACCTGTGATGCTGATGCCTATGTTCGAGCTCAGGTAGAATAAGTGATAGTAGTTTGTGTGAGGACTCGGTATTTAAAATCAGTTGTAATAGATGGTAGTGTTTGGCTGTTCCAAACCCTAGACTGTAAGATCTTGGATTTGGGTATGTTTATTTATTATTAAATGTTGTAATAGTTATATTTAATTTGCTGTTTAAGTTGAGGTGTGACAAATGCTCCCGTCATCAACTTTACAGTCGTAAAGTAGAACAGGTTATCCAATAGTCAATAAGTCCACTGACGACACATCACATTGTTACTACAAATATATCACATTGTCATAACACCATTATCTAATCTCCTAGGAAAGCTCCAGATCCATACTCTTCTCTAATTCTCTTTCAAAACTCATCTAGTCCATTCCACAATCTAGTCATGGGTGGCCTAACTACTAATGACTTCTTTTAACTTGATAACATCTATCCTCCTGAACACTTGAATCTTCTTTCTAAACTTCTTCTCACCTTTATTTATATCTCAAGTACCCACCATTTACAGTAGCTTTCAAATCCATCCTCGTAGGTACTGTTGCATCATAGAACAAGTTTTAAACCAAAGGTATAGAACAAGAAGTAGGGTAAACTAAAGAGATACACTCACATCCGAATGTCCAGTAAAACAAGAATAAACAGATGTAGGTTCTTAAATAGGTAGTCTCGTATCAAGAGGTGGTAGAATAACGTAGAATAGCTTGAAGATGTGCGATTGTCATAACAGAAGGTAGTACCATTATACTGATGGAGGAACAAGATGCAAATCAAATCTGAGATAAGGTGACGATCCTTGAACGAAAAGCTCCAAACGATCAAACGATACAGGGAAATCAATGTAATAACCCCAATTTTTGGAATTTTTGAAACCCTGATGAATAGTAACTTTTGCTGATGATGCTGATCAAGGAAAATTATCAGACCACACTATATAGGAGTACTGTTATGGAAATTCTAAGATCGTATTAGTATTCCATAAAGTAAATAAGTGTATGTAAAGATCGTCAGAATCCAAATTCGAACACTTTGATTTTTCCCGAAAATCCACCAGATACCGAAAGAATTGAGTATAAGGTAACATGATTAAAAGGATTTTAATTCAAGGATTATAAGAGGGGATTATAAAAGGAATATAAAATATTGAGAAAGGTTTAGGGGAACCCAAGTAATAAGATCCCGGGTATGATCCCTCAAACGATAAACTAGAACGAAAGTTAAGCGAACCGTATAACAGATCAGCGATCATTAGCCAAGTAATTAGGAGTTAATCAAAGAGGTTAGTGGATGATGATGTCATCACACCAACAAGAAGAAGTCAAGTGTGGGAAGATGACATAAGCATGGTGACTTAAGCATGATAAAAAGGAGGGATTGGTTGGTTGATTGTGAACCATTCATTCTTTACCATGGTAAAAAGTTAATTAACAAACAAAAAGGAAGCAACCAAGCAAACACATTCATTTCTCCCCCCCATCTCCTTGCTCACGGTTTTTTGAAGAAAAACAAGAAGAAAAATTTCCAAACCCAAGCTCCACTAAATCATAATTCAAGAGGTTTGTTTCCTTAGATTCTATATTTCATAACTAAGAAGAACAAGTAGTTTGAGTGCTTGAATCCAAGGTTTGCTAGCTCAAATAAATCATTTTAGTTTAGGGTGAATAGTAACTTTTAAGAACAAATTTTTGATTCTTGATTTTATTTGTAAGGTCAAGGTAGCTTAAGCATAGATTAAGGCTTCCATGGGCATTCCAAGGATCTTTCATGGATTAAAAGCTTCAAGGAAGGTATAAAACTTCAAACCCTAGTTTTACTTTGAATATTTAGGAGTGGTTTTGATTAATATAGTTCATGAGAAGAATGATGCTTGTGTGTTTAAAGTTTGGTTGGGTTTGTAGCGATTGGATTTTAATTGAGGTGTTGATGATTGTTAATGGAGGAGTAGTAGTTTAAATGTTTAAGCATGAATTGAACCTTGTTTGATTTAGCAGTTTTGTTGAATTTGAAGATAGTATGATATTGGATTAAATTGAGATTCTTGGGCTTATTATGACTGAAATCAGTAGCATTGATGTGTATCTTGAGTTGTTGTTGATTGGTAGTTGGATTGATATGATTCGGAATGGAAAAATTTGGGAAATCGCGTAAACATAGCCGTCGTAATGCCCGATTTACCTTAGACTGTTTTGTTCTTAACTTCAGGACCCGTGAACTCACTGATTAGATTCTGACCATTGCCATGTTTAGATAGTTCATGTTACTGAGCTTCGTTTTGATGTGTGGTTCGCTTGAATCCGATGTACGGTTTAGGAGAAACGACCGTTTTAAGTAACGACATTTCGCGAACGAACCATTACCCCTCGCCTTACTTTGAAACCTTGGTTAAGGCCCTTAAATGACTAATTGGAGTATGAAACAATTATTTAAAGTGGATTAGGCAGTTGGTAGGGTACTCGCGAAAGAATCGCCTTAAAATTCTAATGGTTAATTTATTAAAAATGGTGGAGCCGAGGGTACTCGAATGACTTATGTGATTCGTTAAGCATAGAAGTGACCATAAGCGAACGTTAGGGTTCAATTGGTTAAAGTCTAGTTTCTTAAGCGACCGGGGTTTAATTTCGACTTATGTTGTTGTTCATAGGTTATCGGACCCGCTCTAAGCTTAAGTCTATCCGGGAACACTCAGGCAAGTTTTCTACCCGTTATACTGTTGTTGTGATGTATATATGTATATGCATTATCTTGTGATAGATGCATGATGGTTATTAGCAAATCTTGCGATATATTGGAGCATGGTGATATGGTTTATATGCATGCCTGTTTCGTAATTTTGATATCTAATTGTTGATTCAAATGCTTATAAGTTGCATAATACCTATGCTAGAGATAAGCAGTAGTTGCGTATACCCTTAGTATAGGGGACCCAAAGGTGAACATTTTCTAAAACGGGAGTCGATGTTCCCGAGTATATTATATATATATATATTTATATATATATAGATATAGTTTTCAAAACTATTAATCGAATAAGGTTTATTCGATAACCTTATTTTATTTAATGAATATTATTTTGAATATTCATTCGAGGACTTATGACTCCGCTTATTTTATTTAATGAATATTATTTTGAATATTCATTCGAGGACTTATGACTCCGCTTATTTTATTTAATGAATATTATTTTGAATATTCATTCGAGGACTTATGACTCCGCTTCTTTTATTAAATAATATTCTTTATTTTATTAAAGAACAATGTTTCGATAATCAAACTTATTTTCGATTATTCAAATAAAGATCATACTTTCGTATAAGTATATCTTTGATTATTTATTATTCATTTCAAGTATGAGTTTTAAAACTTCTACTTCGATTATTTTTATAGAGATTATCCTTTATGGGAATATTATTTAAATAATAATATTCAGATATTTTCTAATATATTGGGACTGATTTATTCTATTAAATCGGCATTACTCCAAACATTCTTAAAAATGTTTTCGAGTCTTCAAAATGATTTTAAAATTTAGAGCGGATCCCAAAACTCGTTTTCAAATTTAAGATCTTCCTTTTTGAAGGGGACTTGAATACTCGCTAAAAAATCTAAGGGATCCGGCTCTGTGGTGTGTTTTATATTCGCAACGAGTTTGCTGTTTTGATAAATGAATTGATTACTTACCCATTGTTCGGGAAGTAAGTCCATCTATTTGAGTCGGCATAAGCAACATGGGCTCAATGTGCGTCCATGAAAGTGTAAGTGGCTCAGTGGGAGTCCATCAATGCGTAAGTGGCTGAGTGGCAGTCCAGCATAGGTACCTATTGCGGCCAGGGTGATGACCAGTGGAGAATTCGTCCATCTACTAGTAGAAAAGGTTACTTATTGGTATCTTTGCCTGATCAGCAAGATATCGGGTTTATGCCAAAATTCTCTCCTTTCCAAATTCATTGGATATTGCAACTCTATTTATAATTTTCATAACAGAGGTTTTCTAGGAGTGTATGAAATGTATATATATAGGTGTATATATATATATATCAGGACTTAATGAAGTATCTTGTAACTTCATTTGTTGTGCATATGTTGTGTACTTGATGATTTCATAAACAAAACATCTAAGTGGATTTTACTTAGTGAAATAATGTAGCACTCGACGGATAAGAATTATAGTCCCGACGGATAACTCATTATAGTCCCGACGGATGTTAACTTATTATCCATCGAGTGAGTAGCTTATGTAATAATGAGTCTGTAGCACAGTTATGTATACACCTTTGTATAGAATCTGTAGTAGCATATAAGTCATGTTAACTTTAACTAGATATGCAAAATAGGTTGATTAATTATACATAAATGATGTCTTGTAATTCTGTATAAGTAAAATGAAGTCATATGCTTGATTGCTACCCGATGGATAACCTACAAAGCAACCGACGGATGATCAACAACCCGACGGATGATCAACAACCCGACGGATGATCATGTACTCAACTAATAAAGAATTCAAACAACAGTTGAACAGTGAAAGCTGAGCACAGCCGTCGAGATGTATACAAATCTACTGTGGAAGCCCATTAACCGGGTATTAGAGGACGAAAAGCAGCAAAGCTTAAGACTGATAGTTTTTATATTTGTTCAGTCTTTTTGACTTTGTAATCTTGGTAATATATAAACCAAGAACTGTAGCAAATAAAAGAAAAAAGCTGAGAAACACAAAAACAGAGAAATCTTTGTAAGCAGAATTATTAGCATTTCCCTGTATTCTCAGCAATTCAATTTGTAAGCAGCTGTGAGCATTCTTACACACAGAGTCCTCTCGATATATAATATATATCTCTGGTGGAATTGTTTAAATCCACCAGAAAGTTTTTAAAGACTCTTGTTTTTAATTACTTATGTTTTGATTCAATTAAGTTTCTATTCCGCATTGTGCTAATCAAAATATTATATCTATATTCGAGTTGAACATTTTTATTTCGAGAAAAAGGTTCAAGAATTCCATTCAACCCCCTTCTATAATTCTTGCTATATTGTTAAGGGACTAACAATTGGTATCAGAGCAAGCTCTTAATCTATAAAGAGTTTAAAGATCAAAATAATTCAGCAAGATGAACAAGAAAGACGTTGAAGTCAAGATTCCTTTTCTTGATAAAGATAATTACCATCATTGGAAGGTAAAGATGCATCTTCATATGCTTTCTCAAGATGAGGCCTATGTGGACTGCATAGAAAGAGGTCCTCATGTTCCAATGAGAGCTGCAACAGGAAACGAGCCATCTGTTCCCAAACCAAGGCATGACTGGTTTGATCTTGGCATTGAACAAGTCAGGAAGAATAAAAAGGCTATGAACATTCTGTTCAATGGAGTTGATGCAGACATGTTTGACAACATTATAAACTGAAAAACTGCCAAGGAAGTCTGGGATACTATACAGATAATCTGTGATGGGACTGAGCAAGTTAGAGAAAATAAAATGCAGCTCTTGATTTAGCAATATGAGCATTTTCACAATGAGGAAAGTGAGTCACTCACTGACATTTTTAGTAGATTTCAAAAACTACTAAATGCTCTTAAGTTGCATGGAAGAGTCTATCAGACTAAAGACTCTAATCTCAAATCTCTTCCAAAGGAATGAAACCAATGACAGTCTCATTGAGAAACTCACAAGATTATAAGGAGTTTACTTTGGAGAGACTGTATGGCATCCTGAAGACCTATGAGCTTGAGATAGAGCAGGATGAAAGGATGGAGAGAGGAAAGAAGAAAGGAGGATCTATTGCACTAGTTGCTGATTTGGAAAAGGAGAAGGAAGTGAAGATGGAAGCTGTAGAATCAACTTCAAAGGTCTGTGAGAATAAGGGCAAGGGGCTTGCAGCAGAAAGTGAAGATTCATTGAGCCAAGATGACATGTAGGACATTGATGAGCACCTAGCATTTCTTTCCAGGAGATTTGCCAAGCTCAAGTTCAAAAAGAACTTTGGAGTAGCCAAGCCAAATAGAAACATGGTGGATAAGTCAAAATTCAAATGTATCAAATGTGGCTTGGCAGGGCATTTTGCAAATGAGTGTAGAAAGTCAGATTCCAGTAAGAAAAGGTTTGAGTCTGTGGATTATAAGCAAAAATACTTTGATCTACTCAAACAAAAGGAAAGGGCTTTTATTACACAAGAGAATGACTGGGCAGCAGATGGTTTGGATGAAGATGAGGATGTCAACTATGTCAATCTAGCCCTAATGGCCAAGTCTGATGAAACAGAGACAAGTTCCTCAAGCAATCAGGTAATTACTACAAACCTTGCACATTTATCTAAAGCTGAGTGTAATGATGCCATAAATGACATGTCTACAGAATTATATCATTTGCGTGTTACACTTAAGTCTCTTACTAAAATAATTGCTAAAATCAAAGAAAACAACTTGTTTTTAAGTGAGAGGAATAATGTGCTTGAGTCTCAGTTTATTGATTTTGAGAAATTAAGAATGGAGTGTAAAATTGCTAAGGAGGAATTAACTGAGTCCTTGAAAAAGGAAGAGATTTTAAAGAAACAGCTCGAGCGTGAACAAGAGGTGATTAAAGCATGGAAAACATCCAGGGATGTCCATGCTCAAATCACCAAAGTTCAAGGAATTGAGTCTTTTTGTGATGAAGCTTGGAAAAAGAATAAAGAGAAACTAGAACCTATTTTGGTAGATGGTTTGCTGACAGATGTAGACTCGACGGATGACGATGACTATTCGTCGGATAACAAAAAGTGTTATCCGTCGAAAGATGAAAATCCTCATCCGTCGGCTGTGAGCAAGCCCATTAGCAAAGCCAAACTAATCAAGCTAAATGAGAAGTATGGGTCTGTTTCCAAGAACTTTGTTTCAGGAGAGTCAAGCCAAGTTAAGAAAGGGAGAAATGCTAATATTGGTCACATGACTGTCAAACAGTTAAGTGACAGACTTGAGAAAATTGATGGTAAAAATAGAGACTAAAAGGAAAAACAATAGGAATGGTAAAGTAGGGATTAACAAACACAATAACTACACACCTGATAAATATGCTCCTAGAAAAATCTGTGTCAAGTGTGGTAGTGTAAATCATTTGTCTGTTAATTGCAAATCTGCCATGCCTACTCCCATGTCTGTTCAGTCTCAATTTCCTAACATGAATGCAATGCCTCCCATGCCTATTAATGCTATGCCTACACAGAACATGAATGCACAGTTTGCTAATATGCCATTTGCACCTAATCCATATTATGCTGCATACAGTATGCCTCAAATGCCATTTAGCATGCCCTACTGGAATAACATGTTTACACCAAGCATGCCATTTCCTGGTAGCCATAATATGCATGATAATTCTGTTGCATTAAATGGTTTCAAAGGTCCAACCCAAATGACTAAGGAAGAATCTGAAATTCCTAAGTCAAATGAGTTAAGACCTAAGAAATAGAAGAAGAAAGCTAACAAGGCAGGACCCAAGGAAACTTGGGTACCAAAATCAACTTGATTTGATTTTGAATGTGTGCAGGGAAACAGAAGGAATCTTTGGTACTTGGATAGTGGTTGTTCAAGACACATGACTGGTGATTCTACCCTGCTCACAGAGTTTAAGGAGAGAGCTGGCCCAAGTATTACTTTTGGAGATGACAGTAAGGGTTATACTGTGGGATATGGCTTGATTTCAAAGGACAATGTCATCATTGAAGAGGTTGCCTTAGTGGATGGTCTCAAATACAATCTGTTGAGTATCATCCAGCTTTATGACAAAGGCAATTCAGTAACCTTCAATAAAAAAGCCTGTGTTGTGACTAATAATCAAAGCAACAAAGTGGTTCTCACTGGTGTGAGAAGAGGAAATGTGTACCTAGCTGATTTCAACTCAACTAAAGCTGAATCTGTAACTTGTCTTCTCAGTAAAGCAAGTCAAGATGAAAGTTGGCTATGGCACAAGAAGCTATCCCATTTAAACTTCAAGACCATGAATGAGCTGGTAAAGAAAGAACTAGTAAGAGGCATTCCTCTAGTGGAGTTTTCAAAGGATGGACTATGTGATGCCTGCCAAAAGGGGAAGCAGATTAAAGCATCATTCAGGAAGAAACTTGATTCAGCAATTGAAGAGCCTTTGCAACTACTTCACATAGATTTGTTTGGACCAGTCAATGTATTGTCAATTTCAAGGAAAAGATTTTTCCTAGTAATTATAGATGATTTCTCAAAGTTCTCTTGGACATATTTCCTAAAGTCTAAAGATGAAGCTAGTGATATCATCATCAATCACATAAGGCAAGTTAACAATTATCCTGATTTCAAAGTTAGAAGAATCAGGAGTGACAATGGAACTGAGTTCAAGAACTATGTCATGAGAGCATTTTGTGAAGAAAATGGGATTCTGCATGAGTTATGGAGTAGTGGAAAGGAAGAACAGATCACTTATTGAAGCTGCAAGGACAATGCTTGAAGAATCTAAACTACCAACATATTTCTGGGCTGAAGCTGTTAATACTGCATGCTACACTCAGAACATTTCTCTGATTAATCAAGCAAGATGCATAACTCCCTATCAATTGTTCAAGAACAAGAAGCCAACTCTAAACTTTCTTCATGTCTTTGGCTGTAAATGCTATATTCTGAGAAATCAAACTGATCAAGATGGGAAGTTTGATGCTAAATCAGATGAAGGAATCTTTGTTGGATATGCTGTTGGTAAAGCATATAGAGTCTACAATCTAAGAACCAACATTGTTGTGGAATCTATACATGTTGTGTTTGATGATAAAAAGATTGAAGGACTGGAAGATGGAGATCACCATGAGAGCCTCAAATTCGATAATGTTGAGATGGTTAGTGATGAAAGTGATGATGAGAGTGATTAAGAAACAGTGTCTAAGGATAATGCAGACAAATCTACCACCAATGAAGCACAAAACTCAACATCCGTCGAGTTGCATAATGCTTCATCCGTCGGGAGGCAATCTGTGTTATTCGTCGGAAGACAACCTGCCTCATCTGTCGGTACTCAAATTCACCATCCGTCGGGTTATCAAAAGGAGCAGAAAGTCAAGGTAGATCACCTATAGAAAGTACCCCTTTCTCAAATCAAAGATCCACAAACTCAGGGGGAGTTTCTAGTAATCAAAACTCAGTCACACATCAAGACAATCTTAAGGTCTCTTCATCTAGAGCTAATCTACCTCAACAAAGGAAATGGACAAAAGATCACCCCTTTGAACTTATTATTGGTGATGTTTCTTCTAGAGTTACAAACAAGGAGAGCAACTCAGGAAGAATGTCTATACAGCAGCTTTCTGTCAAAGGAAGAGCCAAAGAAGGTAGAAGAAGCTTTGTTAGATCCTGATTGGATTTTAGCTATGCAGGAGGAGCTAAACCAATTTGAAAGGAATAAAGTATGGAAGCTGGTACCCAAGCCTAAAGGAAAGAATCCAATAGACACCAAGTGGGTATTCAGAAACAAGATGGATGAAAATGGCATAGTCATCAGGAACAAAGCTAGATTGGTTGTAAAGGGCTATTGTCAGCAAGAGGGAATAGATCTTGATGAAACATTTTGTCCTGTTGCAAGACTTGAAGCCATCAGAATCTTCCTAGCTTATGCAGCCCATGCCAATTTCAAGGTCTATCAAATGGATGTCAAAAGTGCCTTTCTGAATGGAGATTTGGAAGAAGAAGTATATGTCAGTCAACCTCCTGGTTTTGAAGATCCAAAGTTTTCAGAATATGTTTATTATCTTCCTGTCTAAGGAAGAACCAAAGAACCAAAGAAGGAAGAACCAAAGAAGGTAGAAGAAGCCTTGTTAGATCCTGATTGGATTTTAGCTATGCAGGAGGAGCTAAACCAATTTGAAAGGAATAAAGTATGGAAGCTGGTACCCAAGCCTATAGAAAAGAATCCAATAGACACCAAATGGGTATTCAGAAACAAGATGGATGAAAATGGCATAGTAGTAAGGAACAAAGCAAGATTGGTTGCTAAAGGCTATTGTCAGCAAGAAGGAATAGATTTTGATGAAACATTTGCTCCTGTTGCAAGACTTGAAGCCATCAGAATCTTCTTAGCCTATGCAGCCCATGCCAATTTCAAGGTCTATCAAATGGATGTCAAAAGTGCCTTTCTGAATGGAGATTTGGAGGAAGAAGTGTATGTAAGTCAACCTCCTGGCTTTGAAGATCCAAATTTCCCAGAGTATATCTATTATCTACTGAAAGCACTTTATGGACTGAAGCAAGCACCTAGAGCCTGGTATGACACTTTATCAAAGTTCCTTTTGGAAAATCACTTCACAAGAGGTACTGTAGATAAAACTTTATTTTTCAGAAATGTTAATGGCTCTAGCATACTTGTTCAAATTTATGTAGATGATATTATTTTCGGCTCTACAGATGAGAAACTTTGCAAAAAGTTTGCCAAACTGATGCAAAGTAAGTATGAAATGAGTATGATGGGAGAACTGACTTACTTTCTTGGTTTACAAGTTAAGCAAGTTAGTGATGGAATATTCATTAGTCAAACTAAATATATTTTTGATCTTTTAAAGAAGTTTGATCTAATGGATTGCACATCTGCAAAAACTCTCATGGCCACTGCAACTAAGCTTGAATTAAACACTACTGAAAAGTCTGTGGATATTTCAAGTTATAGAGGTATGGTTGGCTCACTTCTGTACTTAACAACTTGTAGGCCAGATATAATATTTGCTACATGTTTGTGTGCTAGATTTCAGGCTGATCCTAGAGAATCTCACTTGATAGCTATTAAGAGAATTTTCAGATATCTCAAGGGAACACCAAAACTCGGCATTTGGTACCCTAGAGATTCTGGTTTTGATCTAACTGGTTATTCAGATTCAGATTATGCAGGTTGTAGAATTGACAGAAAGAGCACAACATGAACCTGTCAATTTCTAGGAAATAAGCTTGTGTCCTGGTTCAGTAAAAAGCAAAATTCAGTTTCTACTTCTACAGCTGAAGTTGAATATATTACTGCTGGCAGTTGCTGTGCACATATTTTATGGATGAAAAATCAATTGCTGGACTATGGTTTGCAAGTTGACAGGATTCCTATTTTCTGTGATAACACAAGTGCAATTGCCATCACTGAAAATCCAGTGCAACATTCAAAGACAAAGCACATAGACATCAAGTACCATTTCATAAGGGAACATGTGATGAATGGTACTGTGGAATTACATTTTGTTCCAAGTGAGAAGCAACTTGTAGATATCTTTACCAAGCCACTGGAAGATTCCACCTTTTCAAGGTTGGTAAGTGAGTTAGGTATGCTTAATTACGCTTAAATTTATCTGAGTTATTTTGCAAGTTGTAATGTAGCCAGAAATTTAGTTGATTTTTAAGTCTTGGATGAGATTTTGGCTAAGTCAAAAATTTGCATCTCGACGGATGACCCTTATCCATCGAGTTTAGTCATCCGTCGATATACTACTCGCTAATAAAAGTCAATTACTTTTCTGGAATACCTTATGACTCGACGGATATCAGTTTATCCTCATCCGTCGAATTGTCTAAATCACAGCCATTAATTCCCTGAACATTATCCATCGAGTATACTTACAAGTTTAAGCATTACACGACGGATAATGGGTGGAATTTTTACAGTTTATTTTTAAAAAGGCTATTTTAGGCAATTTCTATTGGTTAATTTACTCTTCTTTATTATCCTTATTCATTTTTTTTGAGATAGTATAAAAGCTTATTTCATTCCAATTATTTTCTTTTATCACTCTCAAATTCAACTGCTTCTATTTTATTCTCTCTTAAGCAAATCTTCTCTTTCTCTCTTCAAGCTTTCTTTCTCTAATAATGGCACATGTAGTAAAGATTATGTCTCAAACTGGGTTCATTTATGAGAAGAACAACTTCACTGCTTTGGTCAATAAGGGTATTCAGCAATCAGAAGACTATCACAAGATGATGGACTTTGTGAATAACTACAAGTTAAATTACGCCATGCTGGAATCACCCACAATTTTCTGTGAAGTTGTTGAAGAGATGTGGACCACTGCAATCTACAACTCTACTGACAAGACCATCACTCTAACCATCAAAGGTAATGAATTCTGTATCAATAGTGATGTGATAAAAGCATGTTTCAAAATTCCTGATAATAATATAACTTCACCACACACTGACACTGTTATTATCAATATGCTTAATTCCATGCATTATGCACTTCCTACTTCTAAACTAAGTGATATTAGAAGAATGGGTCTTAGGAAGGTGTAGAGTTTCATGTGTGATGTAGTTACTAAGGTTTTCTCTGGAAAAATCAGTAATTTTGATTCTGTGAACATTTCCATGCTTAACATGCTATACATGCTAGTTACAGATAAATTTTACAATTTCAGTGACCTTGTCTTGATTGAGTTAGGTTTTAAACTAGGTGAGTTAGCTAAAAGAGGAAAGAATGTGTATTATGCTAGATTTTTCATGTTATTAGCTAACCATCTATGTCAAGAAATTATGCTTGAGAACCCAAACAACAAACTGGCTTGTTGGGTTCAAGAGAGAAGACTCATTGCAGATTTGAATAGAGCCAACCATCACAGGGATGTGCCAATGTTCTATTTTCCTGTAATGTAGACACCTCAGGTAAGTGAGGTAAGTTCATCCATCCCTATAACTATTCCAACCTCCTCCATTTCTTTGAGTTCAGGAGTAGCTATGACAACTGTGACAATGACCAAACAGTTGCCTACCAAAGCTGCCAAAACCACTGAAATTTCTAAATCCAAATCAAAAAAAACCCCCTCTGGTATCTCTCAAAAGGTACCAGTTGAAAAATCCACCAAAGCCAAAGAGGGGAGTGTGAAGGAGGGTAAGTTAGGTGAGGGAAGGGGTGAACATCAAAGAAACCCCAAGGATAAGGTTGGAGAGTTGAGTGAATCCCAGCCTAGCCACACTGCAGTTTCTCAATAAACTATAGTGCTTAAAAAGGACAAAAGCTCACTTCTAGCTGCATCCTCCCAAAAGGATGTAGTTATTGAACAAAGCTCTCAGCCAAGAGCACAGGCCAAAAGGGTTAGGGACACAAGATCACCCCAAACTTACACAAGAAAGAAGAAATCCAAAACCACTGGGGATGCACAGGGCACACACACAGTGCAAACTGGTGCTAAAGACATAGTCCCTGCATTTTCTCAAATTCAGTTTGATGTGGCTCCAATAAATGTGGAGTCACAACCAAAATCTCTTATAATAGAAGCATCTGAAACACCATACTCACCAACAAACTCTCTTGAAGTGGATATGATAAACACTTCAATTCCTGATTCCCCTTCTTTAACTCTGTTGGGGAAGCCAAAATCTAGTGCAAGTAAGCATCATCTTTTAGATGATTTGTTGGCTCACTTGCCAATTCTTTCAGACACTATTGTGACATCTGTGCCTCAAATAACTTTAATCAACACAGAGTCAACAGTAGTTTCTCTTCCCACCTCATTCATTTCCACTCTCTCGATGGATATCGTTCATCCGTCGAGTAGTGATTGTATCCCGACAGATAAGCTTAACAGCAGTTATCCGTCGGATAGCATTACCACTCACTCGACGGATATCACTTATCCGTCGAGTATCTCTGCACAACTTCAAACTTCAATTATTTCAAGTGCAGAAGATTTAGTGGTTGTACAGTCACTCTTAGGACTGAGAGAGGAGAGTGTATTGAAGTGAGAGGCTGGGTTGCTCCCAGGCAAAAGGAGAGAAAAAGAGTAAAAATCAGCAATCCATTTATTCAGGATTGGCAAAAGTGAGTGGGAGGAGTCCCACCTTAGTAGGTGAAGGTGAGGGTGTGAGGGTGGGGAGCCATGGTGAGATCCTGATACAACAAAAGAGAGATTATGAGAGAAAGGCAGGTACAGGAGAAATAAGGGTGGATCCAACCATTGCTAGTGAGTCAATGATTATGGATGATGCTGAAAAGGAAAGACAATTTCAGCAACATTACAAAGCTGTGATTGATAACATTTCCTTGGATGATGATACTTTTACTCATCCTGTGTCAGCCTATCAACTGTTGGCTGCTCAGGGCAATGTGGAGGCAGAACAGACTTTGAACTTAGTACACACCTCAGAATCTCTTCAAAGAGATAAAGCTGCTGTAAATAGGATGCCTTCTCAAGCTGGTGAGCCATCTAAAGAATTTGAAGTAAATTCTATTGATGATGACTCTGTTTCTTTGAATGGAAGCATGAACTTAGGGGGAGATGAAGGCCCAAGTTCTGTTTCAGATTTACCTGAATGGGCATGGACAAAGAAATCTACACCAGGACAATTTGGTGTATCCTTGGTTAAGCAAGTTATGGCTATTCAAAAGGCCCTTCAGGAAACTTTAGATGCTGGTACCAAGGCTATTCTTCAAGCTCACCTAGACTCTCTACATCTCATGAAGATCCAGCAGTTAAGACAGAATCTGAGTGTGGATGAACTCAAAAAGGATATAGCTGACTTGAAGACCTATAATTCTGAGAAGCTGGATTCAGTAATGCCATATGGTACCATGCAAGATCTATTACTAAGATTGAGGAGAGAATCAGATTCTGAAAAGAAGCTGGCCAAGCTGGAAGACAGAGTTTAATTTATTGAGAATTCAATGGCTATCCTTCTTCAAAATCAACAGACTCAAACAAATCTTCTCATGCAACTGGCTAAAGCACAAGGCCTAACTCCTCAACTTGATGATAACAAATAGGGGGAGAGAGAATCAAGTAAGGGGGAGAAAGGACCAAGTGAGGGGGAGAAATTTCAAGTACAAATCAGCAAAATAATTGTACCTTCAATTACTGTCTCCAAGCCACCAGTTGCAGATGGTATAGATCTAATTCAAGCAGCAACAGCAAATTTGAAAGTTGCTGAGAAATGAAAGTTGAGTTTGATCAACTGGAATAAGATTGATGAGGAGATAAAGAAAAAGTTTGAACTTGTCAAGGAGCCAGTTAAGTCAGCCATCCATCACTCTCAAGTCAAGCCAATCAGTGTGAATGAGATGAGCATGAATTATCTGAAAAGTGGACAATCTTCCTGCATCAAGTCTCCAAAGGCTGAAACAATTCTAAAACCAAGGGAAAATTATCCAAAATCATCTTTGAAGAACCCCTTGGACACTGTTTATGAGACACCCAAGCCTGATGAGAAGAAGCTTCTGTCAAGGTCAATTATCTTCTATAAAAATCTAGCTGATTTAGCTTTAAAAAGGAGAATTGCTAAGATATTCAGAAATGGAAAGGAAATTTGTGTGGTAGCTGGACATCCACAATTTGCTCAAGCAAAGAGAGAAGAAAAAGCCAGATTGAAGCAGGAAAAGAAGCAAGCTGCTCTAGATGCAAAGAAGTCTAAACAAAAGAAAGAGCAGATTGCTGTCTTGGCCAAGCTACAGGCTGTTAATTCATCTCAACAAATTCCCTCTCAACCAACTGAAGCTGCTGAATCAAAGAAGAAAATTGAAGAACAGAAGAAATCCCCAAGGAAGAAAGAATTGGCTAGAAGAACAAAAAGGAAACTGGATATTGTTGACAAGGAATTGGAAGATCAATTTCCTAAGGAACCCACACCAGCTACAACTCAGGCATCAAAACCCTCTGTGGTATTTGGAGACATAAGGGTGGTGGATCCCTACAGGAATATACATGGTGAACCTATTGTTCCAAAGGATGAGCCAATAGAGTGGGATAACATACCAATTCCTGACTTCAGCTTACCAATCCTTAGCAAGCCAAAAAGGACAAAGTCAAGGGCAGTCAAGAAAGTGAAGTTGTCACCTCTCAAATCCAAATCAGTAGTTAAAGCTCAACCCAAAGTCAACATGGGAGACTACTTGTACTTGTGTGACATCAAAGAATTTTCAGATCTAAATCTTTATATGGATGAACTGGATAAAGTGAGGGGAATTGATGCATACAGGAACCTACCTGAAAGGTTAGTGTTCAAGTACAAAGGAGGAAGGGAGATTCAGTGGCCACTTCACAGGATTCTTCAAGAGAGCCAAGCTGTACTGATTAAAGTTTATTCATCCTTCAAGAAGAACTTTGGGTTCAATATTACTGCAAGAAGACTAGTATTGAAGAAGATTGAAGAACTAAGGAGTGTTAGAGCTAAAGATGCACTCCCAAAGACTCTAATCATCCCATACACAGGGAGAAGAGTGCATCTAAGGCCTTACTGGCTGATGGAGTTCATGGATGACAAGGGTGTGAGAAGATTCTTCAGATTAGAAGACCAATTGAGTATCTCTAGTAATGAGACTCTCTTGGAAATGCAAGAAAAGCTAGATCTCTCAGAATCTGATGAACTGGAATTCTACAGGCAGCTCCAAAATCAGATTGAGGAAAATAACAGAAAGCTTGGAAGAAGATCCAGACCTTCAATGAACTAGAAAAATCTGCTCAGGCTAGAGGAGCATCTTGAAATGACTGTGAGCCAAACCTTGTACACTTTGATTATTTGAAGCACTTTCAGTATTATCTACTTATCTTTAAAGTTGTATGTTTAGGATGTTTTGTTATCATCAAGTACCTCTTAATTTATGGCTACAATTTCAGTAGACATAAATTGGGGGAGATTGTTGTGCATATGTTGTGTACTTGATGATTTCATAAACAAAACATCTAAGTGGATTTTACTTAGTGAAATAATGTAGCACTCGACGGATAAGAATTAGAGTTCCGACGGATAACTCATTATAGTCCCGACGGATGTTAACTTATTATCCATCGAGTGAGTAGCTTATGTAATAATGAGTCTGTATGTAATATCCCGTAATTTTTCAGATCTGGTCAGGCTTTTTGGGGTAAGTATTTTTTTGACTTGCTTTTATATTCGGAAAAGTTTTGATACTCTGATTTTCGAATTTCGTATAAGATAAAAGAATTCTATTTCGAACTGTATAAGAAATAAGATACGAGAATCTTTTGAAACCCAGTCTCTACGTTTTCGAACCTGTTCGTAATTTACGCTATAGTTCCGGAACTAGCCTTAGATACCCTTAGTAGGCGCACGAGTGTGCAACTTTAGATACCTATTAAGGGCGCGTAATTATTGAACTTTAGATGCCGGCCACTGGCAAAGTGTGGTATATAAGAATAAAAATAAGAATTAGATGCCGGCTACTGGCAAAGTGTGGCCGTAGATCAAGACTGTGGTATTTATAAGAATTATCGTTTCGTTATGTTTTACTTTGTTCTGATCTGTTATAAAAATTTGATCTCTTCTGTTTTAAATTCTGAATTTTAAAATATTAAACTTTGGGTTGGATTTATTTTAGAAAATATTTTACAAAATTATTATCGTTTTGAGAAAATTTGTTTTATTAAAAACACCCATTGTTTTCCAGTTAAATAGTTAGTCAATTTGTACTTGCTGGGCTTTGTAGCTCACCCCTTTTATATTTCAGGTTTCGTATAAGATTCGAGATGGAAATCATTGGAGTTCGAGGACTTAGGAGTGGAGTATATTAAATTTTGGGCTTCCGTTAGCTGCGCTTTTGTAGTAGACACCTTTGTAATAGATTTTCGTATTAGTAAATTGTATTTTATTTTAGTTTTGATTTAGAATTAATAGTCCGGAAGTGCGCATCGTTACACTGTAGCACAGTTATGTATACACCTTTGTATAGAATCTGTAGTAGCATATAAGTCATGTTGACTTTAACTAGATATGCAGAATAGGTTGATTAATTGTATATAAATGATGTCTTGTAATTCTGTATAAGTGAAATGAAGTCATATGCTTGATTGCTACCCGACGGATAACCTACAAAGCAACGGACGGATGATCAACAACCCGACGGATGATCATGTACTCAACTAATAAATAATGCAAACAGCAGTTGAACAGTGAAAGCTGAGCACAGCCGTCGAGATGTATACAAATCTACTGTGGAAGCCCATTAACCGGGTATTAGAGGACGAAAAGCAGCAAAGCTTAAGACTGATAGTTTTTATATTTGTTCAGTCTTTTTGACTTTGTAATCTTGGTAATATATAAACCAAGAACGTAGCAAATAAAAGAAAAGAGCTGAGAAACACAAAAACAGAGAAATCTTTGTAAGCAGAATTATTAGCATTTCCCTGTATTCTCAGCAATTCAATTTGTAAGTAGCTGTGAGCATTCTTGCACACAGAGTCCTCTCGATATATAATATATATCTCTGGTGGAATTGTTTAAATCCACCAGAAAGTTTTTAAAGACTATTTTTTTTAATTACTTATATTTTGATTCAATTAAGTTTCTATTCCGCATTGTGCTAATCAAAACATTATATCTATATTCGAGTTGAACATTTTTATTTCGAGAAAAAGGTTCAAGAATTCCATTCAACCCCCCTTCTGTAATTCTTGCTATATTGTTAAGGGACTAACATCATTATTTATAATGATATTTCAAAGATTGAATCTATTCAAGTCTTTCCTTGTAGTCTCATCTATGTGATGAAATTTTGAAACGGATTATACCTTGAACGGTGGTAGTTCAAGTAGTATTTGGAAAAGATATAAGTATATTGGAGTATCTCGTAACTTCACCTTTTTAACTTATATCTGGTTAATGATTATCTTATACATGACATAGATTTTTAGAAAAACGTTGAGACAAGGTTAGATATATGAGATCACCTTGCAACGATATTTTTATATAGTTATAAACTGGAACTCTGCGTATATTATGCTTGGCAGAGGATTTCAAAGATTTTGAAAAGTATATATACATATATACTAAATATTTTGCGACTTGGTCGCATTAAGAGGTCAAACTTAGTTCAATTCTTCTTGACCAAGACTTTCATGAATGCTATGAGAATGCTCATATATTGTTAATCATTATACATATTATTTTGGTGGGCTTGTTTCTCACCCTTGTTTTCTTCTTTCATCACACAACAACAGATAGACAAGATGAACAGGACCAAGCTCCCAATTCGTCAGCGGATATGAAACGTTCCGCAGTTTCCTGTAGGCGTTGATGTCGCCGTAGCTGAGGTAGGAACTACCAATAGGCTAGGTTTTCAACTATTGATGTACCAGACTTATGTATATTATGAATTGTAATAATGGCAAAGAATATGTAAATTTATTCAGAAACCCTTTTGAGGTGTAATGATTTATAATTGTGGAATAAAATGACTTGTGTTATTTTTGGTATTCATCTCTGAGACTATAACTTGTGGTATGTGTGTGTATATTGTGGGGTCACAGTACGCAGTAGTTGGTTGACTGTTAAGATTAAGTATTGATAAGGGAAATGGAACTCATGACAACCCGAATCCCCGACCCCGGATTTGGGGGTGTTACAATCAGGATCTGCCATTGCCGTTGTCTGGAAAACACGTCGCAAGTTAAGAATCCCAAATCGCAATACAAACCGTGCCGGAGACCCACTGTACAATCGCACTCAATCTCACAACGTCCTATCTTTCTATTTCCTATTCCTAATCCTAACCCTCTACCCAATCCCGACAATCTAGGCTTATTTTAGTGACTTATAACCTGTAGCTCTGATACCAACCTGTGGCGCCCTCCAAACCCGGGTCAGAAGTTTGAGGTCCACAACACAAACACAACATATAAACCTGTATATAAGATACTATTTGCAATGACCCTGCTTTACATAACCACAGATCGCAATAGGTTAAAGTATGAAAACAAGCCACAACCTTAACTTTTATTACATCGTACCAAATCCCAACTAATTTAACTTACAACTGATAATAAAATTATTCTTACAATCTTACTATCTCACTACCACAATAAGCTCCCGCTAGCTCGATCCAACTCAATCTGGAATCCTAGCTCGTACATTGAACTGGGAAACCTCGCTATCAACCGTATCCTTCTTAACTGTAGAATACATAAAAAGATTCGCAAGAGTGAGCTAACTAGCTCTGCAAGTCACAATGACAATAATTGAGGTTAGTCAATAATCAAATGAGATGATTCAGAGGAATCAAGTTTATTGCTAAATAATCATTAGAATTGGATATTCATTTTAAGTTTTTAAAACCAAGGTTAGGCTGCTGATCAGTCACACACTAATCCCGAGCAAAGCACACAGCACTGCTCTAACTACTGGATCCAAGGCACACATTGGCCTAACTTGACCATTGATATGGTCTGACCACGAATCTGGTCCATATATAAAAAAAACTATCCAATTCTAAAGAAGTTCAATATGATAAACAATATATTTGATACAACAAGATCATAATCAATGATGATTAAACACTTAAATAAAAATGTAAGGAAACTCATGGATATCACAAGGGTATATCAGGGTATATATAAGAAACGGTTTTCAGTCCATAAAGGATCAGGTATTAGATAAATAATGATTTTTCAAGGTATAGTTCTTTGATGTTATAAATAATGGTTGGAGTATAAAAGTTTCTGTTTTTTCAAACAATTTTGTTCCAGTGTTTGGTGTTTGGTAGTTATACATTTGGGGAGTAGTATCATATTTGTGTAGTTTGGTGTCTGAGGATCAACAAAGGATGGTTTACAAAGAATAAGGCTTACGGCTCAAGATCAAGAAAGATCATGGTTCAAGGATAAATAGTTTAAAGCACTTGCAATATAAAACAGGAGTTATTTTGAATAATAGCGACATGTTATGAAACAGTTCAAAAATATTTGTGATATATCTTGAAACAAAGTTTAGAAGTACTTGCCTTACAGGGCTTTATACCTATTACTGATCAATTCTGAGCCGACTTTGTCGCTCAGGCTTTAACGTCCAACCACTAGATCCCATTGGATTCGACTTCGACACTCAGGTTTTTCTGTTGAAACTCTACTGAGTTCGTCGACTGATCACTAGGTTATCCTTAGTCCATTGTCCACTTTCGGTTTTCCGACTAGAACCTACAGGGTCGAAATACTCTATGTTTCATACCCAGTTATGCTTGACATATCCTCGCTAACCACCTACCCATACGATAGCATATTATGACTCGTAATCATTCATATTATAATAACACAAACAATAATTAGGGTTCACGTTCTCGAAATTGGTTCAGTGTTCATTTTCAGAAAATACGTGTACTCGTCATTTTACGAAATTAGGGTTACTGAATTTTGGATAGAACATTCACCACAACCTACAATCAAGTTCGTATAAAGTATAAGTATATATATTCACTTGACGTCCCGATAATTACCGGATACACTCCCGCATTTCCATAGTTGATTTCCTGGAAATCGGGCAGCGTTTCCTTTGTTTATCGGACTACCCATCGAAACATCAATCGACGTCAAACCACAAAGTTCACAACAATAACAACTACAATAATTCACCAATCCATTCTAAAATTCCCAATCACCGATACAATTCAATAATCACAACCAACTCAACCATCCCGATTCAATATTTACTAATTAACTAATTCGATCCAGAATACAAACACAACATGAATTTTATTTATTAAAAATATTAGGACTCAGAATCGTGTCATCACAATCCACCGTTGACTCGTCGAGACTCATCGTCGATGGCGGCAAAATTTATTGGTACCCGATACTATTCGGGTTTCCGAATAAATTTCACCGATTAGTTAATTTCCCGCACAAAAATTATTTTATTTATAAAATTAATCATCTAATATCTGTAGAAACTAAACCACAGAATCACAACATCAATAGAAATGAAATCATCAGCAAAGGAGGAACAAGCAGCACACGCTCGCGCGTGTATCACCAACACAGGGAGCCAAAACAGAACGAGAAGAAACAAGCAGCCGGTCGGAAAAGAAGGCCGGAAAGAACGCATACAGGAAACACAAGGAAGAACCCACACCCACGAATCACCATGACAGTTACCAGGCCAAAACCGACGGCAACTCGCCGGAGTAACCGAAGCAAAACGGCGATCGGAGCACAGGGACAGGAAGGGAAGAGGCGGTAGTGATTTCTCGAATAGGGAACCAAAAATAATTTGAGAGAATTGAGAGATCAAAATAGAGACAGAGGCCGAGATATACAGGGGTAGGGGTGGGGGTTTGGGTAGAATAGGAGTTTATATTTTTTTTCCTACTCCCTTCTGTTATTGCCACGTATCACAATAAGTAAAGGAAATGCTTACACATGTCTTGCTATCTCAGTTTTTCCGGAAATTCGCGAATTATCGAACCAAGTTGCGGGTAAAATAAACCTGAAAAATTATCAAAATAGTTTTAAAATATCACAAATAATTCATAATTATTAAAAATAAATTTTTCATAATTTTCAAAGTATATTTGAAACGTAACTCGTACCCGCATTTAACAATTAACGATCCGAGCTACACTTAAAATAAATTCAAAAAATTACGAAAATAGTCTTAAAATATTACAAATATACCGGAGTTCACAAAAACATAAATTTCGTAATTTTAAAATAATTTCTGAAATGCCATTTATATCCGCTTTTATCAATTAAACGAATCAACGCGCGGGTGAAATTAATCCCAAAAATTCCAAAATAATTTTAAAATTCTCGAAATATTCCAAGCATAAATAAGTATGGGTTTCATAATTTTTGAAGAATTCTAGAATGAAATATGGATTTTACAAATAAAAGTAATCAGAAAATCATTTAAAGATAAATAATTAATAAAATATTGATTTATCAATTTTATAAAATCCTAAAAATAATTATTGTAAATATAAAATCATAAAAACAATTTTAGAGACATTTCAAATATTTATACAAATAAATTTGCATTAAATCCACTTTAAAAGTGAAACAATTCAATACAATTCCTTAATTAATCATGCGGACAACCCGATACATCATAAATCACACATAGATAATAATCAAACAACACATAGTGGTCAAAACCAATACACATATTTTATTTAATTAATAATTTCCATAATAATCACCTATTTAAATAATTCAAAAATACACGAGTCGTTATACTCACTCCATCAATAAACAACTGTAATCATGCAAAAATTACCCACTTGCAAATAACTCCACACCCTTAATTGAAATATTGATTAAAATAATATTTGAATAAATATAAAAATTATCATCAAAATATAATAGTCGATCAGAGTTTGACCAATATCATTATTTAATTAACAACTATCAGAATTTATCAATCAACACAAGTTTGACCAATATCAGACTTTAATAACTACTGTCAGGAGTTATCAGTCAACACAAGTTTGACCAATATCAGACTTTAATACACATAATCAGAGTTTAACATGCAGCTACTGACTGAGATTAATAGAAGCTATTACATGCTTTCATGGCATCAGAGTTTAACACTATAACCAATATTTAGCAAGTAATGATACATAATAATACCATACTCTAACTATTAGTAGTTATTCCAAATTATCAGAGTTTAAGAAATGTCCTGATATCATTCCCAATTCATTCACCAATCTTGTAAAGGTAGCTTCATAGAGAGGCTTTGTAAATATATCTGCTAATTGCTAACCTGCTGGAACAAAGACTAATGCTATTGTTCCTTCTTCCACATGCTCCCTTATGAAATGGTACCTGATGCTGATGTGTTTAGTCATAGAATGTTGTACTGGATTTCCTGTCATTGTAATAGCACTTTGATTATCACAATATATAGGAATAGCAGAATACTCTAACCCAGAATTCAATAATTGATTCTTCATCCATGAAATCTGAGCACAACAGTTCCTACATCAATATATTCAGCTTTTGCTGTTGATGTGAAAATTTACTTTTGTTTCTTGCTAAACTAAGAAACCAATCTGCCACCAAGAAATTGGCAGCTTCCGGAAGTGCTTTTCCTGTCTATTTTATATCCTGCAAAATCATTATCTGAATATCCAATTAGCTTAAAGTCTGAATCTCTAGGATACCATAATCCAAGATTCATGGTGCCTTTGAGATATTTAAAAATTCTTTTCACAGCTAATAGATGTGGTTCCCTTGGATCGGCTTGGAACCTTGCACAGAGATAGGTAGCATATATGATATCAGGTCTACTAGCAGTCAAATATAGGAGTGAGCCAATCATACCTCTATAATTAGTTATATCTATTAATGAACCAGTATTTAAATCTAACTTGGTTATAGTGGTCATGGGAGTTATTGCAGTTGAACTGTCTTGAATTCCAAATCTTTTGAGCAAATTCCTGG
Source organism: Apium graveolens (assembly GCF_009905375.1). Taxonomy (NCBI): domain Eukaryota; kingdom Viridiplantae; phylum Streptophyta; class Magnoliopsida; order Apiales; family Apiaceae; genus Apium; species Apium graveolens. The sequence goes on from NC_133649.1 coordinate 92,713,448, forward strand.
TGTATTTAGATTGATTTATGAAGATCCCTTCATCAGTTTGTTTTACTTGTAAGCCCAGAAAATAACTCAATTCTCCCATCATACTCATTTGATATCTAGAATGCATTAGCTTTGCAAATCTCTCACAAAGTTTATCATTAGTAGAACAAAAAATGATGTCATCAACATATATTTGTACTAATAACAAGTCCTTACCATGATATTTATAAAAGAGAGTTTTGTCAATTATACCTCTTGTGAAACCACTTTCTAATAGAAATAGAGCAAGTGCTTCATACCAGGCCCTTGGAGCTTGTTTTAGTCCATAGAGTACTTTATCCAGTTTCTAGACATGATCAGGATATTTTGGATCAATGAACCCTGGAGGCTGTTCAACATAAACTTCCTCTTCAAGTTCACCATTCAGGAAAGCACTCTTCACATCCATTTGGAACACTTTAAACTTCTTGTGAGCATCATAGGCTAGAAAAATCCTGATTGCCTTAAGCCTTGTAACTGGAGCAAAAGTCTCATCATAATTAATGACTTCTTGCTGAAAATAGCCCTTTGCAACCAGTCTTGCTTTATTTCTTATAATGATGCCCTCACTACCAGTTTTGTTTCTGAACACCCACTTTGCACCAATAATTGATCTGTACTTGGGTTTTGGCACAAATGTCCAGACTTTGTTCCTTTCCAATTCTTTAAGCTCATCTTGCATTACTGTAACCCATTCATCATCTTGAAGAGCTTCTTCTATTTTCTTTGGTTCAATTTGAGATATAAAAGAATGGTAGAGACATTCATTTTTAGTGGCTTTTCTGGTTCTTACACCACTATCAGGATTTTCAATGATTAAGTCAGGTGTGTGTAACTTTGACCATTTTCTTGCAGATAAAAGTTGACTCCTTAAAGAAGAACCTCCCCTTGATTTATGAACTCTCTAGTATCTCTTTGACTTGTACCACTATCATTTCCTGATGCTCCCCCTGAATTAGTATTTCTGTTGCTATCAGTATTTGATGAATGAGAGTCTGATGAATTATTTACTGATGTTCCTTGAGTTGAATCACTTGAAGAAGACTCTGGATTTGAAATATGTTGCTCCCCCTCAACATGTACTTCAGTATTAGAAAAATTTCCACTGTCATTTGGATCATCGGAGCTTAGAGTGATATTAGGATTTACTGTATCAGGACTTGTCAGTGTATCAGGATTTAGCTGTTCATATGGTACTTCATTTTCAAATCTCAACTCATCAAGGTCATTTGGATCTTCTAGACCTGTATTCTTCTTGTCATCAAAAGATACATGTATGGATTTCATGAATGTCCTTGTTCTCATATTATAAACTCTAAAGGCTTTTGTAGACAATGGATATCCCACAAAAATATTTTCATCAACTTTTAGATCAAATTTTGTAAGCTGTTCTGGATGAGTTTTGAGAACAAAACAGTTGCAACAAAAAATATGAATGTACATCAGATTTGGCTTCTTTCTCTTCACCATCTCAAATGGTGTTTTACCATGTTTGTTGATCAAATTTGCATTTTGTGTGAAGCAAGCAGTTTGCATAGCCTCTGCCCAGAAGTAGGTAGGAAATCTTGCTTCCTCTGGCATGGTTCTTGCAGCTTTAATGAGAGTTCTATTCTTTCTTTCAACAACTCTATTTTGTTGTGGAGTTCCAGGAGCAGAAAATTCTTGTTTTATGCCCTTGTATTTGCAAAACCCTTCCATAGAACTATTCTTGAGTTCAGTTCCATTATCACTTTTGATGATCTTCACTTTGTATGTTGATCCTTTTTCCAGTTCTCTCACATGATCAAGAAGAATGGATGGAGATTCATCCTTGGTGTGCAAAAAGAACACCCATGTGTATCTTGTATATTCATCAACAATTACAAGTGCATACCTCTTCTTGGCAATTGACATAACATTGACTGGACCAAAGAGATCAATATGAAGTAGATGATATGGTTCAAGAATAGAGGATTTAGTTTTACTATTGAAAGATGTTTTTCTTTGCTTGGATTTTTGGAATGAGTCACATAAGTCATCAGGAGTAAATACTGCATTGGGCAATCCTCACAAGTTCATTGATGTTGTTGAAATTGAGGTGAGAAAGTCTTTAATGCCAGTTCCAGCTGTCTTCCATAAATGCTCTACTAAGTAGAAAAACTTCTAATTCATCAGTATTTATGAAGACCATGGCTTCATATAAATTTCCATGTCTTATACCAGTCATTGCAATCTTGCCATCAGACTTACTGACAATTTCACAGTGTTTCTCATAATAGTTCACATGGTAACCTCTGTCACATATTTGACTCAAACTGATCAAATTATGCTTGAGTCCTGCGACCAGAGCAACATTTTCAATGATGACATTCCTAATTTTGATTTTTCCATATCCCAAGATTCTTCCTAAGTTACCATCTCCATAAGAATCATTTGGGTCAGCCTCCTCCTTAAACTTTGATAGTAAGGATTTATAACCAGTCATATGTCCTGAGCATCCACTATCCAAGACTAGAGAATTTCTCATTTTTCCCTGCAATCAGTATTTAAAACTAGTTAGTGTTTTTAAGGACCCAGACTTGCTTGGATCCTTTGGCATTTTTAAGTTTGTTAACATATGCAGCATAAGACTTCATATCAGAGTTTATGTTAACATTCTAACTATCAGTATTTACACATGCATAAATATATTTTGCTTAATTTAAAGAGGGTTTCAGTTCATAATAATCAGTATATAAACTATGATACTCTTTGCATGTATAAATAGAGTGCCACACACTACCATAATGAAAATATTGAGAATTGGCTAAGTCGAGAATCAGGATCTGTCTAACAATCAGGATATGATCAACTGCTGTAATATGATTATCTATTGGAAGCTTCATTATCATCCGTTGACAATCTTTAGTCATCCATTGATATATACAAATGATTATCCGTTGAAACTATAGCATATATCCGTTGATCAGGTTATCCGTTGAGAATGACTTGGAGGATAAGTCAGAACTGTGAGATAAATCAGAAGGTGCTAATTTATAGGATCATAATTGATTTAGATATGTAGTTGCGTAGTATATAAATGTGGAATAGGTTATCACAATATAGGTGATAAGAGCTATACTCGAGTATTCGCATAACCTAAAAACTCTTAAGAAAATTGTTCTTGAGAGAGTTTTGTAACAGTTTATTAAAGATCAATATAAACTGTTATTTAATTCATATGTTCTTACTTTAATTTCATAATACATCGATTAGGTTAGTAATTGTATCCAACCCCCCTTAAATAATTACTTTACTGGGAAACAAGTGGTATCAGAGCTGTCAAACTAACTTGTTAGGTCACACACACTGTAAAAGGGGTTGAATACAGTGTTTACTACAATCAAATCGAATATAAGAACTCAAGTAACATAAAACAGATTTTATTCAACACAATAAACTCTGTTACAATATGGATCTGTCCTCTCTCAGTGATGAACAAATTATCACGAGAGCTGCTAGGGTTACAAAGAATAATAACTTCGATAATGATAACACTTATAGTGTAAACCCTATGCCTGTGTTTATATACTACACAGTTACAAGATAATGTTCTAATTGATATGGAATATAATTCTGCTTCCTAAAATACATCAACTAGTTATCTTTTCTTCCAAGTATTCTATTCTTCATAGAATTCTTTCTTCATGCATATTTCTTTCTGTCTTAGTCTCGATCTTCTTTCCTTTCAATCAGCCGCCTGCCTTATCTAAAAGTCATCTTAAGTTCCGATATTATCTCCTGATAAATATCTTCTGATAACTTAAGTTCTGATAACGTAAGTTCTGATATCTTAAGTTCTGTCTTCAGTATAAGTGCTGATTTCCAGTTAAGTACTGATTTGTCTTGTTAGGTAAGATCTGAAAACTAAACACAAATCATATTACACATGACATTATCAAACATATCTAACAATCTCCCCCAACTTGTAAATTAGCATAATATACAAGTTCAACAGATATTTGATGATGTAAAAAACATTAAGTACAAATGCATGAGAATTTGACTAGATAACTACAACTTATAGTCCTTTTAGCTTTACCATCTTAAGATCTGATATCAGCTTCAGTCTGTATACACTTTCATAATTTAAGCAGTTGTAGATCTCTGACTTGGCTTCAATTTCTGATCTCTTTGATATCAGGAGTTGTTCTGAGATAGTTCTTCAACAAACATCTCTCAACATATTCAAGTTCATTGACCATCCTCCTTTTAGCATTTATCAATTCCGCTGTATCTTCACCAGTTTGAAAAATAGCTGCTCTGAGATCATTTATCTTAGCTTTTCTTATCTCTTGATCTAGTCTGATCAGATATACTTTGTCAGACTCTAGATTGAATTCCACAACCTTATAACCCAGAAAAGTAGTTATGATCTTAGCAAATTTAGGCTTCATTTCGACAATATAACCTTTGTGATCTCTATACTTGGGACAATATGTGCTGTCAGACTTTACAGAATAAAGCTTCTTCTGTCTTTGAATTTGAGACTTTAAATAACCTGCAGCACTATCTGTTAATCTATCTTTCACTTGAAGTAGGAATAGAACATGTTCCAGTTCCTCAAAATACTTCAGTGGTATAGTATTCTGCCTAATCTAGTATACCCTTCCATCTGTCATAAAATATAACAAGATATGTTCTTTCAAAAAGGTATGGTAAACCATTTGTACAGATTCAAGTCGATTCAATCTTTCAGGAGTTGCTCCAACACCTGATTCACTTAAGGAAGTTGGATCATTGGTAGTGTTATGTACTCTTCTTTCATCAGAACTACCCAGTCCAGTTTTATCTCTTGCTTCCTTTCCTGTAACAACTCTTACTTCAAAACCACTTGTTGCAGTCTTCAAAGGTTGAGCCTGTTTAGCTTTGGTGAATCCTGGTAGGAGTATCTTTGAAGGTTTAACATGAGCAATGTCAGAGGTTTCCTTTTCCTAATCTTCTGATATCAAGCCAACTTGAGCTATGTCAGAGGTTGCTTACTTCTCTGTCATATCAGAACTTACTACATCTTGACTCTGAACAACATGAGCCATGTCAGAGGTTGTTTGAAAAATCTTTTTATGCATCAGAGTAAGATTAGCATCTTCTTCATCATTAGTTATTTCTTCATCCATGACTGACATATAACCCTTTACTGGTTCATCAACTTTTTCTTTGCCCTTGGACCTTGGATCAATTTCCACTTGTGATTTGGCTTTGATTACCTCAGAATCTGTTCTTTCCTTTATCACAATACCCTTAGGTTTTGGAAATTTCTTTTCAACAACAGAAGCTTTAGATTTTGTCTTGACACCTTCCGCTTTGATTCTAGCTTCTTCTTCCTTTAGACTCTCAAAATCCATTCCTAGATTTTCTTTAAGAAATAACTGCTTTGAAATTTCTTCATCAAGTTCCAGATGTTCACCAGAACTTATCCTTTTACCAGTATCAGAACTTATTCTTCTCCCAGTATCAGAATTTATTCCTTGACTTGTAATTCTAGATTTACTTGATGAAAATCCTTTGCCTTGACCTTGACCTCTACCCTTATTAGAGTTTCCCTGGTCATCATGTCCATCATCCTTTCCTTTTAGTGTCTGAATAGATTTGTATTTGGACTTAATCACTTTCTCCCCCTTTTTGGCATCAGCAGGTAAAAGAAGAGAGACAAGCAATTCCACTGAGGATTGGATCTCATTGAGTTGATTTTGGTGAGAAGCTTGATTCTTTAGAATTTTATCAATTTGAGTTTGTTGCTTCTCCTGAGTTTTCTCAATGTATGCAATTCTGTCAAAGGCTGGCTTGAAAAATCTGTTCTTTTCAAGTTTCACATTCAAATCTTGCTGGATCAAGGTTTCTTGAATTTTGTTTACCTTGGCATGAGTTTTTGAGTGTTGACCCTGAAGGTGCCTAGTACTCAATGTAGTAACTCTCAGTTGTGCCTTGAAATCGTCATTTAACAGCATTTCATCAGCTTTTGCCAGATGCTCAGCAAGAATCTTTTCAGAAGGAACAAAACTAACTGTGTTCCATTTCTTAGTCCTCTCATTTCCTCTAGGAGTTTCACTCCAAGGTACTGGTGCTTCCCCTGTAACAAACTTCTTGACAAAATCAGCTTTATTAACTATTTGTTGAGGTGCATGTCCTGATGGACCAGCTGTATCAGCATCTAAATTAGCAGCAGCTTCACCAGTAGTTTCTTCATTGGCAACATCAGAACTTGTAGATCCTGCAGTATCAGCATCCTCTAATAAAATAGCACTATGTGAGGCTATAGAGGCTTCAACATCTTCCCCTAAATTCTGATCTGCAGCCAGGTTCTGATCAACATCCAAAATTGATGTTGTTGGTGGAGTGAGTTGAATTGGTGGAGCTTCCAAGTACAAAACCTCAGGCACAATCAAGTTATGAATATCAATTTCAGCACTTGTAACTGGTTCTTCAGTATGTACTGGATCAACTATAGGTGACATAGGAGGTGTAGAAATTCTGCCTTGAGCAGTTTCTTGTTGTGTAGAAGTAAGTGATTCAATAACAATTGGTTCTGTTGAGATCAGAGATTCCTGATCCCCTTCCTTAGCTACTTCCACTACATCCTCTGAATCTGACTCAACTATGTCCTTGTGAGCTCTCTGTTTCTTTAATTTTTTCAACGGTGGAGACACTGTAGGAGCTTTATCATCATAATTTAACTTTCTAAGCCTTTTGAGGGGCCTAGAACTCCTAGTTATAGTATCTTTCTGAGAAGTAACCTTCTCAGCTTCTACAACAACAGGTTCTGATATGGGAACCTGTTCCTCAGCATCTGATTCATCTCGCAAAATAATTCTCCTTCTCTTCTGTTGAGTCTGAGGTACTTTCTTAGTCCTCTTGGGTTTGGAAGATGAAGGCTTCACTATAGGATCTGAAGGTTGAGGTTGAGAAGTTTGAGGTGTTCGTGTAGAGGTGGTAGGTGCTGATGGATGAGGTTCTGATGGTTGGATATCAGGATATAGTTCAGTGTATTTAACTGGATCGTAGGTTATTAAGGCTTGTTTGACAGATAAAGGAACTAGGAGGGGTCTTAACACAACCTTCTTATTATCAGTAGATAATAAGTCATTAAAAGCTCTTTTAGCTAGTCTGAATGATGAAATTAATTCACTAGCTGATTGGGGCTTATTATCACAATAAAAACTATAGATAAGCTGACAAAATCTAGCAAAGTAAACAATATTTCTGTCTTCTGTCATTCTATCCCCAATAAAACCTAAGACAACACTTGCATAATCAAAATCAGTTTGATTAATGAGAGCATACCCGATTTGTTGGCTGAATATGGGGATTACATCGAAATTAGAGCATTTGTTTGCAAAAGCCTTGGTTATGCAGTCAAAGAAGAAACTCCATTCCCTCCGTATATAAGATCTCTTCAACTGACCCATCTTTGCCAATGTCCTCTCATACCCCAAACCGGCCATCATGTTTTGAAGAACTGGCTCTTCAACAGTAGAACAAACACAGTTCTCAGGCAGCTGCAGTGCTTGTCGAACCGTAGCCAATGTCACAACATGCTCATCCTCCCCTGATGAAAAAATTATACTTGGGGACCCTTGAGCACCACCATCATCATATAATCCGCTTCTCCAGAACTCTAGCACTTGAGTTCCAGAGACTGCATCAGGTTCTGTCAGAGCGTACCCAATATCAGAATTAGCAAGAAAGTACTGAATGAAGTGAAGTTCTGATGGGGCTTCTGACTTGCTAAGAATAGCGGAGAAGTTATTAGGAACAATCTTAGCTCCATCAAAAATTACGTCTTTTGGTGCCATCTCTGTAAGAAATTAAGTGAATAAGAGAATGTTTGCAAAGTGTTTGTAAAAAGTTCTGAGAGAAAAACAGCTTCAGAAAATAAAAGAGAGAGAGAGAGAGAGAAAGTGAAAGAGATTTAGAATAGAAAAGTAAGTAAAAGATTAGTAAATCTTTTATCTCTCATATATATAATCTCTCCACTCAACAATTGTATTTTTGAAGCATGGGATACACTTTACACCTGGCACCATGTGAACAGTCAGTAAACGGTTAGAAAAAGAGTTAATGGGCACGTAAAATAAGCAATAATTACTGTGCACATGCAGTTTTTCAGGACATACACGTTAATCACTAACCCATAATGATTATGACTGTTTTATCTCACATAAACCAATATTCTGTAAAAATATTATCGTTCAGGTAATGACCAAAAATAAACCAAGTAAATAAATACTGTCCACGTCAGCATTAAAACTTGATTATTATCAGGATTTAAAAGTCATCAGAATATGGCTCCTTAACTCGAAAAGTGAATGTGTATTTCTGTAATTCTTCACACAAATACTGATATGGTTTCATCAGAACTTAATCATCAGAACTTCAATCAGAACTTGTCCTCAGAATTTATGCAATCTGACACATAGACTGTTCATCTAAAACAACATTTATCACCACAATAATTTTCATCATTCATATGGAGTGTAAGTGTGTGCATTAAGCTAAATATCAAACAAAGAGTAAAGTCTGATTCACTTCAGTACATCTTAGAAATAAGGCATAACTAAGAACTTTGCTCAAAATCTGTCATTATTCTGAAGTCTACTTTAGAATGAGTTCATGCATGAGTCCACCTCAACTGTTTTGTGCTCATTTTATGCATCTTTTGAAATTCCATTTTACAGTGGCTTCTCAGTGTAAGTGAGTCACGACTGCTTATCAGAATTTATGCTGTTATCAGAGTATTTCTTCAGTAATCATAGAGTGTGAAAAGTCACCAAGAAAATTTTATTTTGCTTTTCTAATGCATATTACTTAATACCAGTAATGCACTTAGGTCTTCCCTTCCACATTTTTACTCTAGATCTCAAAGGAGTACCTGATTTTTATTTCTTTTCTTTTCTTTTTCTTTTGATAAGTGAGGCTTATCAGCACTTAGTACATCCATCAGATTTACAATCATCAGAACTTAACAGATAAGAAGCACTATTCTAGTTTTTGACTTAGTAATAAGATACACAAAGTAAACTTAGCTGAGCTCAATATCAGAATTTGCTTGTGTTAAAAGATTTCCACATAAACAATTACTTCAAACATGGGATCTTTAGTATATTAAAAACTATTAGGTCAGCATCTAGCACAGTTATCCTCATTGGATTAAAAAGTGACAGAAACATTCATATCACTATCAAAGTTTAGAAATTCACATCAGATAACAATCAGCACTTAAGCAAAATTTAATTTAAGCACAGAATACACAAAGATAGTAATATCTGTAAATACTGATCATAAAGTCTGATGTATCAGAACATAAACTAAGCAGATTTAGAGAAAGAACCTGAAACCATTCCAAGTTCATTTACCAATCTTGTAAAAGTAGCTTCACACAGTGGTTTTGTGAAGATATCTGCTAGTTGTTGATCTGTTGGAACAAAATGCAATTCCACTGTACCTTCATCCACATGTTCCCGTATGAAGTGGTACCTAATGCTGATGTGCTTTGTCATTGAGTGTTGAACTGTATTACCTGTCATAGCAATAACACTTTGATTATCACAGTAAATAGGGATTTTAGAAAATTCTAACCCATAATCCAGTAACTGATTCTTCATCCAAAGAATCTGTGCACAACAGCTTCCTGCAGTAATGTATTCTGCTTCTGCAGTTGATATAGAAATTGACTTCTGTTTCTTGCTAAACCAAGAAACCAATCTTCCTCCAAGAAATTAGCAGCTTCCACTTGTGCTTTTCCTGTCAATTTTGCATCCTGCAAAATCTGCATCTGAGTATCCTATTAGCTTAAAGTCTGATTTTCTAGGATACCACAATCCCAGATCAGCTGTACCCTTAAGGTACTTGAAAATTCTTTTCACAGCTGTTAAGTGAGGTTCTCTTGGATATGCTTGAAATCTTGCACAAAGATATGTAACATACATGATATCAGGTCTACTTGCAGTTAGATAGAGTAGTGAACCAATTATACCTCTGTAATCAGTAATATCTACTGATTTACCAGTATCCTTATCCAACTTTGTTGCAGTGGCCATAGGAGTGGATGCACTTGAACAATCTTGCATTCCAAATTTCTTCAACAAATTTCTGGTGTACTTAGATTGACAAATAAAAGTTCCTTCTTCATTCTGCTTGACTTGAAGGCCCAGAAAATAGTTAATGTGGCGCCCTCCAAACCCGGGTTAGAAGTTTGGGGTCCACACACATACCTTATTTATAACCTGCTTATAACAATATAAAGGATAATAATAATATGCAATGACCCTACTTACCAACTACCACGGATCACAACAGGTTAAAGTACGCACACAAGCCAAACACACTAATATATTACAAACCGTTCAAATCCCAACTATTTCAAACTCAAACTGAGTATTAGACATTATTACAAATTTTTACAAACTTAAATTATTCCAAAAGAAGCCTACTAGTTCAGCTTTCTCAACCTGAACCCCTAGCTCTTGCGCTGGACTGGGGATCCTCTTTACCAACTGGTTCTTTTTTAACTGGAAATAATATAAACAACATCGCACGAATGAGCTAACTAGCTCAGCAAGTCATAATGACAAAACTGAGAATAATGATCATCAGGTGAATATGTTTATGATATCAAGTGAACAATGGATTATGATTTAGAATTGGATATTATACTTTTAATTTAAAAACCAAGGTTAGGCTGCTGATCAGTCACGCACTAACCCCGAGCAAGGCACACAGCATTGCTCTAACTACTGGATCCAAGGCACACATTGGCCTAACTTGACCATTATATGGTCTGACCACGAATCTGGTCCACAATTTTATAAAAACAATCCAATTCTAACATAATAACAGAATATGCAATAATAAGCAATAACCGAAATCATTAACAATAATAAATGTTTAACAATGAAAGGGTTTCAATCCTTGTAAGGATCAACCAGGTACTTTCAAAGCTTGAATGCTGGGTAATGAAAGAATTGGATAACAAAGGAAACAACGTTTCAGGGTTTCAAGGATTTGGTCTTTCAAAGCATAAGATATCATGGATTGAGTATATAGTAATCCAGTTCAGTGTCTGGTATTTAGTTTGTATGTATTCGTGGAGTAGTATCGTAGATTTGTGGTTCATGTTTGGGTATACAATAATCAATGGCTTAGAAAGAATATGGTTCATGGCTTAAGAACAATAACTGAAATCAGGATTTAGGTTTCCGTGCTTCAAAGCACTTGCAATGTCAACAAGACTATCAAGAATTACAATATCTCGAGAAAGTTCAGAACACTTGCCTGATATTAGCTTACTATCCTGCACTCGCTTTCAATCACAATCGTCTTACTCCTCAACTACCTGTTTCCCTTTCCTATGCCTTGCCTCTTCTGCTCACATATCATAAGCATCTATCAATCATCGACTCACAGGATTCTAATCAACACATACTTCTATCTACCCTTCGTTTTACCCAAATTCGATTAACGGATTGAAAGTTATGCAATAATCAAGTAAACACCGAATATATAGACCGATAGTCAATTAACAAGTCACGTATAACACATAATACATCACGTAATCAATGACATATCATTTATAAAGAAGTCTCGGGTCATAAATATGCTTTCGGGTATTTAAAATGATTTTTAAAACATTTTTCGGAATTAAAACGGGTCATTGGATCAATTTCGGAATAATAAACAGGGTTCGGTTGGCCAATTTTGGCTCCGAAACAATTTTAGAATAATTATCGAGCCTTGGAAATAATTTAGAATAATATTTTAAAGCTCGAAACTATTTTTCGGAATTTTTAAATCATTTTTAACTAATTAAATCTAATTAAATAATTAACTAAAAATCAATTAATAATTAATTAAATCAATTAATCAATTAATTTTCGAATTAATTGACTAATTAATCAATTAAAATTAACTGAAATTAATTAACTAATTAATTCAGATTTATTTGTGAATAAAAAAATAATTTTCGGAAATTAAAATAATAATTTTTAGAATTTTCAGAAATTAAAAATGAATTTTTATAATAAAAATAAATAGGAAATATGATTTTTAAACATTTTTAAAACAGAAATCCAATTTTTGCAAAGTCTGGAAACTACAGGGACCAAACTGCATCGTTTTCAAAACTGCAGGGACCAAACTGCAATTTTGCAGTCCAGTCGCCGGAAAAAGTCGGGGGTGGCCGGAGAACACGTTCCCGGCGTCCTCACCCCACCAACACCTCCAGATCACATCTACAGGTTACCAGAAACATAACCATGCAATCAAAACAACCTAACAATCCCTGAGTTGGCCGGAATTTGGCCGTGAAATTTTCCAGTTTCCGGCCAACATCGGAAAACTTCAAAACATAACTCCCTTCTCTACAGACCTCGTTGGTTCATGAAACTTATACGACTAGATTGTAAATTTCACAGAGAACACAACCCACTATAACACAACATCAGTCTATCACAGAATAAGAAACCCCCAAATTTCAATTAAGAACATTCATACGGGTTATAAACCCTAATTTTAAAATTCGAAAATCAAACTCAAATTTGAACATGTTATTGAACTCCAAATCAGACGTATGACATATGAAAATCATCAGGAAAACAAGCTCTACAACATGCAATCATCAAATCATACAAACAATCATCCAAACAAAAATTCATATTTTTAATAAAACAAATTCGAAAATAAATAAATTTTTAGAAAAATAACCTTGATTTCTGCAGGTGTATGGATTACAGAATCTGGTATAGCTCTTCAAGACCTTCAGATTGGTTACTCGAGCTTTCCAAACCGAATTCAATAACACCTCCAAATGCTTGTTTAATTCTTAGAACAGTTTTAGGAAATTAGGGTTTTTCTCTGAAAATTATATAATTATCTGTCTGCAAATGATTTTGATACGAAATAAAATACGATAAAAGGCTATTTATAATTATGGAAAATTAGTATCCCGTTGGATCATTCCGGATATAAAACGGTACGTTTATTTATAAAAACTGATCCAAACGGTATCGGTTTTCGGGATAATTATCCAAATCAGTACAATTTGTACTGCGGTCTTGGTCTCAGCAGCCTGGTTACACATATTACGAAGTGATAATTGTGATAGTTTAATAAAAAGCTCCCGTTTATCGAGAATACGGGTTTTATTGATTTACCGAAACGAATATTGTATCGAAAATGTTGCGCCGGGACCCGCACAGGACAAACCGTATGCCGGATCGAAAAAATCGAAACATGGAAAATGCTCGGAATATTACAATTAGGTTAGGAAGGAGTTCTCGGAAGAGTTTCGGGTTCCAAAAACGTAACAACGGTTGACGTCGGCTGGTTCCCGTTTTTATAAAATAGATTTAAATTACCCGGAAAAAGATTTTAAAAATTTCATATGATTCTTATAAATCCATAAATCAACATAAAAATAATTAGGAAGATATGACAATTATCTATATTTTATTTTGGACATATAAAAATTAAAATACTCAATTAATATTATTTTTGAATATTCAAGTACAGATAACACTTAACAATTAACTCACAGAATAGATACTGAGCACACATAATAATTATTTAATATCGAAAATAATTACACGATATATCCCGGATATTACATCCTTCCCCCCTTAAAAGGATTATGTCCTCAGAATCTCCTAAGAAAACAAATGAGGGTACTTTTCTCTCATATCACTTTCTAATTCCCAGGTTGACTCTTCAACCTTTGGGTTTCTCCACAATACTCTTACTAACTTTACCACTTTATTTCTCAATACTTTCTCTCTTGCCTCTAGAATCTCTATCGGACTCTCTACATATGATAAATCTGCCTGAAGCTCTATTGGCTCATATTCTATTACATGCCTGGAGTCTGGATTATATTTCTTGAGCATCGATACGTGAAAAACATTGTGAATGTGCTCCATGTGCGGAGGTAACGCCAATTCGTAAGCTACTTTGCCAACACTCTTTAGGATCTCAAAAGGTCCGACATATCTTGGGCTTAGCTTCCCTTTCTTTCCAAACCTCGTTAGTCCTTTCCATGGTGATACTTTCAGTAATACCAAGCTTCCTTCTTCAAATTCCATGTCTTTCCTTGACTGGTCTGCATATTTCCTCTGACGATCTTGAGCGGCTGTTAATCTTTTCTGGATAAGTTCAACAACTTCCTTTGTCTGCTGTACCAGTTCAGGTCCAAGTATCTTGCGTTCTCCTACTTCGTCCCAATATATTGGAGATCTACATTTGCATCCATAAAGGGCTTCATAGGGTGGCATCCCAATGCTGGCATGATAACTGTTGTTGTAAGCAAACTCTACCTGAGGTAAATGTTCGTCCCAACTTTCTTTGAAATTAATCGCACAAACACGTAACATATCCTCGATTGTCTGGATCGTTCTTTCACTTTGGCCATCCGTTTGGGGGTGATAAGCTGTACTCATATTCAGTCTTGTTCCCAAACATTCTTGAAAACTCTTCCAGAATCTTGAATTAAACCTTGGATCTCGATCAGATACGATAGACACTGGAACTCCATGACGAACTACAATTTCTTTCAAGTACATATGGACTAACTTGTCGAGCGAAAATCTTTCATTTATAGGCAAAAAATGAGCTGACTTGGTAAGTCTATCCACTATAACCCAAATGGCATCATGATTAGCCCTTGTCCTTGGTAATCCGACTATGAAATCCATGGTAATATGTTCCCATTTCCATTCTAGAATTTCCAATGGCTGTAGCAATCCGCTGGTCTCTGATGCTCTGCTTTAACTTTCTGACAGGTATAGCATTTGCTAACCCATTCCGCAATTTCCCTCTTCATATTTGGCCACCAATAATTTTTCTTTAAATCTCTGTACATTTTGGTACTCCCTGGATGGATGGAATATCTTGAACTATGTGCTTCTTGTAAAATTTCATTCTTTAACTCCGTCACCGGTGGAATCCAAATTCTAAATGAAAATCTCAAAATGCCTTGATCATCCTTCTGCGTGCATAATTCTTCACCTACCAAACGATTTATATCTTGATCCATTATATTTTCCTGACATTTCTTTATTTTCTCCAACAACTCCGGCTGGAAAGTCATACTGTACATTTTTGCTTCCTCAGGTTTGCAAACTTTAATTTCCAATTCCAATTTCTGAAATTACTTATATATATCTTCAGGTACCGATAACTCATTTAACTTTTCTTTCCGACTTAACATGTCTGCTATAACGTTCGCCTTACCGGGATGATAATTAATCGAGCAATCATAATCCTTGATCAATTCTAACCATCTCCTTTGCCTCATATTAAGTTCCTTTTGTGTGAATATGTACTTTAAGCTTTTGTGATCCGTGAAAATCTCGCACTTTTCTCCATACAAATAATGTCTCCAAATCTTGAAAGCAAAAACTATAGCTGCTAGCTCCAAGTCATGAGTAGGATACTTTTGTTCGTGTGGTTTCAATTGCCTTGACGTATAAGCAATCACCTTGTCGTGCTGTATAAGAACACATCCTAATCCTTTATGAGAAGCATCGCTATAAATTACGAAATTCCCTTGATCGTCTGGAAGTGACAAAACAGGTGCCGTAATCAATCTTCGCTTAAACTCCTGAAAACTTTCTTCGCACTTGTCATTCCATATAAACTTTTCATTCTTTCGTGTAAGCTTTGTTAATGGTGTGGCAATCCTTGAGAAATTCTGAACGAATCGTCGATAATATCCTGCCAATCCCAAGAAACTTCTTACCTCAGTGGGTGTTCTTGGTCTCTCCCAATTCGTAATTGCCTCGATCTTTGTCGGGTCCACTTTGATCCCTTCGTTACTGACTATGTGTCCTAAGAACTGAACTTCTTGTAGCCAAAACTCACACTTCGAGAATTTAGCATATAACTTCTTTTTCCTTAAAATCTCCAAAGCCGTTCTCACATGTTTCGCGTGATCCTCTTCCATCTTGGAATAGATTAAAATATCGTCTATAAACACAATAACAAACTTATCCAAATACTCTTTGAAAATTCTCTTCATCAGGTCCATAAACGCTGCTGGGGTGTTGGTCAATCCAAAAGACATCACTAGAAATTCATAATGCCCATAACTTATTCTGAAAGCTGTCTTTGATATATCTTCTGGCTTGATCTTTAGTTGATGATATCCCGATCTTAAATCAATTTTAGAGAAGTACTTGGCTCCCTTCAATTGGTCAAACAGATCATCGATTCTGGGTAACGGATACTTGTTCTTGATTGTCAGCTTGTTGAGCTCCCTATAGTCGATGCACAGTCTCATGCTTCCATCTTTCTTCTTGACAAATAATACCGGGGCTCCTCACGGGGATACGCTGGGTCTAATTACTCCTTTCTCTAACAATTCCTGCAATTGCTTTGCTAACTCCTTCATCTCAACAGGCGCCATTCTGTACGGGGCCTTGGACACTGGTTCTGTTCCAGGTGCTAAGTCGATCGCAAATTCAATTTCTCTATCTGGAGGAAGTCCTGGTAACTCGTTGGGAAATACGTCTGGAAATTCATTCACTACTGCAATATTTTCAAGTTTTGCTGGCTCCTGACTTCTGTCGATCACATATGCTATGAAATGCTCACATCCTTGTCGTAGTAACTTCTTGGCTTGAATCATCGTTAAGAACTTCTTTACTTGTTTCTGACCTTTGAACGTTACTATTCTTTCGTCTGGCGTTTTCACCATTACTTTCTTATTTCGACAATCTATCTGAGCATCATGCTTAGATAACCAATCCATCCCTAATATTACATCAAATTCTCCTAACTTAAATGGTATCAAATCTACACAAAACTTACTACCAGAAATCTCAATCTCATAATTTCCACAAACTTGGTTCACAGTTACACGTTCTTGATTTGCTAATTCCACAGTCATTATTTCATTTAAGCACTCAACTGGACAGTTTAATTTACTAACAAAATCTTGTGAAACAAACGATCGAGTTGCTCCCGAGTCTATTAACACTTTGGCACATAAAGAATTCACATTAAACGTACCTGCCACGACATCCGTATCCTGGATCGCATCCTTCACCGACATGTCAAAAACTCTAGCCCTTGGAGTCTCATTTACTGTTGGGGTAGATCCCATAATTCTTAATGCATTACTAACTGGGGCTGGTGTCTTGCAATCCCTGGCCATATGTCCTGGCTTCCCACATTTAAAGCATGTAAATCCAATGACTGGAACCTTCACTGCTGGATTCCGGATAGGCTGATCCTTATTTGCTGGCTGATTTCAGCACTCCCTTGAATAGTGCCCTTTCTGGTTGCATTTAAAACATACCACATTCAACTTGTTACAAACTCCTCCATGCTTCTTTCCACAAACTTGACAATCTGGAAAAGTTAATCTCAACTGATTCGACTGATTCACATTAGCTGGACGGTTGCCCTGGCCTCCGTCTCCTGCATTTTGCCTTCTGAAATTAAAATTTCTCCCTGGCTGGAACTTGCCCTTCTTAAAGTTTGAAAACTTCCCTGTTTGTGACTGACCCTCACTTCCTTCAACTTTTCCTTTTCTTGCTTTCCTTTTCCTTCTGGAACATCTCACTCTCCGTCTCTGCGATCATAGCCTTCTGTACTACTCCTGCATAAGTATACAATTCAAAAATAGCTACCTTCCCTCTGATCCATGGCTTCAAGCCTTGCTGGAATCTCTTAGCTTTCTTTCTATCAGTATCAACATACGACGGCACATACCTTGACAATTCCTCAAACTTCCCCTCATAATCTGTTACCGACATATTCATTTGCTTTAACTCTAAAAACTTCAGCTCCATTTGATCCTGAACAAACTGAGGGAAATACTTTTCTAAAAACAATTCCTTGAACCTTTCCCAACTAATAACATCTGTGCCTTCCAATGTCTTCACCATTTCCCACCAATAGGTGGCCTCATTCTTCAAATAGTAACTTGCAAACTCAACCTTCTGTTCTTCCTTTACTTTCACTAAGGAATATGCCTTCTCTATTTCCTTTAACCAAACATTTGCTTCAATTGGCTCTAAGGAACCCTTGAATTCTGGTGGGTTTATTGCCTGAAAAGTTTTGAAGGTTACCTGGGGATTGGTCTGTCTTTGTTGTTGTTGTTCCAGGTGAACTGTTTATTGGGCCAAGATTTGAAGAATCTGGGCTATTGCTGGGTCCATGGGTCCTGGGTTCACATTCAGGGTTTGTATCATCTTGATTGTTGTTGTTATTGGTTTCTTCATTCTGGGTGTTGGTGCGGGTATTTCTTTTGGGAGGCATTTTCTGTAAAGAATCAATCAATTTATTTAGCTTTTGAATCAAATATTTGCATAAAAGAAAAGTTTTGTAAAACAGGAATATCTCTTTTTGAAAATAGTTGTAACTAAGTAAATTGCATGCTTCTTTACAGAATATAAACAGTTATGGAAAACAGGGTACATGGTATCACAGGGTATAACTGGTGCAATAAATAAGGTAAGGTAAAACAGGTACAATAAAATAAATGACAGTGCTGGAAAGGAAAAAGGTACTGATATATATAGATCAAAAGTTTTAGGGTAGTACAAGCGTAAAGACGCTTCGAAAGTAAAAGCAAAAAGGGTACAACAACCTACTCACGAGTCAGCATCGCTAGTCTATAAATACAACTCAAGAGTCTACTGATACACACTACACACTACTGTCCATACTACATAACCATACAACACTGCTCAGTATCTCCATCTCTGAATCTCTAACTCAGCCCCAAGGAAACTCTGGTCCTGCCAGCCTCTCAAAGTCCTCCATCACCTCAGTAGCCCAGCCCATCAGTGCATCAGGGCCTCTGCCAGGTAGTGTAGCTCCATGTAGCCTAGCCTCAAGAACCCTCCGTGTCACATGAATCTCCTCTCGAAGCTCCCTCACACCACGATCAACATCTGTAATCCTGATGATATGCTATAACTCTCTGATCTGAGCCAACAAGGAATCACTGCTCTAATAGAAGAGCCTCATACCGGTAATAAGGAACGGGGGGCAATGTAGACTGGAATGGGGCACTCGCAACTGAATGCCCAGTGGAATCTGAATCAGCTGGTGGGGGTCCTCTGACAGGTGGCCTCACGCCTGGAGGTTGAATAGCCTGCAGTGGTACGGGCTGCAACACAGGTGGAGGTAGAATAGCCAATGCTGGTGGAACAACAGGACGTGGATCCGAAGACGGCACTCCAACTGAAGGCTCTGAGTGATCAGCTGATACGGGAATAAAAGAGTCGGCCATCACTGCTATCTGAAATCATATCGCAATATAAGAATCTCGTACCATAACACAAATTACACTAATACCTGATATACCGAAACACTCAACCTCTCAACGTTCTATCATCCTATGCCTTACTTCTAATCCTAACCCTCTACCCATTCCCGTTAACCTAGGCTTGTGTCAGTGACTTATAACCTATAGCTCTGATACCAAACCTGTGGCGCCCTCCAAACCCGGGTCAGAAGTTTGGGGTCCACACACATACCTTATTTATAACCTGCTTATAACAATATAAAGGATAATAATAATATGTAATGACCCTACTTACCAACTACCACGGATCGTAACAGGTTAAAGTATGCACACAAGACAAACACACTAATATATTATAAACCGTTTAAATCCCAACTATTTCAAACTCAAACTGAGTATTAGACATTATTACAAACTTTTACAAACTTAAATTATTCCAAAAGAAGCCTACTAGTTCAGCTTTCTCAACCTGAACCCCTAGCTCTTGCGCTGGACTGGGGATCCTCTTTACCAACTGGTTCCTTTTTAACTGGAAAGAATATAAATAACATCGCACGAATGAGCTAACTAGCTCATCAAGTCATAATGACAAAACTGAGAATAATGATCATCGGGTGAATATGTTTATGATATCAAGTGAATAATGGATTATGATTTAGAATTGGTTATTATACTTTTAATTTAAAAACCAAGGTTAGGCTGCTGATCAGTCACGCACTAACCCCGAGCAAGGCACACAGCATTGCTCTAACTACTGGATCCAAGGCACACATTGGCCAAACTTGACCATTATATGGTCTGACCACGAATCTGGTCCACAATTTTATAAAAACAATCCAATTCTAACATAATAACATAATATGCAATAATAAACAATAATCGAAATCATTAACAATAATAAATGTTTAACAATGAAAGGGTTTCAATCCTTGTAAGGATCAACCAGGTACTTTCAAAGCTTGAATGCTGGGTAATGAAAGAATTGGATAACAAAGGAAACAACATTTCAGAGTTTCAAGGATTTGGTCTTTCAAAGCATAAGATATCATGGATTGAGCTATATAGTAATCCAGTTCAGTGTCTGGTATTTAGTTTGTATGTATTCGTGGAGTAGTATCGTAGATTTGTGGTTCATGTTTGGGTATACAATAATCAATGGCTTAGAAAGAATATGGTTCATGGCTTAAGAACAATAACTAAAATCAGGATTTAGGTTTCCGTGCTTCAAAGCACTTGCAATGTCAACAAGACTATCAAGAATTACAATATCTCGAGAAAGTTCAGATCACTTGCCTGATATTAGCTTACGATCCTGCACTCGCTTTCAATCACAATCGTCTTACTCCTCAACTACCTATTTCCCTTTCCTATGCCCTGCCTCTTCTGCTCACATATCATAAGCATCTATCAATCATCAACTCACAGGATTCTATTCAACACATACTTCTATCTACCCTTCGTTTTACCCAAATCCGATTAACGGATTGAAAGTTATGCAATAATCAAGTAAACACCGAATATATAGACCGATAGTCAATTAACAAGTCACGTATAACACATAATACATCACGTAATCAATGACATATCATTTATAAAGAAGTCTCGGGTCATAAATATGCTTTCGGGTATTTAAAATGATTTTTAAAACATTTTTCGGAATTAAAACGGGTCGTTGTATCAATTTCGGAATAATAAACAGGGTTCGGTTGACCAATTTTGGCTCCGAAACAATTTTAGAATAATTATCGAGCCTTGGAAATAATTTAGAATAATATTTTAAAGCTCGAAACTATTTTTCGGAATTTTTAAATCATTTTTAACTAATTAAATCTAATTAAATAATTAATTAAAAATCAACTAATAATTAATTAAATCAATTAATCAATTAATTTTCGAATTAATTGACTAATTAATCAATTAAAATTAACTGAAATTAATTAACTAATTAATTCAGATTTATTTGTGAATAAAAAAATAATTTTCGAAATTAAAATAATAATTTTTAGAATTTTCAGAAATTAAAAATGAATTTTTATAATAAAAATAAATAGGAAATATGATTTTTAAACATTTTTAAAACAGAAATCCAATTTTTGCAAAGTCTGGAAACTACAGGGACCAAACTGCATCGTTTTCAAAACTGCAGGGACCAAACTGCAATTTTGCAGTCCAGTCGCCGGAAAAAGTCGGGGGTGGCCGGAGAACACGTTCCCGGCGTCCTCACCCCACCAACACCTCCAGATCACATCTACAGGTTACCAGAAACATAACCATGCAATCAAAACAACCTAACAATCCCTGAGTTGGCCGTGAAATTTTCCAGTTTCCGGCGAACATCGGAAAACTTCAAAACACAACTCCCTTCTCTACAGACCTCGTTGGTTCATGAAACTTATACGACTAGATTGCAAATTTCACAGAGAACACAACCCACTATAACACAACATCAGTCTATCACAGAATAAGAAACCCCCAAATTTCAATTAAGAACATTCATACGGGTTATAAACCCTAATTTTAAAATTCGAAAATCAAACTCAAATTTGAACATGTTATTGAACTCCAAATCAGACGTATGACATATAAAAATCATCAGGAAAACAAGCTCTACAACATGCAATCATCAAATCATACAAACAATCATCTGAACAAAAATTCATATTTTTAATAAAATAAATTCGAAAATAAATAATTTTTTAGAAAAATAACCTTGATTTCTGCAGGTGTATGGATTACAGAATCTGGTAGAGCTCTTCAAGACCTTCAGATTGGTTACTCGAGCTTTCCAAACCGAATTCAATAACACCTCCAAATGCTTGTTTAATTCTTAGAACAGTTTTAGGAAATTAGGGTTTTTCTCTGAAAATTATATAATTATCTGTCTGCAAATGATTTTGATACGAAATAAAATACGATAAAAGGCTATTTATAATTATGGAAAATTAGTATCCCGTTGGATCATTCCGGATATAAAACGGTACGTTTATTTATAAAAACTGATCCAAACGGTATCGATTTTCGGGATAATTATCCAAATCAGTACAATTTGTACTGCGGTCTTGGTCTCAGCGCCTGGTTACACATATTACGAAGTGATAATTGTGATAGTTTAATAAAAAGCTCCCGTTTATCGAGAATACGGGTTTTATTGATTTACCGAAACGAATATTGTATCGAAAATGTTGCGCCAGGACCCGCGCAGGACAAACCGTATGCCGGATCGAAAAAGTCGAAACATGGAAAATGCTCAGAATATTACAATTAGGTTAGGAAGGAGTTCTCGGAAGAGTTTCGGGTTCCAAAAACGTAACAACGGTTGACGTCGGTTGGTTCCCGTTTTTATAAAATAGATTTTAATTACCCGGAAAAAGATTTTAGAAATTTCATATGATTCTTATAAATCCATAAATCAACATAAAAATAATTAGGAAGATATGACAATTATCTATATTTTATTTTGGACATATAAAAATTAAAATACTCAATTAATATTATTTTTGAATATTCAAGTACAGATAACACTTAACAATTAACTCACATAATAGATACTGAGCACACATAATAATTATTTAATATCAAAAATAATTACACGATATATCCCGGATATTACAATTAAGTTCTCCCATCATACTCATTTGATATCTTGACTGCATCAGCTTGGCAAACTTCTTACAAAGTCTGTCATTTGTAGAACCAATAATGATATCATCAACATATATTTGCACCAAAAGTAAGTCCTTTCCTTGGTTGAGGTAGAACAATGTTTTGTCAATAGTCCCTCTGTGAAATTCACTTTCCAGAAAAAACTGAGCTAAAGTCTCATACCATGCTCTTGGAGCTTGCTTAAGGCCATAAAGTGCTTTATCAAACCTGTAGATATGATTGGGAAATTTGGGATCTACAAAGACTGGAGGTTGTTCAACATATACTTCCTCTTCTAATTCTCCATTAAGAAAAACACTTTTCACATCCATTTAAGAAACTTTAAACTTCTTGTGAGCAGCATAAGTCAAAAATATTCTTATGGCTTCCAATCTAGCAACAGGTGCAAATGTTTTATCATAATAAATTCCCTTTTGTTGAGAGTATCCTTTTGCAACCAGCCTTGCTTTATTCCTTGTATTTATGCCATCACTGTCAGTTTTGTTTCTGAATACCCACTTTGTACCAACAACAGATCTGTACTTTGGTCTTGGCACTAGGGTCCAGACTTTATTTCTTTTAAATTCATTTAACTCTTCTTGCATTGCTTGCACCCAATCAGCATCTTGAAGAGTTTCTTCCACTTTCTTTGGTTCAATCTGAGAAAGAAAAGAATGATAGAGACATTCATTTGATGTTGCTGTTCTAGTTCTGACACCTGCATCAGGATTTCCAATAATTAAGTCAGGTGTATGTGCTTTAGTCCACTTCCTTGCAGATGGAAGGTTCTCTCTAGAACTGGATGCTCCCCCATGATCCATGCTGTCTCCATCAATATTTTTTGATGCTCCCCCTAAAATTATGCTCTCTAAGTTGGATCCTTCAGAATTTGAGTTTCCAGAAATATCAGAACATGAGTTTCCAGAATTATCAGAACTTAGCCCATCAGAACATGACGAATCAGAACTTGAAGAGCCTATTGTAGATTCTGATGCTTCTTGAGATGTGGTTGGATCTTCAGTATGCTCCCCCTGCACAGGTGCATGTTCCTTAGGCATAGTCACCACAGTTTCAATGACATCAGAGTTTAATCCATGAGAGTTTGCAATATCATGATTTAGACTGTCAGGATTTACAGAATCAAAATTTAAAACTTCATTCTCAAATCTCAGCTGATCATGATCATTGAAATCTTCAAGTCCAGTAATCTTCTTATCATCAAAAGAGACGTTGATAGATTCCATGACAACCCTTGTTCTTAAATTGTAGACTCTGAAAGCTTTTGTGGAAAGTGGATATCCAACAAAAATTCCTTCATCAGCTTTTGGATCAAATTTGGATAGCTGTTCTGGATGAGTCTTAAGAACAAAACACTTGCATCCAAATACATGAAAATACTTCAGATTTGGCTTCTTTTTCTTCACCATCTCATATGGTGTTTTTCCATGCTTGTTGATAAGTGTTGCATTCTGAGTAAAACAAGCAGTCTGCACAGCTTCAGCCCAAAAGTAGGTTGGCAACTTTGCTTCATCAAGCATAGTTCGTGCAACTTCAATAAGAGTTCTATTATTTCTTTCAACAACTCCATTTTGTCGTGGAGTTCCAGGAGCAGAAAATTCCTGCTTTATTCCATGGTCTTTGCAGAACTCTTCCATGATCAAATTCTTGAACTCAGTGCCATTATCACTTCTTATGATCTTCACATAATCTTTGACCAATTTATCCAGTTTCTTGACATGATCAATCAAGATAGATGCAGTTTCATTTTTTGTGTGCAAGAAATACACCCATGTATATCTGGTGAACTCATCCACTATGACCATAGCATATTTCTTCTTTGCAATAGACATGACATTAACTGGACCAAATAGATCAACATGTAGTAGGTGATAAGGCTCAAGAATTGATGATTCAGTCTTGCTATTGAATGAAGATTTTCTTTATTTTGCCTTCTGACATGAATCACAAAGGCCATCAGGAGCAAATACTGATTTTGGCAGTCCTCTCACAAGATCTTTCTTGACTAGTTCATTTATATTGTTGAAATTTAAATGAGAGAGTTTCTTGTGCCAGTCCCAGCTTTCTTTAATTGATGCTCTACTTAACAGACAGATTGCAGAACCATCAGTACTTTGGCTTCATAAATGTTACCATGCCTGTATCCTTTCAGAACAACTTTGCATGTAGATTTGCTTACAGCTTCACAGTGTTCTTCAAAGAAATCCACATGAAAACTTCTGTCACATATTTGACTCACACTCAGCAGATTGTGTTTAAGTCCTGAGACCATAGCTACTTTTTCAATGATGACATTCCCAAGATTGATATTTCCATATCATAGAGTTTTTCCAATGTTTCCATCTCCATAAGAAACACATGGGCCATCTTTCTCCACAAAGTCTGATAGCAGGGCTTTATTTCCAGTCATATGTCCTGAACATCCACTGTCCATAACTATGATGTTTTTCCTATTGCCATGTAATCACAAAGACCACTAATGATTAGTTTTAAGGACCCAGACTTGCTTGGATCCTTTGGCCTTTTTAAGTTTGTTAACATTTGCAGCGGATTTAGCATCAGAGTTTATGTTAACAGTTTTCTTATCAGAATTTGCAATATCAGACTTTGCGTCAGAACTTACACTAGAAGGAATAATGCTAGCTTTCTTTACAGAAGGTTTTATTTGATAATAATCATAGTACAAACTATGATATTCCTTACAAGTATAAATGGAATGCCATAAACTACCACAATGAAAACAAGGATTTTGTGGCTTATATCTAACAGATCGACTCTTAACTCCTGATTTTGAAGGTAAGGAGTTTATATTCTTATTCTTCCTGCAAAAAGAAGCCAGATGGTTAGAGTTTCCATAGTTATGACATGTTTTTCTAGGAGTATTAGGAACAGGCTTATAATTGTTACTTTTGTTCACACCTTCCTTTCCATTCCTATTTTTCCTAGGCGGCTTTACCTTGTTTACATTCTTAACACCTTTCAGCTTATGCTTAAGCTGCTTCTTGGTCATTAAGCCTATGTTAACTTCAGTTGGCTTATCATGTTTAGGTTTGTCAGAAGTTACTTTCTCCTTAACTTCTGATTTCTCAATATCAGACTTTGCAGTTACAAACTTAACATGATTTACCTTTGGTTTTTGTTTAACAACTATAGGCTCAGTTTTTACAGTTCCCTTACTGTTCTTATCATCTCCATAGCCTAAGCCCTCTTTCTAGTTTCCACTACTAAGAATATCCTGAGTTGTTCTACCAGAGTTAGTCCAAGTCTTGATAATCTCTCTTTCCTTTTCTAACTCAGTTTTTAGAGATTCATTCATTTTTAAGCACTTCATCCCTAACATAAAAGGCATCATCTCTATCTTTCTGAGTTTGACGGAACATGACTAACTCTTTTTCTAAATAATCATTTCTCTTTTTATAAGCAAGATTTTCAGAAGTTAATCTTTCACATGTTAAAGTTTAATCTTTATAACTAATTAACATGGTTTTAAGATATCTTCTCAACTCAGTAATATCATCAGTATGAAAGGCATAAGTAGTTTGAGGTACCTTTAAGTCAGCAGTATCAGAACTGCTATCAGCATTTGCCATTAAGGCATAGTTTTCCTCATCCTCAGAATCTGAAGCATCTGACCATCTTTTCTTCTTTGTGACAAGAGCCTTGCCTTTGTCACTCTTCCCTTTTCCGCAATCAGGAGATATGTGGCCTTTCTCACCACAGTTGTAGCATTTAACATTTGAGTAATCTCCTCTGTCAGACTTTCCTCCTTTGCCTTCAGATTTTCTGATACCTTTCTTATCAGAACTTGCACCTTTCCTGGAAAACTTCTTTCCTCTCCTGAATTTCCTGTATGCAATCTTTGTGATTCCTTTCACCATAAGAGCACACAGCTTCATCATCTCCTCATCAGGGTCCATCTCAGGTATACTTTCAGTTTTTGAGTCATTATCACTATCAGAACTTGATTACTCAGTATCAGACTTTGTGATGAGAGCCTTGCCCTTGCCTTTCTTTGAGGCAGCAACTTTGGGACTTTCCTCCTCAGCCACAAAAGCAACTGTCCTTGACTTTCTTCCATTCCTCTTGCTTCTTTGTTCCATCTCAAGTTCATGAGTCTTGAGCATCCCATAAATTTCATCAAGAGTTGTTTCATCAAGATTATAGTTGTCTCTTATTATTGTAGCCTTCAAATCCCATCTTTCAGGAAGAGCTAACAAGAATTTAAGATTTGAATCTTCAATATCAAACTCTTTGTCAACTAGTGACAAATCATTCAAGAGTTTGACAAATCTGTCATATAAATCAGTTAATGACTCATCAGGCTTTGAGTCAAAGTGCTCATACTCTTGAGTGAGTATAGTCTTCCTGTTCTTCTTGATTGAATCAGTTCCCTGACACCTTGTTTCCAAAGCATCCCATATCTCTTTTGCAGTTTTGCATTGAATTACCCTGTTTGACATGACATTATCAATGGCACTATGCAACAAGTGTCTTACCTTTGCATCCTTCACAATCAATGAGATATCTTCAGCAGTGTAATCACTTTTCTCCTTTGGTACAGACTTTGCTGGCTGACCTGCAACTTCCACAGAGAGTTTGGTTGACATATGTGGTCCTTCATAAATCCTGTCGAGATATTCTGGATCTGTAGCTTCCAGAAACATAGCCATCTTCACTTTCCATATGGAATACTCAGACGGTTTCAACATGGGAACTCTTATAGTCTCATATCGACTATGGGTTACGGTTTTTGGAGGTTCTTCAGTTTTGGTGGGCTTGGTTGGAGTTTCTTCTTCAGACATAATTGTTTTTGGATCTTAAACTATTTGTGTGTTAACAGATGGCTCTGATACCACTTGTTAGGTCACACACACTGTAGAAGGGGGTTGAATACAGTGTTTACTATAATCAAATCGAATATAAGAACTCAAGTAACAGAAACAGATTTTATTCAACACAATAAACTCTGTTACAATATGGAACTGTCCTCTCTCATTGATGAACAAATTATCACGAGAGCTGCTAGGGTTACAAAGAATAATAACTTCGATAATGATAACACTTATAGTGTAAACCCTATGCCTGTGTTTATATACTACACAGTTACAAGATAATGTTCTAATTGATATGGAATATAATTCTGCTTCCTAAAATATATCAACTAGTTATCTTTTCTTCCAAGTATTCTATTCTTCATAGAATTCTTTCTTCATGCATATTTCTTTCTGTCTTAGTCTCGATCTTCTTTTCTTTCAATCAGCCATCTGCCTTATCTGAAAGTCATCTTAAGTCCTGATATTATCTCCTGATAAATATCTTCTGATAACCTAAGTTCTAATAACTTAAGTTCTGATATCTTAAGTTCCGTCTTCATTATAAGTGCTGATTTCCAGTTAAGTACTGATTTGTCCTGTTAGGTAAGATCTGAAAACTAAACACAAATCATATTACACATGACATTATCAAATATGTCTAACATAACTGTTAATTTGCAACAGTCAAGATGTATGGAAGTAAGTATGAAAGCATGAAAATTCCCACCACGAAGAAAGCTGATTACTCTATATGGAGAGTAAAGATGTTGATGTTCCTTGAAGCTATTGATGATTCATATGTTGATATCATCAAAATAGGACCTCCGTACTCTATAAAAACTGTGGCTATGACTACAGATGATCCTGAACACTATGTCAGGAAGGAAAGATCAAAGTGGTCAGATCCTAAAAAAGCCGTAATACTTAAGGATGCTAAAGTCAGGAATATTCTACACAAC
This sequence comes from Apium graveolens, assembly GCF_009905375.1. Taxonomy (NCBI): domain Eukaryota; kingdom Viridiplantae; phylum Streptophyta; class Magnoliopsida; order Apiales; family Apiaceae; genus Apium; species Apium graveolens. Next base: position 92,742,163 of record NC_133649.1, read on the forward strand.
AGTTTGGATAATGTGATGTCAAATAGAGTGGTTGCCTGCAAGACTCCAAAGGAGATATGTGATGCCTTGGAGACACAGTGTCAAGGTATAATGGCAATAAAGAAGAACATAAGAGTTGTTCTTGTGCAAGAATATGAGCAATTTGATGCCAAGGCTGATTCAATTACTCATATATATGATAGATTTCTGACACTTTTGAATGATCTATCATTGGTTGGAAAAGAATATGAAAGAGAAGACTCAAACACCAAGTTTCTAAGAGCTCTTCCAGAAGATTAAGATACTCAGGCCTCAATAATCAGACATCAATATGATCTTGATTCTCTGATTCTGGATGAAGTGTATGAGATGTTGAAAACTCATGACTTGGAGATCCAACAAAGGAAAAATAGAAAGGGTTAGAAGATGAAAACTGTAGCTCTTAATGTTGAGACTCATAAGGGCAAGGAAAATATGAGCGAGAGGTCTAGGAGAAGAAACATTGTGGAAGAATCAGAAACTGATGATGTATCAGATCCTGACACAGATACTGACGAGGATTCTGAGATTGATATGGATGATCCTCAAATAGTTGAAATGGCTGCAATGCTTGTTAAAGGCTTTAGAAGAATGAGGTTTTCAAAACCACAGAGAAAAGGTGGTTTCAACAGAAGGTTCTATGGTAATGGCAAAGGCAGGTTTAGAAAGAGTGATGGTCAGTACACCAAGGGAAGGATGTTTGACAAGACCAAGATGACATGTTACAACTGTAATAAAAGGGGAAATCTGGCAATTGAGTGCCCCAAGAAAACTGGAAAGGCTTTGGTCACAACAAACTCCAATAGAGACTGGATGGATTCATCAGGAACTGACAATGATGATGAATGTTATGCACTCATGGCAACTCATGGAGAGGATGCCTCAGGAACTGATAAGGTACCTTCCGTTATATTTGCTTCTGATACTGATAATTTATCTGAACTAAAAACTTTCTTATACTCTTCGCATGTCACTTTTAAAAGTAAGACTATTGAATATGATAGTTTGATTGCTGATAATAAGAGGCTTAGAGAAAGAAATAATTTTTTAGAAGCTGAGTTAGTCTGCATGCATGAGAATGAAAAAGCATGTAAGAAGGAACAATATAATAAAACTCGGATAACATCGGGTATGCCAGACTAGAGAAAGTTCAAGAAAAAGAAAGAGAGGTTTTCAAAACATGGAGGACTTCATGAAAGAAAGTTCATGATTTCATCAGTGATAAAAACTGGAAAGAATGTTTAGGTTATAACAAATTTAATGATATGAATATCAATACATCCATCAATAACAATACTCCAGTTAAGTCTGTTGGAACTGATGAAAGAGGAGTAGATTCTGTCTATGAATTTAGTTCTACTTCTAAGAATACCGCTGAAGAGAAATTTGAACCTAGAGTCCCTGCCAAAAATAATGAAGATCCTAAAATGCAAGAAAAGAAAAGCAAAAATATAGGATTTCTCTATAAGAGTCAATTAGACAATAAAATTTGTGAGGTAACTACTAAGACTCCCAAACTTAGGTCTAGGAGAGGTAAAAATGGAAACAAGGAATAAACAAGGCAAGCAATTATAAGTACATTCCTAATGCTCCTAGGAAAGCTTGTTTGAACTGTGGTAATACTAATCATATTGCTATTGATTGCAGGAAGCCCAAAAAGAAAGTGTCTAAGATTCCCGAGTCTGATATTAGTGGTAGATCAGTACTAAATAGACCACAAAATCCTTGTTCTCATTGTCATAAGTACCCAAATTTTTGACGTCAGTAAAAGACCTTTAGGAATAGTAACCTTGCGGTTTTTTAAAAACTGTTACGACCACACCATATACGAGTGTTTAATTTAAGTTTCCGATTTTATATTATGGTTATACGTACTAAATGAGTGTATGCAAAAGTCTTGAGTTTTCGAAGAAAACCAATAGTCCAAATGATATTATTTTACGAGCCATCGAGGAATAAGAGAATTATACCATGACCAAGAAAATCTTAAGAATTATAATTTCATAACTCATAACCAAGTACGAGCACTGGAAATGGTAATAATTTACGATTAGCGGAATTCTTCGACGTAGCATTTACGGGAATTGATTTAAACGTACGTGAACAAAAGCGAGATAATGTAGGATGACAAAATCAAGTGATAACCTAGGAAATTAAGTATTGTAAAACTCCGTAGTTGACCGAACTTTTGAAATGCTTTTCACCTAATTAAATTCATTTTATCAAAATGAAACTTTTGGGATAATTATTTAAAAAACTCAAGAAGCTCCTCGAGGTGGTTTCGTATTAAAATATTAATTTTACGATTTATTAAAAATGATAGAGTGTGAATCGCGTAATAGTAATATTCGGTAAAGTCAAATCTAGAAGACCACTTTGACCGTCCGTTTCGACCAAGGAGTGATACTTATTTCGAGTCGGTCGAATGATGAAAGTTATGAAGTATTGAGCTTATTAGAAATATAAGTTGATGATGAGAGTAGGAATACTGATTAAGATTATGATGTTTGTTGATTAGAAAACCCGGAATGAGAGGAAGTCGGGAAACGTGTCTTGGACTCCAGGCAAGTTTTCAAACCCTACTTTTTTTGAAACTGTTCTGTTGTGTTTGTTTTCAAATAATGTCGATATATACATGATGCTATATTTACGATATTTTACGAATTATGTTATATAATATCATATGATATGATAATGATTTTGGTATATGAATATTACCGAATTTCAATTGATAATGCTAGAGAGTAGCATTGTATATATGAGGAGTATATTTTAGACCGATGATCGGTCAGTATAATTTTATGAAAACCCAGAAGTATTCCGGAGGTGTTTTATTTAAGAATACAAACGCTATAGTAGAGCGTGATATATAAGTTATAAGACCGAGAGTCAGTCAGTTTTTATAAAGTATAAACTCGGGAATCATCTCGGAGATGTTTTGGATCATTAAAAGTCCGTACTTATTTTATTCCAAGGGACTCGATGTCCACTTACGAAATATTAAATACCTCGAACTTTTATTAAAATGATTTCCAAATATCGTATTCCCTCAACTATATTTTATTATTTAAATAATAAATATTAATTAACTATTCATTGATTATGGGAGAAGTATTTTCCAACGATTATTTATTTCAAACCCGATTAAATATTAAAGATTATTAAATTACTTAAACATAAACTAGTTGAGGAATTATTTCAATATTCTTTTAACAGCGTAATTATTCAAGGTTTAATTATTTAACGATTGATATTTAATTATTAAATATTTATTAAATGATTTATTGATGATTTAAAAATTATAAAACCTGATTTAAAATACTTTCTGATTTCCGAAAAATCATTCGAATAATTTCAGATCGTCGGAGAATATTATCTCAACTTATTTTAAATATTTTGAATATAGTTTCAAAAGAAACTCCCCCTTATTTACTTATCTGTTGATAACGGTCAACTCACATCCTTAGTACTTCCTCCAAAAAATTCGGAAGTACGTATACATATACATATATACGCTAATAAAACAAGTTGTTTCTATCAACAAGCGAAACGCTTGGGGGAACTTCGATGTGGTTCGAGTTCTCAAGATATGATAGAATTCTGTTAAAGGACAAGGGATGAGTAGACTCCAGTACTATGTGTAACACCCCCAAATCCGAGGTCGGGGATCCGGGTTGTCACGAGTTCCATTTCCCTTAACAACACCCAATCTAAAAAAATAATCGATTACTCTATACTGTGACCCCACAATAAACACACACACCACAAGTTATAGTCTCAGAGATGAATATCCAAAAATAATCACAAGTCGCTTTATTCCACCAATATATGCCAATACACCTTAAAAGGGTTTCTGAATAAATTTACATTTCTTTGCCATTATTACAATTCATAAATATACATCAATCTGGTACATCAAAAGTTGAAGCCTAGCCTATTGGTAGTTCCTACCTCAGCTACAGCGACATCAACGCCTATAGGAAACTGCGGAACGTTTCCTATCCGCTCGCGAATTGGGAGCTTGGTCCTGTTCATCTTTTCTATCTGTTGTTGTGTGATGAAAGAAGAAAGCAAGGGTGAGCAGCAAGCCCACCAAAATAATATGTATAATGATTAACAATATATGAGCCTTCTCATAGTACTCATGAAAGTCTTGGTCAAAAGAAATGGACCAAGTTTGATATCTTAATGCGATAAAGTCGAAAAATATTCAGTATACATACATATATACTTTTCACAATCTTTGAAATCCTCTGACATGTATAATATACACAGAGTTCCAGTTTATAACTGTATAAAAATATCGTTGCAAGGTGATCTCATATATCTAACCTTGTCTCAACGTTTTGCTGAAAATCTTTGACATGCACCAGATAATCATTTACTAGATATAAGTTTAAAAGATGAAGTTACAAGATACTCCAATATACTTATATCTTTTCCAAATACTGCTTGGACTACCACCGTTCAAGTTATAATGAGCTTTCACTAGTTCATCACATAGATGAGACTACAAGACAAGATTTGAATAGATTAAATCTTTAAAATATCATCAAAATAAAATGAAGTTATGAGATACTTTATTTGATGCAAACATCATTTTGAAAACTTGACCCTGCCAACACTCAACAATCGCCCAACCGTAGCCTTTCTATCGAAGTGCTCTGGGTAGTGTTGCAGAAATATCCAATTGGATGATGAACTCATTACGGGAGTTTGCCGTGCCAGGAAGACCACTTACGATGATCAGTCGTAGTAGTACAACCCCACCATTTTCTACATGTAGAGGAGAACCTGTCGGATTTACTTGTCAACCGAACACTGGACTCCTAAGGAATGGACCATCTTAGCGGAACTTCCAGGCCATTTTGGGCCAATATAATAAGGCTGGGCCGGCGCCACTCGACCACTTACGCCACTCCTAGTTCAGATGAAATCCATGACTCTGAAACGTAAAGCTCATCCCCCCTTTCCCCAAGTAGAAACTTGTTGATACGGCTCCACCAAGAAGTCATATCTAGTTGGAAAGGAAAACTAACCGATATTTCCCAGGCGATGCCTGTTAATGGATTAACTTGTTCCAAGAATTTTACTTCCCGAGTGTTGGGTAAGTAATCAAAATTCTTTTATCAAGACAGCAACCTTGTTGCGAATATAAAACACACCACAGAGCCGGATCCCTCAGGTTTTGAGCGAGTATTTAAATCCCCTTCGAAAAGAGGATCTTAAATATAAAAATGAGTTTTGGGATCCGCTCTAACTTTTAAAAATCATTTTGAAGACTCGCAAAACATATTTTGAGAATGTTCGGAGTGATGCTGATTTAACAAAAAAAATCAGTCCCAATATATTAGAAAATATCTGAATGTTATTATTTAAATAATATTCCCATAAAGAATAATCTTTATAAAAATAATGGAAGTAGAAGTTTTAAAACTTATACTTGAAATGAATATTAAATAACCAAAGACATACTTATACGAAGGTACTATCTTTATTTGAATAATCAAAAGTGAGTTTGATTATCGACACCTTATTCTTTAATAAAATAAAGAATATATCTCAGCAAATAATCGGAGTCATAGATCCTCAAATGAATATTCAAAATAATATTCAATAAATAAATAAGCTGAGTCATAAGCCCTCGAATGAATATTCGAAATAATATTCAATAAATAAATAAGCTGAGTCATAAGCCCTCGAATGAATATTCGAAATAATATTCATTAAATAATATAAAGTTATCGAATAAACCTTATTCAATTAATAGTTTTGAAAACTATAACCATATATATATATAAATATATATATATATATATATAAATATATATATATATAAAATCTACTCGGGATCCTCGACTCCCGGTTTTAGAAAAGTTTTCACCTTTGGGTCCCTATACTAAGGGTATATGCAAATTATCGCTATTCTCAAGCATAGGTATTATCACCTGAACCAACAAATATATATGGAAAGAATACGAAACAGGCATGCATATGTACCATATCACATGCTACAATATATCGCAAGAATTTGCTAATTTAACCATCATGCATCTATCACAAGATAATGCATATACAAGTGTATACATCACAACAACAGTATAACGGATAGAAAACTTGCCTGAGTGCTCCCGGATAGGCTTAAGCTTAGAGTGGGTCCGATAACCTATGAACAACAACATAAGTCGGAATTAAACCCCGGTCGCTTAAGAAACTAGACTTTAACCATTTAGAGTCCTAACGTTCGCTTTCGCGCTTAACGATTTACTTAAGTCGCTCGAGTACCCTCGGCTCCACCATTTTTAATAATTTAACCACTAAGGGTTTTAAGGCGATTCTTTCGCGAGTATCTTACCAACTGCCTAATCCACGTTACATAATTGTTTCATACTTCAATTAGTCCTTTAAGGTCTTTAACCTATTTTTCAAAGTAAGGCAAGGGGTAATGATTCGTTCGCGAAACGTCGTTACTTAAAACGGCCGTTTCTCCTAAACCGTACATCGGAATCAAACGATCCACATATCAAAACGAAGCTCGTAACATGAACTATCTAAAAATGGCAATGGTCAAAACCTATCAGGGAGTTCTCGGGTCCTAATGTTATGAACAAAAGCAGTCTAAAGTAAATCGGACATTACGACGGCTATGTTTACGCGATTTCCCAATTTTATACCATTCCAATTCAACCACCAATCAATCCTAATTCACAACCCAATCAAAACTCCATCCATACCATACTACAACAGCCCCAACAAATCAATATTACCAATTCATACTTATTTCTCAATTATTTCCGTATCTAGTGGATTTTCGGGAAAAATCAAAGTGTTCGGAATTGGATTCTGACGATCTTTACATAAACTTATATACCACATAGAGTACTAATAATATCCCAGAAGATCGATAACAGAACCCCTACATAGTGTGGCATGAAAAGTTTTCTCATTCAGCATAATCTGCAAAATCACTATTCATAAGGGTTTCAAAAATTTCCAAAAATTGGGGTTATTACAGTCTCCTCTCCTTAAAAGGATTCCGTCCCGGAATCAGATAGAAAATGAATAGGTATACTCTCTTAGCATTGCACTTTCTAACTCTCGAGTAAATTTTCCCACATTGTGGTTCTTCCATCAAACTCTGAATAGTTTGATAACCCTTCTCCTAAGCACTTGTTCCTTTTCACTCTATAACCCTTCCTGGTTGCTCCATATAGGTTACGTCGGGTTGCATGTCTATGCGCTCATATGCCCCTATTTATCTGGCATCCGAATTACACTTCCTTAACATTGATACGTGGAACACGTTATGAACTTGCTACAGGTTCGGGGGTAGGGCTAGCTCGTATGCTAGCTTCCCAAAACGTCTTAATATATCCAAGGGTCCAACAAATTGTAGACTTAGCTTTCCTTTCTTTCCGAACCTCATCAATCCTTTCAAAGGGATACCTATAACATTACTAGGTCCCCTATTTCATACTCTTTGTCCTTTTGAGTCAAATCAACATACCTCTTATGTCCATCTTGGGTTACTACCAGCCGTCCTCTGATTAGATCTATTATATCCCTGGTCCTTTGGACTACAGCGGGTCTGAGCATCTTGCGCTCTACAACTTCATCCTAACATAATGGAGATCGACATTGTCTTCCCTCAAGGATCTCATAAGGCGATACCTCAATACTGACATATGATCTATTATCGTAAGAAAACTCAATCCGTGTTAAGTGATCATTCCAATTTCTTTCAAGTCTATTGCACAGACTCTCATTATAGCTTTTAGCATTAGAGCTTTTGCTTCTCAATACCCATTCTTTTCGAGTTCGTAATCTCTACTACCTTCCGTTCCTAATATTATACTGGTTATACTTTTGCTCGTTAGCGTTCTATAACCTTTTAATAACCATGTCAACCTTAGTATCACGAATGTGTTTCCATTCCGAATACCACCACAACTTTATTACTCCTTTTTCAGCTGTTTCTATTTCCCAAAGTTTGATCAATCATATAGAAGTAAAGGAATTCGTTGAGAGATCACTATGATCATGAACACTTGTTATATCGCATAGTTAGTACAGAAGGTGACCAACCTTTAGTACTTGACAAGCAACTAAACAATAGATGGTATCCTACTAGGCTTCTATCACAAAGATAGATAGTCATTCGGCAATACCTCCCCTTCTGGAAGGGTTGTTCTTCTCAGCTTACATGAAATGAAAAGAAGAGAAAAGAACGAACTGAAGAGAATTGTCTATATGTAAAAAAATATTGCCATAAAATATCTGGCTTGGAATCTACCTCTGAACTATAGAGGTTTGTCATAGGAGAACAAAACATATATGTATTTATATCAACATCAAGTATTATAGCATCGTATTTCACATGCCTAAATATTTTTGCTATTCCGTCCATCATTCTATGGACCCATGCTCTTCCTCGAGCTTATACACAATCACCTTTGAAACTCCATCGACATTGAAAATCGAATCTGGGATCTCATTCTAGACATCATCGTTACTAGAATTCTATGCTTGCATCGCAACCTTTCTCGTATAGTAATACGACTCTCTATTGATAAGAAGGAATAAATATTCAATAGGTAGATAATCTACTTAACCAGTCTATTAAACGACAACTTATACATCACCACAACCCGATTAGGGGTACCCAATCTCAACATCCATTACACTACAACTCTCGCGGTTGTAATCGGCTCATTATTCAAAGAATCGTTGCTGCATTACTATGGTCCACCACTGACCTACTGTCGTCATTCATTTTCCTTGGAATCTTAATAGCTAACCATACGGAGTCCATAACTGTTGTATCAAATTCTTCTAAGGAGTTAACATAATCACCTTTCATGATTCATGAAGAACACTCCAAACTCTGACGTACTTTCATGACATGAAGCATAAAAAATTGCAGAAGAGTTTCAATCAAAGCAACTGATAGCAGGTTAATACCATTCTTAATCGTATGCCTTAAATAGAAGACTTAACTCAAGGGTTTGTCTAGTCCTTTTTGAAACATGGTCCTGACTTATCTCAAGATAGTATCTTCTGAGATAGATAGCCCGCTCATGGCGATTACACGAATTAAACCTTTACCAACTACTATTACGGTTGGGTATTGCACAGTCATCAGAAGGAATGTCAATCTTCCAAACCATAATATAATCTGCATAGCTTTAACCATTATCACTGTATTCCTTTGGCACAAGCGCCTATAATTATCCTCTTAACTTTAAAGTGTCGGCCACCTCTTTGGCCTTTCCTGATAGTAAAATTTCCTTACAGTCAATGTCATTTTAACCACCTCCAAATAAATTTTCTACCTTATTTCAATCACAGCTTATGTGAAGATGTTTTCCTTAAAATCTGACGAGTAAAAAAAAATCACCATTTTTCCATAAGTTATTGCCTCAGTCTTTAGAGGTTAATCACTGTCATGACTGACTCTCAATCATAATTAGAACATCTTTTATCTTAAGTCCTAATTGCCCTGAACAATCTCGACCATTACTGGTTCGATCCATACCTTCTCGTGGTTTAACACGTGCCCCACTTGGCATCATTATAATTATGTCATATTTCCTTTATCAACATTTCTATTCTTGAGAATTTTGAATATTACCTTTCTCCTTGTAAAACCTCTAAGGTTATCCTTAAATCGTTCCTCATGTATTCCCTAGATACAGGGCATATCAAGATACCATTTATTAATACCAGAATCATTGTCTATATACTTCTGAAAAAATTTCTCCACTGATTCTTAAAGGTTGTTATTACCTTAATCCTTTCCAATTCATATTGTCAAAACTCATGATGTCCCTATTAAGGGTGAAATGCCAACCTTTATGCATTCCCCTAGGATTCGTTTTTAAGTTACCGATGTTCTATCCTTAATTCCACCTTTAAAAAGGTACATGCATCCTTCCATGGATAAATCAAGTCATATATCCCTGATAAGGGTATCTTATTCAATCATTTCCACCTCGATAGTCTATACCGAATTTCACAATAGCATCCTTATTCAAGTTAAGGTCAATCCACATGGCCTCCAAAAGATAAAAATGGTTATCCGCTTTTCTTGCCTAATTTGGTAATGATAACAAGGATGTTCTGGAAGATATTGGTCGTCTTCAACGTGAACCTCTTCTTAATAATTCCTTATTTACTTTTGTTGTTTATCTCAACAGTCACCTCAATGTTGGGATATCTTTCATATCTGGCATCTCCCTTTCTGGGTATCATGCCACCGGTCTTACACTTCACCTTCTTGAAGGTCACTTCCTTCATCCAATTTTCTTAATTTCTTACTTTCTTGTCTCCTCAGTCTATCCGCGTCTCATTATTTATCCTTCGAATTATCTCAAGGTTTCCTCGAATCCTCCCAACTTATAGGGGATAAAATATATGTATCTCTTATGCCCTCAATCATCAATTTTAACTCATGGTGAATCACCCTCATCCTGACGAATGCATACTTTTCTATTTCTATTACTACGAGTCTTTAGGATTTCCTCATACCCAACTCCCTTATCATTCCTCAAACTCTCTTGCCTTTATATTCCTTTCCACTTCAATTTCTTTTTAGTTTCCTTTCTCTTATCATTATTTCATGAACCAACCCAACATAAGCATCGATTTCAAACATCCCGTCATTCTGGATTCGTGTCCTCAGAACGAATCTTGACAACTTTTACCACTTAGATTCATAATTCATCATACTCTTCTGCTTTTGTTCTGTCTCTAAAGCTTTTACACTATCTCCATAACCTTGGGAAGTACTTTCCTAAAAACAATTGACTGAACTTAAATCAGCTTATTATAATCTCTTGCTCCGTGCCTTCCTTGGTCTTTTACCAGTAGGTGGTCTCTCTCTTAGGAGGGTAAGTGACAAAAACACTCTTTTGTGATTCGTCAATCATTCAGAATCTCAAATGATTCCTCTATTTCCTTTAGCCAGGCTCTTGCCTCGACTAGGTCAACCTGTTCCTTGGAACTCTGAGAGCTTAGAGACTTAAAGGTCCTGAAAGAATTTCCTACCGCATTGTTTCCTCAAGGTGGTGGTTGGGGATAATAGTCTAAGTTCTGTCTAGACAGGTCCATAAATTGTCGTATATGAGTACCATCTCGGGTTTCCTTTCCTTACTCGACTTTCTATTTCCTTAGTATGAAATGTTTCAACCTTCTCCCATAATCGGGGTTATCTTATACATTAAAAACCTTGTTTTCCACTCTATTATGTTATGGGTTCTTTCTTTCTTGATGGCAACCTCCCTGACTATCACATTCAGGGTTTGCCCTAAATCTTATTCCTCAAACTATGGCTCTCATCTAAGTTCTCATCCTTAAGCTCTTGAACTTTTGGAACCTAATTTCTGTAGGAACACCTCACTATCCCCTTATCATCTTTCTCGGTATGGATCTCTTCTCCAGTCATTGATTCTCTGCCGTCATTCATCACTTTTTCTGGCACAATATGTTCTTTTCCAAAAATTCGGTCTGTATTGCAATCTCAAACAACTTTTCGGTACCGGCTCCGGTTACCTTCACTTCTATTTCCATTTTCTCAAAATCTCTTATAAACTCTCCTAAAGACATTATTATCTTGAGTCTCTCCTTTTTACTAAGGGCATCAGCCACCACATTGGCTTTCCCTGAAGGATAAAGAATCTCCCAATCATAATTCTTGATTAGCTCTAACCACCTCATTTAGCGCATGTTGAGCTCTTTCTGCGTGAAAATGTACTAGAGCACTTATGGCTTGTGTAAATCTCGCACTTTTCTCCATACAAGTAGTGCCTCCAATCTTTAGGGCAAAATTATTGCCACGAGCCTAAGCTCATGGGTGGGGATATCGAATTTTATATTCCCTTAATTGTCTTGACGCGTACGCGATTACCTTCCTGTGCTGTATAAGAAGCACCCTAATTCCTTATGCGAAGCGTCACTACACTTCACAAAATCTTATTTTCCATCCGGCAACGCCAACATAGGGAACATCACCAACCTTTGCTTTGGTTCTTAAAAGTTGTTCTCGCATTTCTCTGTCCATTCGAACTTCTCAGTCTTACGAGTAAGCCGCGTTAAAGGGGATACTATCTTTACAAACTTGAACGAACCTCTGGTAGTGACCGGCCAATCCTACCTCTGGGAGTTGCCCTAACCATGGTCATCAATTCCTCAGTGGTCCTTTATTCATTCTTTTCAGGATCCTTCACGGGATCCTCCTCAGCAACAATCCCTTCTAGGACAACATCCTCAACCGTTACATCCTCAATATCAACATCATCCGGTCCTGCGTTAGGACACTCTATCGGATCCAGTTTCCGATCTCCAATTAGTAATAATACATCATCGCGCTGTTACTCCTCAACCTCAGGGTTCGGTGTCCCGCTACCATATACGATAACGAACTACGCTTCTATCACGATATTTATAAGGGTTCCCATAAGGGTTTTAACTGTCCGTACTACGTTAGGTAGCCCGACTATGAACTTGGCAAGAGTTCTTATTATCTTAGTTATTATCTTAACGTCACATCATCTCTGAGGTTTATAACGCTTGACTCTGATACCATTTCTGTAACACCCCCAAATCCGGGGTCGGGGATCCAGGTTGTCACGAGTTCCATTTCCCTTAACAACACCCAATCTAAAAAAATAATCGATTACTCTGTACTGTGACCCCACAATAAACACACACACCACAAGTTATAGTCTCAGAGATGAATATCCAAAAATAATCACTAAGTCACTTTATTCCACCAATATATGCCAATACACCTTAAAAGGGTTTCTGAATAAATTTACATTTCTTTGCCATTATTACAATTCATAAATATACATCAATCTGGTACATCAAAAGTTAAAGCCTAGCCTATTGGTAGTTCCTACCTCAGCTACAGCGATATCAACACCTATAGGAAACTGCGGAACGTTTCCTATCCGCTCGCGAATTGGGAGCTTGGTCCTGTTCATCTTTTCTATCTGTAGTTGTGTGATGAAAGAAGAAAGCAAGGGTGAGCAGCAAGCCTACCAAATAATATATATAATGATTAACAATATATGAGCCTTCTCATAGTACTCATGAAAGTCTTGGTCAAAAGAAATGGACCAAGTTTGATATCTTAATACGATGAAGTCGCAAAATATTCAGTATACATACATATATACTTTTCACAATCTTTGAAATCTTCTGACATGTATAATATACACAGAGTTCCAGTTTATAACTGTATACAAATATCGTTGCAAGGTGATCTCATATATCTAACCTTGTCTCAACGTTTTTCTGAAAATCTTTGACATGCACCAGATAATCATTTACTAGATATAAGTTTAAAAGATGAAGTTACAAGATACTCCAATATACTTATATCTTTTCCAAATACTGCTTGAACTACCACCGTTCAAGTTATAATGAGCTTTCAACAGTTCATCACATAGATGAGACTACAAGACAAGATTTGAATAGATTAAATCTTTAAAATATCATCAAAATAAAATGAAGTTATGAGATACTTCATTTGATGCAAACATCATTTTGAAAACTTGACCCTGCCAACACTCAACAATCGCCCAACCGTAGCCTTTCTATCGAAGTGCTCTGGGTAGTGTTGCAGAAATATCCAATTGGATGATGAACTCATTACGGGAGTTTGCCGCGCCAGGAAGACCACTTACAATGATCAGTCGTAGTAGGACAACCCCACCATTTTCTACATGTAGAGGAGAACCTGTCGGATTTACTTGTCAACCGAACACTGGACTCCTAAGGAATGGACCGTCTTAGCGGAACTTCCAGGCCATTTTGGGCCAATATAATAAGGCTGGGCCGGCGCCACTCGACCACTTACGCCACTCCTAGTTCAGATGAAATCCATGACTCTGAAACGTAAAGCTCGTCCCCCCTTTCCCCAAGTAGAAACTTGTTGATACGGCTCCACCAAGAAGTCGTATCTAGTTGGGAAGGAAAACTCACCGATATTTCCCAGGCGATGCCTGTTAATGGATTAACTTGTTCCAAGAATTTTACTTCCCGAGTGTTGGGTAAGTAATCAAAATTCTTTTATCAAGACAGCAACCTTGTTGCGAATATAAAACACACCACAGAGCCGGATCCCTCAGGTTTTGAGCGAGTATTTAAATCCCCTTCTAAAGGAGAATCTTAAATATAAAAATGAGTTTTGGGATCCGCTCTAACTTTTAAAAATTATTTTGAAGACTCGCAAAACATTTTTTGAGAATGTTCGGAGTGATGCTGATTTAACAAAATAAATCAGTCCCAATATATTAGAAAATATCTGAATGTTATTATTTAAATAATATTCCCATAAAGAATAATCTTTATAAAAATAATGGAAGTAGAAGTTTTAAAACTTATACTTGAAATGAATATTAAATAACCAAAGACATACTTATACGAAGGTACTATCTTTATTTGAATAATCAAAAGTGAGTTTGATTATCGACACCTTATTCTTTAATAAAATAAAGAATATATCTCAGCAAATAATCGGAGTCATAGATCCTCAAATGAATATTCAAAATAATATTCAATAAATAAATAAGCTGAGTCATAAGCCCTCGAATGAATATTCGTAATAATATTCAATAAATAAATAAGCTGAGTCATAAGCCCTCGAATGAATATTCGAAATAATATTTATTAAATAATATAAAGTTATCAAATAAACCTTATTCGATTAATAGTTTTAAAAACTATAACCATATATATATATATATATATATATATATAAAATCTACTCGGGATCCTCGACTCCCGGTTTTAGAAAATGTTTTCACCTTTGGGTCCCTATACTAAGGGTATATGCAAATTACCGCTATTCTCAAGCATAGGTATTATCACCTGAACCAACAAATATATATGGCAAGAATACGAAACAAGCATGCATATGTACCATATCACATGCTACAATATATCGTAAGAATTTGCTAATTTAACCATCATGCATCTATCACAAGATAATGCATATACAAGTGTATACATCACAACAACAGTATAACGGATAGAAAACTTGCCTGAGTGCTCCCGGATAGGCTTAAGCTTAGAGTGGGTCCGATAACCTATGAACATCAACATAAGTCGGAATTAAACCCCGGTCGCTTAAGAAACTAGACTTTAACCATTTAGAGTCCTAACGTTCGCTTTCGCGCTTAACGATTTACTTAAGTCGCTCGAGTACCCTCGGCTCCACCATTTTTAATAATTTAACCACTAAGGGTTTTAAGGCGATTCTTTCGCAAGTATCTTACCAACTGCCTAGTCCACTTTACATAATTGTTTCATACTTCAATAATTCCTTTAAGGTCTTTAACCTATGTTTCAAAGTAAGGCAAGGGGTAATGATTCGTTCGCGAAACATCGTTACTTAAAACGGCCGTTTCTCCTAAACCGTACATCGGAATCAAACGATCCACATATCAAAACGAAGCTCGTAACATGAACTATCTAAACATGGCAATGGTCAAAACCTAGCAGGGAGTTCTAGGTCCTAATGTTATGAACAAAAGCAGTCTAAAGTAAATCGGACATTACGACGGCTATGTTTACGCGATTTCCCAATTTTATACCATTCCAATTCAACCACCAATCAATCCCAATTCACAACCCAATCAAAACTCCATCCATACCATACTACAACAGCCCCAACAAATCAATATTACCAATTCATACTTATTTCTCAATTACTTCTGTATCTAGTGGATTTCCGGGAAAAATCAAAGTGTTCGGAACTGGATTCTGACGATCTTTACATACACTTATATACCACATAGAGTACTAATAATATCCCAGAAGATCAATAACAGAACCCCTATATAGTGTGGCATGAAAAGTTTTCTCATTCAGCATAATCTGCAAAATCACTATTCATAAGGGTTTCAAAAATTTCCAAAAATTGGGGTTATTACACTATGTGTGCTAGATGGACTACCAAAGGTACCGCAGGCGAAGGTACTCTGTGTACTCAGGAACTTGTGAAGTATGTGTATACCCAAAAATGGGACACGTAGCCCGAATGCGGCAAGGGTGATAACCGAGATACGAAGGTGTCGTCCTTCTACTAGTAGAAAAGGTTACTATTTCCATAGTACGACTGACCATCGTATGCGGTGGCTCCAACGAATGTCCTATTCTTCCAATTAGAATTGTGATGCAATACCGTAACCCAAGCCTAGGTGCTGGGTTTACCATTAAGGTTTTCGCAGGATAATAATCCATTAAAGAATTATTTTCATAAGAAAAGGTGTATCACCAAGGAAAACTATTTTTGAATAAAACATAATTATCATATATGACGTTTTACTTGAGTTTGTTATACAGTCATTTCATACTGTATATTATTATGCTGGGCATTATAGCTCACTCTTGCTTTCTTTTAAATGACACAACACAACAGATAACCAGTATGCCGGCGTGGGACTTAGTTTGTTTGTAGTCATGGGGAGAATCCCTGGCAGCTTTGTCTCAGGTGGGCCAGAGTATCAGATAGGTATAAGATATCAGTCGTAATTATTATAACTTCATGTAGAGGTTATGAATAATTGTTTGAGATCCTGTAAAGTACATCTGAGTTTTAGTAACAGATGATACTTATTGTACGTCATTTCTAAGGCTATAACTTGTGAGTATGTGAGATTGGGGGTCTCTGATATGGAATTATTAGATTATTGAGTTAATGCAGGTTACACATGATTGAAGGATTGCGTGACGACCCGCATTCCTGACCCCGGATTTGATGGCGTTACAGAAATGGTATCAGAGCAATAAGTTATAGTACTCAGAGACGATAGTGTTAGGAGTCTGTCTAGATGCGAGATTTCTTAAGAGCTCATATAGAGTTCATCATTGAACTACCGGATGTAGCCTCAATGTGTAGGTTAGGATAAGTGTATATTTGAGGTATTAAGGTATGACTAATAGGACCATTGGAGATTATCGGAATGATGAGAAGAAAAATTAGAATCATATATAATTTGGCAAGTATGTGGATGTAGAACGCGGAGCTGAGTCTCCAGGGCATTTGGGGTAATGACGATATTACCAACACCATATGTTCATTGTGATAACACGAGTCTGGTTACTCGTAGTTCTTTATAGGTTGCCCATGAAGGGGCATCACATGTAAGAACCATAAAGTCTAACTATTTGTATACAGTTTAGGCTATTGACCCAAACTAGTTGAAGGTCTCATTTTACCAATGAGGATTTGAATATCGTATTAATAACGAATTTAACAGAGATACTATCCAATATACCCTTGAGGATTTTTATTTCCATTAAGGAAGATTTGAATATAATATACGAATGTCATAAAAAAAATAAGTACACTACGTGATATTATTAGTGCACTTAACATGTAAGGTTATGATGGGTTAGCTCAGAGATCGAGAGCATCGAGAATTGATGGCATGACTACAATTGAATGGCGTAAGATTACAATGAGCGATAGTTCGATCTTAGAACCTTTTAAAAATGATAGACCAGTGAGTCTAGAGTAGAATTCTTCGGTAGATATGATAGAGGCTACGTATATATACTCGTAGACCTCTAATATATTCGGTAACGTATGTTCGATTACACACATGCCACTGAACTTATGGACTGCATTGAGATCCCTAAGAGATCTCTTTGATCTGTTCCCAGGGGGAACTGACCACTTATAGTTAGTAACGGATGCGTGTAGCAGGCAACTATCAGCTTAACAGATGTTTTTGGAATATTTCTGAGTAAGGTCTTCGAGGTAAAACACCGGAATGACAGATATACGTGCGAAAGTCAAGTTATTAAGTGATTTTAAAATGATGTTGAAAGAGAAACTATTTGAAACATGGAATTACGAAGAAGAAGAGGTGGGATCATCCTCAGATGGATAATAACGAGAGTTAGGATAATCAGTGAAATATTTTGGCACCTACTCACTGTCACGTTACTCCCTCCAAATTGTTGATCATTCGTATTGCCTTGATAAGTCATATCAGGCAATCCTTTTCGTTCCCTACTTTGAACTTCTGATGTGACCATCTTCAATAGTCTTTCTCCGCATCAGGGCTTGTTCAATTATTTTAGTTAATTCATGAACTTTCATTCATAGATTATGATCTTCTTGTTCAACTCAGAGATATTTATACTTCATTTCAATTATCCAAGAGATTTTTTTATATATAAATTTTCCCTCAATTCATCGATGAATATTCATAATGAGTATCTTCATTTGATTCTTCTTTCATACTTACTCTTCTCAGTCGAGATTGCAAATATCTAACAAATTATTAAAAACATGGATGATCTAATATCCATATATTCCTCGGGAATCCTTTTCTTCTAATCGGGATGAAATTATATATTGAACTTTGATATCATAGTAAGGGTATCAATTTGATATTGGTATTCCGAATTCAATTCTATTTAAAGATTTGATAAAGTATGTGAACTAGGGCACCTATGAGTGTACCCTTTATTTGAAAAGAAATATTTGATAAGAGGCTATCGATTGTTCCGATGCCAAGACCATTCGATTCAGAGTTATAATTGTCTTTCTCGGCCCAAATTTAAAAACTCTTTATTTCAAAATCGTCATCCAGGTAGCCACAATTTCTTCAGTGGTTACGATGTTAAGATTTTTTTTATAAAAAAACTGAAATATGCCTAGTTGCATATGTTCCCATGAATGACTAGTTAATTGTCCTAACTAGTCAAAATTTTAATTAGTACGATGAAAGCCTAGCTAATCGTCCTAGCTAGTTGCTATGGGCCAAACTAATTGTGCTTGGCCATTTTCTTAGCCGGTTGATAATATTGCTTGATATGGACTAGCTATTATTTTGCTAGTTCTACTTCCAATCAAATTTTTATTATTCCATAGTGCATTACATATGCAAAATTTAATTGTTGATGAAATTTTCAAAGAATGATTTAATTAAGACCTAACTAGGTCGCCTACTCAAACGAGAATTCATATTCAGTTTTATGAAATATTTTGTTCATGAAATATTTTATTCTTTCGTTTATATAAAGAATAACCAATCAAAATCATAAAGTGATTGAAGAACAATACACTTCCTTATTTGTTAATCGTTGAGTAAAATTCCTTCCTTCAAAATAACATCATTTTGAAACCTCAATGATTAACCTTTGGTTGAGAATGTTATTTCAAATTTCCTTCGTTATTCGAAAAGAAAAGTATTCTTTCAATGGGAAAATCTTACAAGTATCATTCGTATGATGTTATAATTCATCAATCATTGCTTTCAATGTATATTCTCTATAATATCACAATATAAAATTCTAAGGACAAGGAAGGATAATCCTTGTTGTATTCTTCCTTCCAAGTTATAAATTTTCTGACTGTTGTGATTCTTTTTATTCAGAGCTCATTATTTGTTCAGATGTTAGATTTTGAAATCTTGTTAAGATTGTCTAAATTTCATCGATATCGTGAAAATCATTTTTCCAAGGCTAATTGCCTTCCGAACAAAGAGAGGTATAGTTGAGAACCGATTGTTATAATATGAGACTGAAAGCTCAGTGCTATGATGGTGCAATCGGGGCATCGTGATGAGTAAGTTGTTTTAAAAAGGGAATACCATGTTTAGTTATTTTCATAAGGATCTTTAACATGGTTATAGAAGAACGATAATAGAGATATAACGTGATTAGTGAGGTACGCTTCTGTGAAACACTATTGGGATAAGAACTAATGAATTCGAGAAAGACCAATCATGTATGAATTTGAGGAATAAGATTTTCAAAAAGTGAACATAAGATTAGTAATAACCTCTTGTCAGAATTACTCGGCGATAAAAAAAGGATTTTGTATGAAATGTAATGATACATCTACGCAGCTTAAGGATCGTGACATAAGGCATCCTAATAATGATCTAGAATAATTGCGATAAGGTTCGGACTGAAAGGGACAAGGAGTTTACTTATGAGAAAATTTTGGATTTTTTTTCTTACACTGAACACGAGATAGAGGCTATAGTCAAATTGATCAAAGGCTATGATTGAAAAATCTATTATCATCAAGGAAAGGCCAATATGGTGGCCGACAGTTTAAATAGGAAAAGATATATATATTGAGGATGACAAATCTCAGAATAACTGATGAGAAGGATCGCATGAAAAGAACCCTTTATTACTTAACAGGAAGACTTAAAGATGCCTAAAAACATAAACGAATATTAGTCATGACAGAATATGAAAAGGGATGTCATTGAGTAGGTAAATAAGTATTCGACATGGTTGAAAATGAAAATGAAAAGGCGAGGATTAAAATTTTGGCGATTACGACTTGTAGATTACCCAAATAGGAGTAAAAGTTAATTATAATAAATTTTGAAGGAGGATTATCAATAACCAAGTTAGCCGTCGTGCTATTTGAGGATTTTGAGTGATAGATTAAATACGACCGCTTATTTTGTTATGCAAACGATATATGTCCACTCTACAAATTTGTTATGAACGCAGAAGAGATATTTGGGACAGAGAGACCCTGTGACGACTGCGCCATGCAAGGACCCAAGATTTAATTAACGGGACTATTTCCCAAGATATTTTGCTGAAAAAGGATGGACAGAGGAATTACTTAGAGTTCTCAAATCGACAAGTAGAATGAGAGGACTATCCTGACCATTGAAGATATGTCTAGCGGCTTACCTTTTATTTGGAACGGTTTGGGGAATCACCTATTATTGTCAGATAATTCGTGTAGATGTACTTACCACGCTAGCATACGAAAAATAATCGCCGATATCACTTATGAAAGACAACGTAAAAGAATGAAGGATGTCATTATCAAAGCTGATAGAAGGCAAAGAAGATCGTACATGCCCTATAAAGGCCACTAGTAGCAGGTACCAATAAACATGAATACGTCTAAGGCGCTAGCGAGAATAACAAGTACGACCCAGAAGGTATCGTAGTACTATAGATATTATTCGGGGAATGATTAAAGAAGTCCGACCGATGACGGAAGCTGAACGTTCCACGATCCTAAAATGTGTCAATCAATTGCGTATGAAATGGTGCTTCCTTCAAGATGGCAACAAGACAATGATGTGCCTTACGTTACTACCAGAAGAAATGTTAAATCTGACGCTAAGCGTGTAACATGAGACGAGCGTGTAGAAATGCGATGAGAACTTCTTACATAAAATAATCGACAGAGATGATGCACAAAAATGGGAAAATGTTAAAGAATGAAACTCTAGAACTAGTAAGAGTGATGGAGGGGGAAATGAATAAGTTGAGGGAGCATTCCAAATACTAGAAGATGCGCTAATAGTCCATATTATAGATTTCTAAGGAAAATGAAGTGACCAATTGACGTTAATCGAATTACCGACAATAACGATTTATCGTGCGGGCATTGGAACGGCTAGAAAGCTTTGTACGGAAGAAAGAATCGTTCTCCCTTAGGTTGGGAAGAAATTGGTAAGTGGAGGATACTGGACAATAGTTGAGTCTACAGACCAAAGAAATTTCTAGAACTTATCAAAACCCAGCTAGTGACAGCCCAAGATGAACAATAGAGATATGCGGACTAGATCTATAAAGACGAAAAGTATGAAGTAGAAGACCAAGTATTATTGAAAGTGCCTCCCGGGGAGGGAGTGATGAGATTCGAAAGGGAAAGAATGTTAAACCAAGGATTATTGGACTGGTTGAAATCTTTTAAGGAATAAGAGATTTATCGTATAAATTAGCACCAACATCGAACAGTCACCAAGTTTAAAATGAGTACCCGGAAATATATTTGACGGATGAGTGGAAATTTTATAAAGAGATCCAATAATGTGAAGTTAATGTGAGAACTCGAGGTGGTCCTGTGAGAAGCGTGTCCCCGCCTATTTCTGAACTGATTCCGGGACGGTATCCTTTTAAGGGGGGAAGACTGTAAGAACCCAAATTTTTGACGCCAGTAAAAGACCTTTAGGAATAGTAACCTTGCGGTTTATTAAAAACTTTTGTGACCACACCATATACGAGTGTTTAATTTAAGTTTCCGAGTTCATATTGTGGTTATACGTATTAAATGAGTGTATGCAAAAGTCATGAGTTTTTCGAAGAAAACCAATAGTCCAAATGATATTATTTTACGAGCCATCGAGGAATAAGAGAATTATACTACGACCAAGAAAATCTTGAGAATTATAATTTCAAAACTCATAAGCAAGTACGAGCACTAGAAATGGTAATGATTTATGATTAGCGGAATTCTTTGACGTAGCATTTACGGGAATTGATTTAAACGTACGTGAACGAAAACGAGATAATGTAGGATGACAGAATCAAGTGATAACCTAGGAAATTAAGTATTTTATAAATTTATTCAACAAGTAATAAATTAGGAAGCTACTTACAAAAATTAATAATTAACAAATTTTGATAAATATAAATTCAAGGAGCTTATCATGCAAGCTTTGACAAATGAGACTCCTAGCTAAGAATGTCAAAAACAACCACCTGTTAGGAAACTGTCACTTCGGGATTTTCACCCCTGTTACCAGAAAACTATTTTAAAATTATGTGTTCTAAATTTTGTCTAGATCGCGCACACGAAAACAGTGCGTCAATTGAGTTAACGGTTTGAGAGATATCAACGTTTTATTGAAAGCAGTTTGAATAGTAAAACTCCGTAGTTGACCGAACTTTTGAAATGCTTTTCACCAAATTAAATTCATTTTATCAAAATGAAACTTTTAGGATAAATATTAAAAGAAATCAAGAAGCTCCTCGAGGTGGTTTCCTATTAAAATATTAATTTTACGATTTATTAAAAATGATAGAGTGCGAGTCGCGTAATAGTAATATTCGGTAAAGTCAAATATAGAAGACCACTTTGACCGTCCGTTTCGACCAAGGAGTAATACTTATTTCGAGTCGGTCGAATGATGAAAGTTATGAAGTATTGAGCTTATTAGAAATATAAGTTGGTGATGAGAGTAGGAATACTCATTAAGATTATGATATTTGTTGATTAGAAAACCCGGAACGAGAGGAAGTCGGGAAACGCGTCTTGGACTCCAGGCAAGTTTTCAAACCCTACTTTTTTTGAAACTGTTGTGTTGTATTTGTTTTCAAATAATGTCGATATATACATGATGCTATATTTACGATATTTTACAAATTATATTATATAATATCATAGCATATGATAATAATTTTGGTATATGAATATTACCGAATTTCAATCGATAACGCTAGAGAGTAGCATTGTATATATGAGGAGTATATTTTAGACCGAGGATCAGTCAGTACAATTTTATGAAAACCCGGAAGTATTCTGGAGATGTTTTACTTAAGAATACAAACTCTATAATAGAGCATGATATATAAGTTATAAGACCGAGAGTCGGTCAGTTTTTATAAAGTATAAACTCGGGAATCATCCCGGAGATGTTTTTGATCATTAAAAGTCCGTACTTATTTTATTCAAAGGGACTCGATGTCCACTTGCGAAACATTAATTACCTCGAACTTTTATTAAAACGATTTCCAAAGATCGTATTCCCTCAACTATATTTTAGTATTCGAATAATAAATATTAATTAACTATTCATTTATTATGGGAGAAGTATTCTCCAACGATTATTTATTTCAAACCCAATTAAATATTAAAGATTATTAAATTACTTAAACATAAACTAGTTGAGGAATATTATTTCAATATTCTTTTAAAAGCATAATTATTCGAGGTTTAAATATTTAACGATTGATATTTAATTATTTAATATTTATTAAATGATTTATTTATGATTTAAAAATCATAAAACCTGATTTAAAATACTTTCTGATTTTCAGAAAATCATTCGAATAATTTCAGATCGTCGGAGAATATTATCTCAACTTATTTTAAATATTTTGAATATAGTTTCAAAAGAAACTCCCCCTTATTTACTTATCTGTTGACAACGTTCAACTCACATCCTTAGTACGTCCTCTGAAAAATTCGGAAGTACGTATACATATACATATATACGCTAATAAAACAAGCTGTTTCTATCAACAAGTGAAATGCTTGGGGGAACTTCGATGTGGTTCGAGTTCTCAAGATATGATAGAAGTCTGTTAAAGGACTAAGGGAGGGGTAGACTCTAGTACTATGTGTGCTAGATGGACTACCAAAGGTACCGCAGGCGAAGGTACTCTGTGTACTCAGGAACTTGTGAAGTATGTGTATACCCAAAAATGGGACACGTAGCCCGAATGCGGCAAGGGTGATAACCAGGATACGAAGGTGTCATCCTTCTACTAGTAGAAAAGGTTACTATCTCTGTAGTACGACTGATCATCGTATGCGGTGGCTCCAACGAATGTCCTATTCTTCCAATTAGAATTGTGATGCAATACCGTAACCCAAGCATAGGTGCTGGGTTTACCATTAAGGTATTCACAGGATAATAATCCATTAAAGAATTATTTTCATAAGAAGGTGTGTATCACCAAGGAAAACAATTTTTGAATATAACATAATTATCATATATGTCGTTTTACTTGAGTTTATTATACAGTCATTTCATACTGTACATTATTATGCTGGGCATTATAGCTCACTCTTGCTTTCTTTTAAATGACATAACACAACAGATAACCAGTATGCCTGTGTGGGACTTAGTCACTTGCAGTCATGGGGAGAATCCCTGGCAGCTTTGTCTCAGGTGGGCCAGAGTATCAGATATGTATAGGATATCAGTCGTAATTGTTGTAGCTTTATGTAGAGGTTATGAATAATTGTTTGAGATCCTGTAAAGTACATTTGAGTTTTAATAACAGAAGATACTTATTGTACGTCGTTTCTAAGGCTATAACTTGTGAGTGTGTTAGATTGGGGGTCTCCGATATGGAATTATTGGATTATTGAGTTAATGCAGGTTACGCATGATTGAAGGATTGCGCGACGACCCACATACCTGACCCCGGATTTGGGGGCGTTACAATTGTGGTAGCAGTTGGCATTCTATTTACACTAATAAAGATTATCATAGTTTGTATCACAACAATTATGATCCTTTACCAAAATTCAATAATATTGATGTTTTAAATAGAACTGCTAAACTAAATGTGCATACATTTTATAGAGTCAAAAATGTCAAGACAAATCCTAATGGAGTAATTCCCGATGGATCAAATCCTGACAAGAAGTCTGTTAATGTAAAATTATATAAGATGTATAAAAGATCCCAACAAGTGTGGGTTCTTAAATTTTTGACTGATTTCCATATTTTTGATTAAAGGGAAACAAGAAGAATGTGCTTGTCTTGGATAGTGGTTGTTCAACATATATGACTAGAACTAAATCCCTGTTGTCAGAATATGAGGAGAAGGTTGGCCCAATGGTTTCCTATGGAGATGGAAATATTGGAAAAACACCGGGATATGGCGATATAATCATTGGAAATGTCATACTCTCAAACGTAGCTCTGGTAGATGGACTAAAGCACAACTTGTTGAGCATTAGTCAAATTACTGACATAGGTTTCTATGTCGTGTTCTATGATACGCACTGTAAAGTAGTTCATATGATCACAAAAAACTGTTTTCAAATCTTATAGACATGGAAACATTTACTGAAGCCAAACTTTATGCAAATATTGTAGGACCAAAGACTTGTCTGGTAACCAAAGCATCAGTAGATGAAAGTTGGAATTGGAACAAGAAGCTTTCTCATCTAAACTTCAATAATCTCAATATACTAGTGAAGAAAGATTTGGTAAGAGGACTACCTAACATGTATAACTCCCCTGATGGTTTGTGTGATGCATGTCAACAAGCCAAGCAAAGAAGAACATCTTTCAAAAGTAAGTCAGAATCATCCATCAAAAAGCCATATCAAATGCTGCATTTGGATCTCTGTTAGTTATATTTGTGATGTCATATCTAATCTGTTGTGTTTAGTTTCAGAACTTAATATCAGAACTTACTGGAAATCAGAACTTACTGAAGTCAGAACTTACTGAAGTCAGAACTTATATCAGAACTTAAGGCCATCCGGATTAATATCAGGACTTAAGTGCGGGTACTTCAGATAAAGAATGCAGCTGATTTACATGAAATGAACATGACTAAAACAATAAAGGATATGCATGAAGATATGGACAGCTAGAAGACTTGTAGAAGATAATATCTGATTGATATATTTTAGGAGACAGAATTATATTCCATATCAATTAGAAGATATCTTGTAATTTACTATATTAACACAGCTTAGGGTTTACACTATATGTGTTATCATTCACGAGAAAGATTATACATTGTAACCTAGAAGCTCTTAGTGATATTGTTCATCACTGAGAGAATAGTTTAACCTACTTTGTAACAGAGCTTATTATATTGAATAATCTTGATTATTGTTACATACTTGTGTTCTAAATCGATTTGATTGTATAAACACTATATTCAACCCCCTTCTATAGTGTTGTGTGACCTAACAAGTGGTATCAGAGCCTCTCTATTGATTTACAAACAGTGAGATCCAGTTTACAATCATGTCTGAAGAAACACAAAGTCCACATAAGCCCACCAAAACTCAAGATACTCAAAACAATCAAACTCATAGTCGATATGAGAGTATTAGGATTCCCATACTGAGAGCATCTGAGTATCCTATATGGAAGGTAAAGATGGCTATGAATCTGGAAGCCACAGATCCATAATACCTTGATAGAATTAATGATGGACCATATAAGCCTACCAAGATTTCTGTTGTAGTTGCTGATCAACCAGCAAAGATGATACCAAAGGAGAAAAGTGAGTACACAACTGAAGACATCTCATATATTGCCAAGAATGCAAGGGTAAGGCATCTGCTTCATAGTACAATTGATAATGTCATGTCAAACAGGGTAATTGGATGCAAGACTGCAAAGGAGATATGGGATGCTTTAGAGACAAGATGCCAGGGAACTGATGCAATCAAGAAGAACAGGAAGACTATACTCACTCAAGAGTATGAGCACTTTGACTCAAAAGCTGATGAGTCATTAACTGACTTATATGACAGGTTTACCAAAGTCTTGAATGATCTGTCACTGGTGGACAAGGAATATGATCTAGAAGATTCATATCTAAAATTCCTTTTAGCTATTTATGAAAATTGGGATTTGAAGTCTACTACCATAAGAGACAACTATGACCTTACTGAAACTACTCTTGATGAAATCTATGGTATGCTCAAGACTCATGAACTTGAGATGGATCAAAGGAGCAAAAGGCATAAAAGAAAGTCAAAGACAGTTGCTCTTAAAGCTGAGGAGGAATCTCCTAAAGTTGTTGTCTCAAAGAGGGCAAAGGAAAGGCTCTCATCATATAGTCTGGTTCAGAGTCATCATATTCTGATGATGATGATTCAGAATCTGAAAATTTATCTGAAGTGGATGTTGATGCAGAGATGATGCACTTGTGTGCTCTTATGGTGAAGGGTATCACAAAGATAGCCTACAAGAAATTCATAAAGGGCAAGAAGTTTTCAAGGAAAGGTGGAAGTTCTGAAAAGAAAGGGTTCAGAAAGTCTGAAGGCAAAGGAGGAAAGTCTGACAGAGGAGATAACTCAAATGTGAAATGCTAGAATTGTGGTGAAAGAGGCCACATCTCTCTTGACTGTAAGAAAGGAAAAAGTGATAAAGGCCAGGCACCTATCACAAAAAAGAAAAATTGGGCAGATACTTCAGATTCTGAAGAAGAGGTGAACTATGCCTTGATGGCAAATGCTGATAGCAGTTCTGATGCTGCTGAATTGAAGGTACCTCAATCAACTCTTGATTTTCATACTGATGATATTTCTGAGCTAAGATTATATCTGAAAACCATGTTCATTAGTTTTGGAGATCAGACTTTAACAAATAAAAGATTAACTTCTGAAAGTCTTGCTCTTAGAAACAAAAATGACTACTTAGAAAAAGAGTTAGTTATGTTCCATCAAACTCTGAAAGAAAGAGATGAGGCTTTGTATGTTAGAGATGAAGTGCTAAAATTGAATAAATCTCTTAAATCTGAACTGGAAAAGGAAAAGGGGATAATCAAAACTTGGACTAACTCTGGAAGAACAACTCAGAAAATCTTAGAAAATGGAAATTGGAAAGAAGGTCTAGGTTATCTAGATGATAAAAAAGAAAAAGAAACTGTGTCATCTAAACCAAACTTTACCAAAAAGCTGAAAAGCCTAAAGTTAATCCTGTTAAATTTGTAGCAAAAACTGATGTGTCAAAATCTGAAAAGATGAATGATTCTAAAATAGAAGTCAAAGAAAAGTCAACTTCTGACAAATTAAAATAGGATAAACCAGCTTCAGTAAACATAGGTTTAATGACAAAGAAGCAGCTTAAGCATAAGCTGAAAGAGATTAGAAATGTGAACAAGGTAAAGGAAGCTAGGAAAAATAGGAATGGAAAGGAAGGTGTGAATAAAATCAATAATTATATGCCTGTTCCTAATGCTCCTAGAAAGAAATGCTATAACTGTGGAAACTCTAATCATCTTGCTTCTTTTTGCAGGAAAAATAAAGATATAAACTTTTTACCTCCTAGATCAGGAGTTAAGAGTCAGTCTGTTAGGTTTAAACCACAAAATCCTTGTTTTCATTGTGGTAGTTTATGGTATTCTATTTATACTTGTAAGGAATATCATAGTTTATACTATGATTATTATCAAATAAAACCTTCTTTGAAGAAAGTTAGTGTAATTCCTTCTAGTGTAAATTTTGATGCAAAGTCTGATATAAAGTCTGATAAGAAGCAAGTTAGCATAAACTCTGAAATTAAATCCGCTGCAAATGCTAACAAATTTAAAATGGCCAAAAGATTCAAGAAAGTCTGGGTCCTTAAAACTAACCAATAGTGGTATTTGTGATTGCAGGGCAACAGGAAAAACATCCTAGTTCTGGACAGTGGATGTTCAGGATATATGACTGGAAATAAAGCCCTGCTATCAGACTTTGTGGAGAAAGCTGGCCCAGGAGTTTCTTATGGAGATGGCAATATGGGAAAGACTCTGGGATATGGCAATATCAATCTTGGGAATGTCACAATTGAATCAGTAGCTCTTGTCTCAGAACTTAAACACAATCTGCTAAGTGTGAGTTAAATCTGTGACAGAGGTTATCATGTAGATTTCTTTGAAGAACACTGTGAAGTTGTAAGTAATTCTACAGGCAAAGTGGTTCTGAAAGGTTACAGATATGGTAACATATATGAAGCCAGACTTTCAACAAACTCTAATGGTTCTGCAATCTGTCTGTTAAGCAGAGCATCAATTGAAGAAAGATGGAATTGGCATAAGAGACTCTCTCATTTAAATTTCAACAACATAAATGAGTTAGTAAAGAAAAATCTTGTGATAGAACTGCCAAAATCAATATTTGCTCCTGATGGTCTTTGTGATTCATGTCAAAAGGCAAAACAAAGAAAATCTTCATTCAAGAGCAAAACCGAATCCTCAATTCTTGATCCTTATCACTTACTGCATGTTGATCTATTTGGTCCAGTCAATGTCATGTCCATTGCAAAGAAGAAATATGCTATGGTTATAGTGGATGAGTTCATAAGATACACTTGGGTGTATTTCTTGCACAAGAAGAATGAAACTGTATCTACTCTAACTGATCATGTCAGACAGCTGGATAAGTTGGGCAAATATTCTGTTAAAATAATAAGAAGTGATAATGGCACTGAGTTCAAGAATTTAATCATGGAAGAGTTCTGCAAAGAGCATGGAATAAAGCAGGAATTTTCTGCACCTGGGGCTCCACAGCAGAATGGAGTTGTAGAAAGAAAGAACATGACTCTCACTAAAGCTGCATGTTAGATATATTTATGATGTCATGTCTAATAATGATTTGTGTTTACTTTTCAGATCTTGACTAACAGGACAAATCAGGACTTAACTGGAAATCAGTACTTATACTGAAGTCAGAACTTAAGATATCAGAACTTAAGTTATTAGAACTTAAGATATCAGAAGATATTTATCAGGAGATAATATCGAGACTTAAGAAGACTTTCAGATAAGGAAGGCGGCTGATTGAAAGGAAAGAAGATTAAGACTAAAACAAGAAGAGATATGTATGGAGAAGAATTCTATGAAGAATAGAAGACTTGGAAGAAAAGATAACTAATTGATATATTTTAGGATACATATTCATATTTGATATCAATTAGAGATTATCTTGTAACTGTGTGGTATATAAACACAGCATAGGGTTTACACTAGATGTATTATCATTATCGAGAATATTATAAATCATAACCTTAACAGCTCTCGTGATATTTGTTCATCACTGAGAGAGAACGGTTTCATTACAATACTGTTTTATTAATAAGATTAATCTGTGTTACATACTTGTGTTCTTAATTCCATTTGATTGTAGTATACACTGTATTCAACCCCCTTCTACAGTGTGTGTGACCTAACAAGTGGTATCAGAGCTTATCTGTTAACACATATACAGTAAAGATCCAAAACAATCATGTATGAAGAAGAACAAACTCCAACCAAGCCCACCGAAACTGAAGAAACTCCAAAGACTCAAATCCACAGTCGATATGAGACAATTAGGGTTCCCATGCTGAGACCTTCTGAGTATCCCATATGAAAAGTGAGGATGACTATGTTTCTAGAAGCTATAGATCCAATATATCTTGACAGAATTAATGAAGGATCACATAATCCAACCAAGCTCTCTGTTGTAGTTGCAGATCAGCCAGCAAAGACTGTACCAAAGAAAAAAAGTGAGTATACAGCTGAAGATATCTCATATATTGCCAAGGATGCAAAGGTAATGCATTTGCTGTATAATGCCATTGATAATGTCATGTCAAACAAGGTAATTAACTGCAAGACTGCAAAGGAGATATGGGATGCCTTGGAGACAAGATGCCAGAGAACTGATGTAATTGTGAAGAACAGGAAGACTATACTCACTCAAGAGTATGAGCACTTTGACTCAAAACCTGATGAGTCATTAACTGGTTTATATGACAGATTTGTCAAACTCATGAATGATCTGTCACTGGTGGATAAGGAATTTGATCTTGAAGATTCCAATCTTAAATTCCTTTTAGCTGTTCCTGAAAGTTGGGATTTAAAGGCAACTACTATAAGAGACAACTATGCTCTTGATGAAATTTATGGTATGCTCAAAACTCATAAACTTGAGATGGATCAAAGAAGCAAGAGATATGGGAGAAAGTCAAAGGCAGTTGCTCTTTAGGCTAAGGAGGAATCCCCTAAAGTGGCTGTCTCAAAGAAAGGCAAAGGAAAGGCTCTCATCACAAAGTCTGATTCAGATTCATCAAGTTCTGATAATGATGAGGATTCAAAAACTGAAAGTCTATCTGAGATGGATGCTGATGAAGAGATGATCAGATTGTGTGCTCTGATGGTGAAGGGTATCACAAAGATAGCCTACAGGAAATTCAGAAGGGGAAAAAAATTTTCCAGGAAAAGTGAAAGTTCTGATAAGAAGGGATTCGGAAAATCTGAAGGCAAAGCAGGAAAGTCTGAAAAAGGAGATTACTCAAATGTTAAATGCTACAATTGTGGTGAGAAAGGCCACATATCTCCTGATTTCAAGAAAGGAAAAGGTGACAAAGGCAAGGCACTTGTCATAAAGAAGAAAAGCTGGACAAACACTTCAGATTCTGAAGATGAGGAGAACTATGCCTTGATGGCAAATGCTGATAGCAGTTCTGATGCTAGCTGAGTTAAAGGTACCTCAAACAACTTATGCTTTTCATACTAATGATATTACTGAGTTGAGATCTTATCTTAAAACCATATTCATTAGCTATAGAGATCAGACTTTAACATGTGATAGGTTAACTTCTGAAAATCTGGCTTTTAAGAAAAGGAATGACTATTTAGAAAAAGAGTTAGTTATGTTCCATCAAACTCAGAAAGAAAGAGATGATGCTTTTTATGTTAGAGATGAAGTGTTAAAATTGAATCAATCTCTAAAAACTGAGTTAGAAAAGGAAAGAGAGATTATCAGGACTTGGACTAACTCTGGCAGAACAACTCAGAATTTGCTAAGTAGTGGAAACTGGAAAGAGGGCTTAGGTTATGGAGATGATAAAAGTGAAATAGGAATTGAACAAATTAATCCAATTACTGTTAAACAGACTACTAAGCCAAAGGTAAATCCTGTTAAGTTTATAGCTAAAACTGTAAAGTCTGATTCTGAAAAGATGAAAGATATTGATACAGAAGTTAAGGCAGAGTCAACTTCTGACAAACTAAAACAGGATAAACTAGCTGAAGTTAACATAAGCTTAATGACAAAGAAGCAGCTTAAGTATAAGCTGAAAGAGATTAAGAATGTAAACAAGGTAAAGCCACCTAGGAAAAATAGGAATGGAAAGGAAGGTGTGAATAAAAGCAATAATTATAAGTCTGTTCCTAATGCTCCTAGAAAGAAATGCAATAACTGTGGAAATACTAACTATCTTGCTTCTTTTTGTAGGAAGAATAAGGAAATAAACTATTTACCTCCTAATTCAGGAGTTAAGAGTTAGTCTGTTAGGTTTAAACCACAAAATCCTTATTTTCATTGTGGTAGTTTATGGCATTCCATTTATATTTGTAAGGAATATCATAGTTTGTACTATGATTATTATCAAATAAAACCTTCTTTAAAGAAAGTTAGCATTATTCCTTCTAGTGTAAGTTAGGATGCAAAGCCTGATACTGTAAATTCTGATAAGAAAAATGTTAACATAAACTCTGATGTTAAATCCGCTGTAAATGTTAACAAACTTAATAAGGCCAAAGGATCCAAGCAAGTCTGGGTCCTTAAAACTAATCATTAGTGATTTTTGTGATTGCAGGGCAACAGGAAAAACATCCTAGTTCTGGACAGTGGATGTTCAGGACATATGACTGGAAATAAAGCCCTGCTATCAGACTTTGTGGAGAAAGCTGGCCTAGGAGTGTCTTATGGAGATGGCAACATGGGAAAAACTCTGGGATATGGCAATATCAATCTTGGGAATGTCATCATTGAAAAAGTAGCTCTAGTCTCAGGACTTAAACACAATCTGCTGAGTGTTAGTCAAATCTGTGACAGAGGTTATCATGTGGATATCTTTGAAGAACACTGTGAAGTTGTAAGCAAATCTACAGGCAAAGTTGTTCTGAAGGGATACATGCATGGTAACATTTATGAAGCCATTCTTTCAATAAGTTCTAATGGTTCTGCAATTTGTCTGTTAAGCAGAGCATCAATTGAAGAAAGCTGGGATTGGCACAAGAAACTCTCTCATTTAAATTTTAACAATATAAATGAACTAGTCAAGAAAGATCTTGTGAGAGGTCTGCCAAAATCAGTATTTGCTCCGGATGGCCTTTGTGTATACATGTTGATCTATTTGGTCCAGTGAATGTCATGTCTATTGCTAAGAAGAAATATGCTATGGTCATAGTAGATGAGTTTACCAGATACACATGGGTGTATTTCCTGCACACAAAAAGTGAAACTACATCTATCTTGATTGATCATGTCAAACAATTGGATAAATTGGTCAAAGTCTCTGTGAAAATCATAAGAAGTGATAATGAAATTGAGTTCAAGAATTTGATCATGGAAGAGTTCTGCAAAGACCATGGAATAAAGCAAGAATTCTCTACTCTTGGAACTCCACAGCAAAATGGATTTGTTGAAAGAAAGAATAAAACTCTTATTGAAGCTGCAGGAACTATGCTTGATGAAGCAAAGTTACCAACCTACTTTTGGGCTGAAGCTGTGCAGACTGCTTATTTTACTCAGAATGCAACACTTCTCAATAAGCATGGAAAGACACCATATGAGATGGTGAAGAAAAAAAGCCAAATCTGAAGTACTTTCATGTATTTGGATGCAAGTGTTTTGTTCTTAAGACTCATCCTGAACAGCTATCCAAATTTGATCTAAAAGCTGATGAAGGAATTTTTGTTGGATATCCACTTTCCACAAAAGCCTTCAGAGTCTACAATTTAAGAACAAGGGTTGTTATGTAATCTATCAATGTCTCTTTTGATGATAAGAAAATTACTGGACTTGAAGATTTCAATGATCATGATCAGCTGAGATTTGAGAATGAAGCTTTAAATTCTGATTCTGTAAATTCTGATAGTCTAAATCCTGATACTGCAAACTCTGATGGGTTAAACTCTGATATTATTGAAACTGTGGTGACTACGACAAAGGAAAATACACATAGTGCAGGGGGCATATTGAAGATCCAACCACATCTCAAGAAGCATCAGAACCTATAATAGGCTCTTCGAGTTCTGATTCATCAAGTTCTGATGGGCCAAGTTCTGATAATTCTGGAAATTTAAATTTTGAAGGATCCAACTCAGAGAGCATAATTTCAGGGGGAGCATCAGAAAATGTTGATGGAGATAGCATGGATCATGGGGGAGCATCCAGTTCTAGAGATCACCTTCCATCTGCAAGAAAGTGGACTAAAGCACATACACCTGACTTGATTATTGGAAATCCTGAAGCAGGTGTTAGAACTAAAACAGAAACATCAAATGAATGTCTCTATCATTCTTTTCTTTCTCAGACTGAACCAAAGAAAGTGGAAGAAGCTCTTCATGATGCTGATTGGGTGCAAGCAATGCAGGAAGAGTTAAATGGATTTGAAAGAAATAAAGTCTGGACCCTAGTGCTAAGACCAAAGAATAGATCTGTTGTTGGTACAAAGTGGGTGTTCAGAAATAAAACTGATAGTGATGGCATAATTACAAGAAATAAAGCAAGGCTGGTTGCAAAAGGATATTCTCAACAGGAGGGAATTGATTATGATGAAACATTTTCACCAGTTGCTAGATTGGAAGCCATAAGGATATTTCTGGCTTATGCTGCTCACAAAAAGTTTAAAGTCTTTCAAATGGATGTAAAAAGTGCTTTTCTTAATGAAGAATGGAAGAAGAAGTATATGTTGAACAACCTCCAGGTTTTGTAGATTCAAAATTTCCTAATCATGTCTATAGACTTGATAAAGCACTTTATGGCCTTTAGCAAGCTCCAAGAGCATGGTATGAGACATTAGCTCAGTTTTTTCTGGAAAGTAGATTTAACAGAGGGACTATTGACAAAACTTTATTCTATTTCAACCATGGAAAAGACTTACTTTTGGTGTAGATATATGTTGATGATATCATTTTTGGCTTTACAAATGACAGACTTTATAAAAGGTTTGCCAAACTAATGCAGTCAAGATATCAAATGAGTATGATGGGAGAACTTTGCTATTTTCTGGGCCTTCAAGTCAAGCAGAATGAAGAAGGAACTTTTATTCGTCAATCTAAGTACACTAGAAATTTGTTGAAGAAATTTGGAATGCAAGATTGTTCAAGTGCATCCACTCCCATGGCCACTGCAACAAAATTGGATAAGGATACTGGTACATCAATAGATATTACTGATTACAAAGGTATGATTGGCTCTTTACTTTATCTAACTGCAAGTAGACCTGATATCATGTATGCTACCTGTCTTTGTGCAAGATTTCAAGCAGATCCAAGAGAACCTCACTTAACAGCTTGTGAAAAGAATTTTCAAGTACCTTAAGGGTACAGCTGATCTAGGATTATGGTATCCTAGGGAATCAGACTTTAAGCTAATAGGTTACTCAGATGCAGATTTTGCAGGATGCAAAATTGACAGGAAAAACACAAGTGGAAGCTGCCAATTTCTTGAAGGCAGATTAGTTTTTTGGTTTAGCAAGAAGCAAAAGTCAATCTCCACATCAACTGCAGAGGCAGAGTACATTGCTGCAGGAAGCTGCTGTGCACAAATTCTTTGGATGAAGAATCAATTACTGGATTATGGGTTAATATTTTCTAAAATATCCATTTACTGTGATAATCAAAGTGCTATTGCTATAACAGGTAATCCAGTTCAGCACTCAATGACAAAGCACATCAACATTAGGTATCACTTCATAAGGGAACATGTGATGGAAGGTACAGTGGAATTGCATTTTGTTCCAACAGATCAACAACTAGCAGATATCTTCACAAAACCACTATGTGAAGCTACTTTTACAAGATTGGTAAATGAACTTGGAATGGTTTCAGGTTCTTTCTCTAAATCTGTTTAGTTTATGTTCTGATACATCAGACCTTATGATCAGTATTTACAGATATTACTATATTTATGTAATCTATGCCTAAATTGAAATCTACCTAAGTGCTGATTGTTGTCTGATGTGAATTTCTAAACTCTGATAGTGATATAAAATGTTTTTGTGACTATTCAATCCAATGAGGATAACTGTGCTAGATGCTAACCTAGTAGTCTATAATAAACTAAAGATCCCATGTTTGAAGTAATTGTTTATGTGGAAAGCTTTTAACACAAGCAAATTCTGATATTGAGCCTGGTTAGGTTTACTTTGTGTATCTTATTACTAAGTCAAAAACTAGAATAGTGCTTCTTATCTGTTAAGTTCTGATGTTGGTAAATCTTATGGATGTATTAAGTGCTGATAAGCCTCACTTATCAAAAGAAAAGGTAAAGAAAAGAAATAAATATCAGGTACTCCTTTGAGATCTAGAGAAAAATATATGTGGAAGGGAAGACCCAAGTGTATTGCTGGTATTAAGTAATAAGCATTAGAAAAGCAAAATAAAATTTTCTTGGTGACTTTTCACATTCTCTGATTACTGGAGAAATACTTTGATAATAGCATAAATTCTGATAAGCAGTCGTGACTCACTTACACTGAGAAGCCACTGTAAAAAGGAATTTCAAAAGATGCATAAAATGAGCACAAAACAGTTGAGGTGGACTCATGCATGGACTCATTCTATAGTAGACTTCGGACTAATGACAGATTTTGAGCAAAGTTCTTAGTTATGCCTTATTTCTAAGATGTACTGAAGTGAATCAGACTTTACTCTCTGTCTGATATTTAGCTTAAAGCACACACTTACACTCCATATGAATGATGAAAATTACTGTGGTGATCAACATTATTTTAGATGAACAGTTTAAGTGTTAGTTTCATAAATTCTGAGGACAAGTTCTGATGGAAGTTCTGATGATTAAGTTCTGCTAAAACCATATCAGTATTTGTGTGAAGAATTACAGAAATAAACATTCACTTTTTGAGTACTTGAGCCATATTCTGATGACCTTTAAATTCTGATAATAATCAAGTTCTGATGCTTACGTGGCAGTATTTATTTACTTGATTTATTTTTGGTGAATACTTGAACGGTTATATTTTATCAGAATATTGGTTTAAGTGAGATAAAGATAGTAATAATCATTTGTTTAGTGGGAACAATTTTTTTGAAAAACTGCATGTGCATAGTAATCATTACTTATTTCCCGTGCCCATTAACTTTTGTCTTAACTACTAGCATGGCTGACAGGTGTAAAGTCTGTTTCACTTCTTAATAACTGCTGTCAAGTGGAGCGTATAAGTAAAAGAGATAAAAGATTTTAAAATCTTTTACTTACATTTCTTTCTATACTCTTTTTTTTATTTTCTCATATTCTCTGACGGTTTTCTATCCGGACATTTTATCAAACACCTTTCAGGCACTCTAAATTCTCACTTCTTTTTCAATGGCACCGAATGATATAATCTTTAATGGAGAAAAGTTCATCCCAAACAACTATGCTGCCATTCTCACTAAGAGTGAAGCTCCTTCGGAACTTCATTTTATTCAGGATTTCTTATCTCATAGTGAAATTGGGTTCACTTTGACGCAGCCATCCAGTTTATCTGGAAATCAAGTTCTGACGTTCTGGCGACGTTCTGGCGAACGGGACTTTATGATGATGGTGGTAAGAATGGGACTCCAAGCATCGTGTTTACAGCAAAGGAGGTTGAGTATATTGTTACTCAGGCAACAGTTCGAAAAGCTCTACACCTACCTGAAAACTGTCAATTCAGTTCTGCTGTGGAGGAGCCCTTGCTACAGCATATGATGGCTAATATAGGGTATGAAAAGAGTTTAGCTAAGATGGATCAACTCAAATGCCCATATATTCGAAGGGAATTGAGCTTCTTCTTCGATTGCATCATGAAGACGTTTTCCAACAAGTGCTCAAATTTTGATGCCATTCCTATTCTGACACAACAAATTGGGTATGCACTTCTAAAATAGTCTCACTTTGATTATGCCAAGACTGTGTTATGTTTTATAGGAGATAGAATGAAAGAGGACATGAATGTAGTTTATTTTGCTAGGTTCTGTCAGTTAATTTACAGTTACTGTACATCCGATGAACCACAACCAACAAGTGAACACATAGAACCTTTTAGGTTAGCTAAGAGGGCTTTTACTGATCTCTTTCATTGCTATATCCTGATGTCCAACCCACCAACACTCAACAGCCATCAGAACCCACCATTAATCAAACACAGCAACCACAACCATCAGCACATAATCAGGTGAAGCCTTCTCCTTCTAGAGCAAAGAGGACTAAGACAGTACCTCAGGCACAACAGAAAAGAAGGAAGATAATTTTAAGAGATGAGTCTGATGATGAGGAATAGGTTCAACCATCAAAACCTGTTGTTGAAGTAACTGAGAAGGTCTCTTCTCAGAAAGCTCAAGAAATCAGGGAGTTCTAAGTCCCTAAAAAGGCATAAAAAGCTAAACTCTAATGATCAAGCTCCCAGAGTCTCTCCACCAACTAAGGGACTTAAAAAGCAAAGAGCAAGGAGGGTTGTAGAAGAATCAATCTCTGAAGAAGAAATGGAAGCAGCAGCTGTAAAAGGGGGTCAGGAATCTCTGATCCCACAAGAACCTACTGTAGTTGAATCTCTTCCAAGTGCTGAGCCAGAACTTCATGAAGCTCACAAATCTCCAATCCAAGAGCCAGAGACTAGTTTAATGCCTACACCTCCTATGTCTCCAATAAACTCTCCAGAACATGCTGACAATCCAAGCATAAGTGCTGAAATTGATATCAATAATTTGGATGTGCCTATGGTCTTGTATCTGGAAGCTCCACTTACTTCACTTACTTCACAGCAAACTCCACCAGCAACTCCACTGCTAGATGCTGATGTTCATGCAGATGAATCTTCTATTGCTTCACATACACTCATTCTATCACAAGATGCTGATACTGAAGATTCTGCAAGTTCTGTTGAAGTAAATGCTGACAATACTGGTGAAACTGCTACAAATGTAAATGTTGATGCAGCTGGTCCTTCAGGACATGCACCTCTGCAAACAATTGATAAAGCTGATTTGATTAAGAACTTTGTGAGAGAGGATGCACCAGTACCTTGGAGTGAAACCTCCAGAGGAAGAGAGTGGATCAAAGAGTGGACCAAAGTTGATTTTGTTCCTACTGCAAATATTCTTGCTGAGCACCTGGCTAAAGATGATGAGATGCTAATGAATGATGACTTCAAAGCACAACTCAGAGTTACTGCATTGAGTACCAGGAACCTTCAAGGTCAACACTCAATAACTCAAGTCAAGGTGGACAAACTTCAAGAAACACTGCTTAAGCAAGACATGAATTTCACATTGGAAAAGAAAAGGTTTTTTAAGCCAGCCTTCGACCGCATTGGGTATATAGAAAAGACTCAAGAAAAGCAGCAAGCTCAACTATCTAATATATAAAAAAATCAAGCTGCTCAACAAAACCAACTCAATGAAATCCAAAACTTCGTGGAATTGCTTGTCTCCCTGCTTCTAGCAGATGATGCCAAAAAGGGGGAGAAAGTAATGAAGTCCAAATGCAAAATTGATCAACCACTGAAGGGTAAGGATGATGATAATGAAGACCAGGGAAACTCTGAAAGGAGTAGAGGTCTAAGTCAAGGCAGGGGTTCTTTATCAAGCAAAGCCAGAACTACAAATCAAAGAACAAGTTCTGATGCTGGGAGAAGAACAAGTTCTGATACTGGTAAAAGGATAAGTTCTAATGAACAAACTGTGAAACTTGATAAAGAGATCTCCAAAAGGCTGTTCCTAAAGGACAATCCAGGCATGGATATTGAAAGTATGAAGGAAGAAGAGATTAGACTGAAAGCTAAAAATGACAAATCTAAGTCAAAGTCTAAAGCTCAAGTCATAGAAAAGAAACCACCTAATCCTAAGGGCATTGTGATCAACGAGAGGACAAATACTGAGGCATCTAAGGCCAAGTCCAAATTACAGGTGGAAGTTGATCCTAGATTCAAGGGTAAGGCAAAAGTTGATGAACCTGTAAAGTTATATCTACCAACCATGGATCTGGAAGAAAAATCTGATGAAGATACAATTTTGATTTTGAAGAAGAAAAGGAATATTCAAGCAACCTCTGACAGAGCTCAATTTATCTTGACATCAGAAGAAAAGGAAACCTCTGACATTGCTCCTGTTAAACCTTTAATAGCTCTACTACCTGGGTTACTAAAGCTCAACAATCTGCTCAACCTATGAAGACTTCAACAAATATTTTTCAGGGTAAATTGCTCCAAGGAAAGGAAGCTAGAGATAAAACAGGACTGGGTAATGCTGATGAGAAAAGAGTAAACAACTCTACCTCAGATTCTACATCTCTTTCTGAACCAGGATTAGGGACAACTCCAGAAAGACTAAATCAATTGGAGTCTGTACAGATGGTCTACAATTCCAAGCTGAAAGAAGACATAATGCTTTATTTTATGACAGATGGAAGAATATTCCAGATAAGAAAGGATGCAATTCGGTTGAAGTATTATGAAGAACTGCAACAAGTTTTATTTCTACTTCAAGTGAAGAACAGGTCAACAAATGGTGCTGCAAGTTACTTAAAATCTGATATTCAAAGACCGAAGAAACTTTACTCTGTAAAGTCTGACATACCATACTATCCAAAGTACAGAGCTCACAATGGTGAATTAGTTGAGATGAAG
This sequence comes from Apium graveolens, assembly GCF_009905375.1. NCBI lineage: Eukaryota > Viridiplantae > Streptophyta > Magnoliopsida > Apiales > Apiaceae > Apium > Apium graveolens. Next base: position 92,783,049 of record NC_133649.1, read on the forward strand.
CCTAATACCGCCAAGATCACTACATTTTTGGGTATTAAGGGTGTTGAATTTAATCTGAAGTCAGACAAAGCTTGTCTGATCAAACTAGATCAGGAAATAAGGAAAGCAAAGATTAATGATCTTAGGGCTGCTATCTTTCAGACAGGAGAAGATACAGTTGAACTTAAAGATGCTAAAAGGAGGATGATAAATGAACTTGAATATGCTGAGAGAACTCTTTTGAAGAACTATCTCAGAACAACTCCTGACATTCAAGAGATCACAAACTGAAGCCAGGTCAAGGACATAACTGTTAAATTTTGAAGGATATACAGGCTAAAGCTGATATCAGACTTTAAGGATGGTAAAAGCTACAAGGACTCTGAGTTGTAGTTATCTAGTAAAATTCTTATATGCATTTGTACTTAATGTTTTTGACATCATCAAATATCTATTGAACTTGTATATTATGCTAATTTATAAGTTGGGGGAGATTGTTAGATATATTTGTGATGTCATGTCTAATAATGATTTGTGTTTAGTTTTCAGATCATGACTAACAGGACAAATCAGGACTTAACTGGAAATCAGTACTTATACTGAAGTCAGAACTTAAGATATCAGAACTTAAGTTATCAGAACTTAAGATATCAGAAGATATTTATCAGGAGATAATATCAGGACTTAAGAAGACTTTCAGATAAGGAAGGCGGCTGATTGAAAGGAAAGAAGATCAAGACTAAAACAAGAAGAGATATGCATGGAGAAGAATTCTATGAAGAAAAGAATACTTGGAAGAAAAGATAACTAATTGATATATTTTAGGATACTAGAATCATATTCGATATTAATTAGAGATTATCTTGTAACTGTGTGGTATATAAACACAACATAGGGTTTACACTAGATGTGTTATCATTATCGAGAATATTATTCATTGTAACCCTAGCAGCTCTCGTGATATTTGTTCATCACTGAGAGAGAACGGTTCCATTGCAATAATGTTTAATTAATAAGATTATTCTGTATTACATACTTGTGTTCTTAATTCGATTTGATTGTAGTATACACTGTATTCAACCCCCTTCTATAGTGTGTGTGACCTAACACTGCACGAACTATGCTTGATGAAGCAAAGCTACCAACCTATTTTTGGGCTGAAGTTGTGCAGACTGCTTGTTTTACACAGAATGCTACACTCATAAACAAGCATGGAAAAACACCATATGAGATGGTGAAGAAAAAGAAACCAAATCTGAAATACTTTCATGTATTTGGATGCAGGTGTTTTGTTCTTAAGACTCATCCTAAACAGCTGTCAAAATTTGATCTAACAGCTGATGAAGGAATTTTTGTTGGATATCCACTTTCCACAAAAGCCTTCAGAGTCTACAATTTAAGAACAAGGGTTGTCATGGAATCTATCAATGTATCTTTTGATGATAAAAAGATTACTGGACTTGAAGATTTCAATGATCATGATCAGCTGAGATTTGAAAATGAAGACTTAAATTCCGATCCTGTAAATTCTGATGACTTAAACTCTAATCCTGTAAGTGCTGACGTGTTAAGTTCTGATGTCATTAAAACTGTGGTAACAACTCCAAAGGAAAATGAACATACCACATCTTAAGACTCTCAAGAAGCATCAGAACCTGTCACTGGTTCTTCAAGTTCTGATTCATCAAGTTCTGATGAGCCAAATTCTGATAATTCTAGAAACTCTAATTCTTCAATTCCCGAAGGATCCAACTAAAATTCTAAAATTTCAGAGAGCATAACTTCAGGGGGAGCATCAGAAAATGTTGATGGAGACAGCATGGATCATGGGGAAGGATCCGGTTCTAGAGATCAACTTCCATCTGCAAGGAAGTGGACTAAAGCACATACACCTGACTTAATAATTGGAGATGCTGAAGCAGGTGTCAGAACTAGAATTGCAACATCAAATGAATGTCTCTATCATTCCTTTCTATCTGATTCTGAACCAAAGAAAGTGGAAGAAGCTCTTCAAGATACTGATTGGGTACAAGCAATGCAGGAAGAGTTAAATGAATTTGAAAGAAATAAAGTCTGGACCCTAGTGCCAAGACCAAAGAACAGATCCATTGTTGGCACAAAATGGGTGTTCAGAAACAAAACTAACAGTGATGGCATAATTACAACAAACAAAGCAAGGCTGGTTGCTAAAGGTTACTCTCAACAGGAGGGTATGACTATTATGAAACATTTGCTCCAGTTGCTAGATTGGAAGCCATAATAATCTTTTTGGCTTATGCTGCTCACAAGAAGTTTAAAGTCTTTTAAATGGATGTAAAAAGTGCTTTTCTTAATGGAAAATTGGAATAAGAGGTATATGTTGAACAACCTCTAGGCTTTGTAGATCTAAAATTTCCAAATCATGTCTACAGGCTTGACAAAGCACTTTATGGCCTTAAACAAGCTCCAAGAGCATGGTATGAGACTTTAGCTCAATTTCTTCTGGAAAGTGGATTTACCAGATGCATAATTGATAAAACTCTGTTCTACCTCAACCATGGAAAGGACTTACTTTTGGTACAGATATATGTTGATGATATCATCTTTGGTTCTACAAATGCCAAACTCTGTGAAAGGTTTGCAAAGCTAATGCATTCAAGATATCAAATGAGTATGATGGGAAAACTTAGCTATTTTCTGGGACTTCAAGTCAAGCAAAATGAAGAAGGTACTTTCATAAATCAATCCAAGTACACTAGAAATTTACTCAAGAAATTTGGAATGCAAGACTGTTCAACTGCATTCACTCCCATGGCCACTGCTACCAAGTTAGATAAAGATACTGGAGCATCAGTAGATATTACTAACTACAGAGATATGATTGGCTCTTTACTCTATTTAACTGCAAGTAGACCTGATATCATGTATGCTACCTGTTTTTGTGTAAGATTTCAGGCTGATCCAAGAGAACCTCATCTATTAGATGTGAAAAGAATTTTTAAGTACCTCAAGGGTACAACTGATCTAGGATTGTGGTATCCTAGAGAATTCAAATTTTAAGCTAATAGGTTACTCAGATGCAGATTTTGCAGGATGCAAAATAGACAGGAAAAGCACTAGTGGAAGCTGTAAATTTCTTGGAGGCAGATTGGTTTCTTGGTTTAGCAAGAAACAGAAATCAATTTCCACATCAACTGCAGAAGCAGAATATATTGTTGCAAGAAGTTGTTGTGCACAGATTCTTTGGATGAAGAATCAGTTACTGGACTATGGGTTAGAATTTTCTAAAATACCCATTTACTGTGATAATCAAAGTGCTATTGCTATGACAAGAAATCCAGTTCAACACTCAATGATAAAGCACATCAGCATTAGGTACCATTTCATAAGGGAACATGTGATGGAAGGTACAGTGGAATTGCATTTTGTTTTAACAGATCAATAACTAGCAGATATCTTCACAAAACCACTATATGAAGCTACTTTTACAAGACTGGTAAATGAACTTGAAATGGTTTCAGGTTCTTTCTCAAAATCTGTTTAGTTTTTGTTCTCATGCATCAGACTTTATGATCAGTGTTTACAGATTGTCTTATCTCAATGTAATCTGTGCTTAAACTGTAACATATTAAATACTGATTGTTATCTGATGTGATTCTATATACTCTGATAGTGTTTTGAATGTTCTGTGACTATTCAATCCAATGAGGATTATTTGTTAGATGCTGACTTAGTAGTCTATAACAAAACTGTGTATCCCATGTTTAAATTAGTTGTTTATGTGGAAATCCATAACACAAGCAAATTCTGATTTTGATCTTAGTCAAATTTACTTTGTGTATCTTATTACTAAGTCACAAACTAGATTATTGTTTCTTATCTGTCAAATTCTGATGTCAGTAAATCTTAAGGATGAACTACATGCTTGATAAGCCTCACTTATCTGAAAAAACAAAAGAAAAGAAAAAAAAATTGAAGTAAGGTAATCCTTTAAGATCTAGAGTAAATATGTGAAAGGGAAGACCCAAGTGCATTGCTGGTATTAAGTTATATGCATTAGAAAAGCAAATAAATTTTTCTTGGTGACTTTTCACATTCTCTGATTACTGGAGAAATACTTTGATAATAGCATAAATTCTGATAGCAGTTGTGACTCATTTACACTGAGAAGCCACTGTAAAAAGAATATCAAAAGATGCATAAAATGAGCACAAACAGTTGAGGTGGACTCTTGCATAAATTTATTCTATAGTAGACTTCAAAATTAAAGACATATTTTAAGCATTTTTCTTAGTTATGCCTTATTTCTAAGATATCTCAAGTTTATCAAACTTTAATCTTTATCTGATCATTTGCAAATGCACACACTCTCACTCCATGTGAATGATGAAAATTACTGTGGTGATTAAGTTGTTTTTGATAAACAGTTAAGTATTATTTGCATACATTCTGAGGACAAATTCTGATGAAAGTTCTGATGATTAAACTATGAAGAAACCCGTCAGTATTTGTTTAAAGAATCACATAAACAGACATTCACTTTTTGAGTACAGATGCCATGTTCTGATGACCGTTAAATTCTGATAAAAGTCAAGTTCTGATGCAAATCCTGATGGAAACTCTGATGCTTACGTGGTATTATTTAATTACTTGGCTTATTTCTAATATTTACTGTAACAGTTATATTTTGTCAGAAAATAATTAAGTGAGATAAAAACAGTGATAATCATTTGGTTTATGGGTTGCGTGTTTGTTTTGGTAACAAGCATGTGAACAATAATTACTACACGTTTACCGTGCCCACTCATTACTTTTTGACTGTTTCCATGCTGCCAGGTGTAAAAAGTCTGTTCTACTTCACAAAATTAGCCATTGTCATGTGGGGTGTATAAATAAGAGAGTTAAAAGATTTTACAATCTTTTACCTACTATTTTTACTTTCTAATCTCTCTTATTCTCTCTCTCACTCTCTAATATTCTCTGAAGTTTTTTCTTACAGGCATTTTATCAAACACTTTTCGTAGACACAACTTTCACTTAATTTTTTACAGAAATGACACCCAAGAACATCATCTTTAATGGATCCAAGTTCGTCCCCAATAATTACATGGCTATTCTCAGCAATGACGATGCTCCATCAGATCTTTATTTTGTTCAAGACTTTCTGGCTCGAAGTGAGATTGGGTATGCTCTGACCCAACCACAATTACTCTCAGGAACTCAAATATTGGAGTTTTGGAGGAGTGGTGTTTATGATGATGGTGGTGAAGCTGGGTCCCCAAGTATCATTTTCACAACAGGGGAAGAAGAGCATCTGGTAACATTGTCAACAGTTCGACAGGCTTTGCACTTACCAGAAAATTGCACTTTTAATGCTCAGATTGAAGAGCCACTTCTATAGGGTATGATGGCCAATCTTGGCTATGAGAAAGGTTTTTCCAAGCTGGGATAACTGAAGAGGCCATACATTAGAATGGAGTGGAGTTACTTCGTTGACTACATCATCAGAGCTTTTGCCAACAAATGCTCCAACTTTGATGCCATTCCCATTCTCAGTCAGCAAATAGGGTATGCACTTCTAAATCAAACTCACTTTGATTGTGCTACTGCTATTCTTGGTTTTATTGGGGATAGGATGAATGAGGACCCAAATACTGTGTACTTTGCTAGATTTTGTCAATTAATTTACAGTTTTTGTTGTCCTGATAAGCCTCAAAATATAGTGAGACAATTTAACCCTTTAAGCTTGCTAAAAGGGCCTTCACAGACTTATTATCTACTGATAATAAGAAGACTACACTAAGACCCCTCCAAATTCCTTAACCAATAAAACAGTTCTTAGTAAATTCTGATCCTCTCATATACAGTACCATATATCCTGATGTAGCACCCTCTCAACCTCCATCAGCACCTACTACCAATACTCAACCAACTCAATCTTCTCAACCAACCACAGCCTACCATCAGAACTTATTTCTAACCTGCACAATCTTCTCAACCACAACCATCTGCTACAACATCTAGACCCAAACCTTCAAGAGCAAAATCTGTTCCTAAATCTCCACCAAGGAGAAGAAAGATGATTCTTAGGGATGAATCAGATAAAGAGGAGCAAGTCCAGGTTCATGCATCAGAACCTGTGACAGTAGAAGCTAAAAAAGAAATTTTTCAGAAGGAGGTAGCAGCTGAAAAAGATATTTCTCAAAAGGAAACTGAAGCTGAGGATTCTGGTATTTTAAAGAGGAAAAGAACTTCAAGTTCTGATGTTGCTCAAGCAACTCCTCCACCATCCAGAAGATCAAAGAAGATGAGAGTAGGAAGGCATATGGCACAACCTCACTCTGAGGATGCTAATGAAGCTGAGGAAGGGGATCAGGAATCTCTGATCTCATCAGAACCAATAGTGATTGAAGCTTTGCCACCTCCACCTCAAGCTAAAGACACTGTTTCAGATACAATGATCACACCTCCTGTTTCTCCTATCAAAGAAAATGTTCTAGTTGAAGATTCAGGATTAAGTCCTGAAATTGACATTCATAGGCTACACATTCCATCTGTCCTATTTCTGGAAGCACCATAAGGACAAGTGATAACTCCACCTGTTTCTCCAATAAATGCTGAAGTTCTAACTACTCCAATTCTGGATGTGGAAACAGATGAAGTTGTACCAGAATCTCCTACAGCCACACACACACTTGTGTTATCAGAAGATGATGAGTGTCTTGAAAGTTCTGGAGAGTCAGCTCCAGTAAACACTCCAGCTCAAATTCCTAGAAAGGAGGCATTGCTTAAAAAGTTTGTTGAACAAGATGCTCCTGTTCCATGGGAAGAAACTCACAGAGGAGTTGAGCGGACCAAGAATTGGAATGAATCTGATTTTATTCCAAGCTCAAAAGTTCTGTCAGATCATATTACAAAAGCTGATGAGTTGATGACAAATTCTGATTTTAAAGCTCAACTTAAAGTCACAGCTCTCAGTACTAAAAGTCTTTAAGGTCAACACTCAATTGCTCATGCCAAGGTTGATAAGCTACAGGAAAATGCTGATAAGCTGGACCTGATGCTAAAGCTAGACAAGAACAGGTTTATCAGACCTATTCATGAGAAAGTAGTGGCTATTGAGAAGGTTCAAGAAAAGCAACAGGCCCAACTGACTGAGGTCCTGCAGAATCAAGCCTCTCAACAGACTCAACTGAATAAAATTCAATCTTTAGTAGAACTTCTTCTATCTCTACTCCTACCAGATGATGCCAAAAAGGGGGAGAAGGTAGTGAAGTCCAAATGCTCAACTAGTCAAGTACTAAAGAAGAAGGATGATAAAGAAGATGACCAGGGAAACCCTAGCAAGGGCAATGGTCAAGGTCAAGGGCAAAGCAGCAAAGTTTCTTCAAGGAAACTAATTTCTGATTCTAGCAAATCTTCTACACAGAAGAAGACAAGTTCTGAAGCTGTAAATGCTCAAAATCTGATAGCAAGTTCTGATAATCAAAATCTGATATCAAGTTCTGATATTCTCATTCAAGGAGGAAGTCAAGACTCTCAGAAGTTTTTGCAAACTCTGAAGCTTAAGGGAAGGGAGACTACAGTCTATTATAAAGATCCCAAGATTCAGACACTTGATGAAGAAATTGCTAAAAGATTATTTCTCAAGCATAATCCTGGAATGGATTTAGAGACTTTAAAAGAGGAAGAAACTAGATTTGCAGGTGAGAAGACAAAATCTAAGTCTAAAGCTTCTGATGCAAAGAAACGTCCAAGGCCTAAGGCAAAAGGCATTATGATCAAGGGAAGCTCTGAGGTTTCAAAGCCCAAGATAAGATCACAAGTTGAAATTGATCCCAAGGCAAAAGGGAAAGGAAAGATTGATGAACCAACAAAGGCACAGGAGATGAAGATTCCTCAAATCCTGATGAAACCAGTGTGCAAAATGGTTCAAGTTTTTGATGATACAGCTGCTGAAGATGAAACTGTTGAAATTCTGAAAAGAAGGAAGATAACAGAAGAATCTAAGACAACCTCTGACATAGCTCAAGTTGTTCAGAGTGAAGAACAACAAGCTGCAGAAGAAACAGCAAATCCTGATCAAGTCATCAAGACATCAACCTCTGACAGTGCTCAAGTTGATTTGAACAAAATGACAGTTACTGATAAGAGAAAACTCCTATGGAAAAATGTTAATCCATCAGATCCTAAGAAAAGCCAGCTGCTATCTGATTTCATGACTGTTGGATTGAAAGCCAGAGAAGCAAGAGTCAGAGCTGGATTAGGTTTCTGAAGAAGCCAAGATCAAGACAGGAGTTGAAGTACTTTCTAGAGATCCATTCTTATTGATTGACAAACCTCTTGAAGAAGTTACACATAAATACCTTGACAAGGTTATATCTATTCAAGTGGTACTGGATGCTCATGATAAAAGTAATGTCAAGGAAAAGCTGATGCTATTTCTTGAAGATGGAAGAACATACATAATGTTAGAATCAGATGTGTTGAACAAATCTCTGAAAGAACTTCAATTCTTTCGTTATCTTTTGGAGATAAAGTCTAAGATTACCAGGAGATGGTCAAATTTCATAGTGAAGACCATAAGGGATAAAGCAAGAATTTCTGGAATCAAGGGTTACAGAATTCATTCCAAATATAGTTGAAGATGATGGAAGTGAAATTCCAATGAAGAAGAATTCTGCTAAACTTGAAGTTATTCTGAAAGAGAAATGTTTGTGCTATAATGAAGACTCATCTCATCCAAGAGTAATCAGACTTGGTGATGGATTAGAAAAAAATCGCATCTCAGCTCTTAGGACTGCAATCTACCAGATTAGAAGTCAAGATGAAGAAATGAAGTAAGTCAAAGCTACATTAGCTCAAGTCCTGAGGAATGCAGAAGAGAAGCGGATATCAAACTTTTTCAGGAATCACTTTGGATTCAGATTGACTCAGTAAAATTGGTAAAAGCTACAAGGACTGTAAGTTTTAGTTAGTTGTCTAAATAAACTCTCATTGTATTTGTACTTAAATATTTTTGACATCATCAAATCTATTTACTTGTATATTTTTCATAATTTACAAGTTGGGGGAGATTGTTAGATATATTTGTGATGTCATGTCTAATCTGTTGTGTTTAGTTTCAGAACTTAATATCAGAACTTACTGGAAATCAGAACTTACTGAAGTCAGAACTTATATCAGAACTTAAGGCCATCAGGATTTATATCAGGACTTAAGTGCGGGTACTTCAGATAAGGAATGCAGCTGATTTACAGGAAAAGATCATGACTAAAACAATAGAGGATATGCATGAAGATTTGGACAGCTAGAAGACTTGTAGAAGATAATATCTGATTATATATTTTAGGAGACATAATTATATTCCATATCAATTAGAAGATATCTTGTAACTGTGTACTATATAAACACAACTTAGGGTTTACACTATATGTGTTATCATTCATGGGAAAGATTATACATTGTAACCTAGAAGCTCTTAGTGATATTGTTTATCACTGAGAGAGTAGTTTAACCTACTTTGTAACAGAGCTTATTATATTGAATAATCTTGATTACTGTTACATACTTGTGTTCTAAATTGATTTGATTGTATAAACACTATATTCAACCGCCTTCTATAGTGTTGTGTGACCTAACAATCTCTTTTCCCCTCTAAATGTCATATCAATTAACAAGAAAAGGTATACTCTAGTTGTTGTTGATGAATATACTAGATTTACTTGGGTGTTTTTCTTGCACAGTAAGGATGAAACAACTGAAATTCTCTTGGATCATCTGAGACTGATTAAAAATAACATAAAATACAAAGTGCAAATTCTGAGGAGTGACAATATGACTGAGTTCAAAAACAGCAAGATGGATGAGATATGCAGATATAAGGGAATCTATCAACAATTCTCAGCACCTGGAACATCTCAACAAAATGGTATTGTGGAAAGGAAAAACAAGACGCTTATTGAAGCTGGTAGGACTATGCTAGTGGTAGCTAATCTACCAACATACTTTTGGGTAGAAGCTGTCAACACTGCCTGTTATATTCAGAATCTGACTCTGATCAACATACATGGATTAACTCTTTATCAAATAATCAAGGAAAAGTAGCCAAGCTTAAAACATCTACATATCTTTGGATGCAAGTGTTTTGTACTAAGACACATCCTGAAAATGCTTGGAAAATTTGATAAAAAAGTTGACGAAGGCATATTTATTGGATATCCTTCATCAAAAGCCTACAAAGTTTTCAATCTGAGAACTAGGACAATTGTTGAATCAATTCATGTTTCCTTTGATGACAAGAAGATCATTGGAATTAAAGAAGACTCACATGAAGAACTTGTTTTTGCGAATAAAAGACTCAAGTCAGGAGATAATTCAAATTCTAATAATGTGTCCAGTTCTGTTAACAAGTCAAATCCTGACACTAAGTCAGATCCTGATGACGATTCTGATCCTGATTCATAATTAGTTCATGAAGATCCACCGTTGAGGAGGAGCAACATCCATAGCCAGAAAATGATGACTCTAGTGATTCAAATACTAATGAAGACGATGAACCAAAAATTACAGGATCCACTGGAAATTCTTCAAATACAACAGATCGTAGCTCATCAGAAGGTAATCACTTAACCGAAAATCAAAATTAGTTTGGTGAACAGTCTTCACCCAAAAGCTCTTCTCAACCAGGAACAAACAACACTAATACATGGGGAGCTTCACATGGAAATGATAGCACAAGTGCAGGGGGCATCAGGAAATAAGACTGAACTACCAAAGGCTGTAAAATGGACAAAAGATCATACACCTGATCTTATCATTGGAGATCCTGAGGCTGGAATCCAAACCAAAAGTGCAACTCAACATGAATGTCTCTATCATAAATTTCTTTCTAAAGAGGAACCAAAGAAAGTAGAGGACGCACTCAAGGATGCTGATCGGATTCAAGCAATGCAGGAAGAGTTGAATGAATTTGAAAGGAATGAAGTTTGGAAACTTGTTCCGACGCCAAAGAACAAATCAGATTCTACAACTAGTTATGAGTATATTATGATTTTGTTCAATTATTTTTCCTAAATCATACTTGATTTATATTAAATATATTTGAGAATTATTTTTGCGCATTATTATTGAGTCGTTAGCAAATTGGACATGTGTAGTAGCATGATTGCTAGTTTTTCGGTGTAGTATCAAATATGCTCCTTGAAAGTCGTACATGTTTAACCAGAATTACACATTAATTTTGGCATTAACTATTATATTCAATCAACACATGTCATGTGTATTAGTGTCTTACTGTCTATTACTGATAGAATCAGTTAGTTATTAATCATCTTATCTAAGACATACACTATACACGAATTGCTTCTCAACGATTTTCATACTCTCATCTCTTCGTACAAACCCTAACTTTTTGAATGGCTAAAACTGAGTCTACTTCTTCGCTCTCTGCGATTAAGTATGTGTTTAAACACACGATTTTTCCGGCTACAAACTTTAAAGCCCCTTTGCATGAAACTCATATTCATGTTGTTTTCAGAGTAACTCAAGATTTTTTAGCCCAAAGTGATATTAGATATGCTCTCACTGCTCCTTCTAGAATTTGGTTTAAAAATATTATGCAGATTTGGGAGAATTCAACCGTTGATGCTGAGAAAGGGGTCATTCTATTCACTTACAAAAATCAGGAATATGAGATCAATGCAACTGTAGTTGAGGAAGCTTTGAAATTGCCTGCGTTGAATGGATGGATTCCAGTTGTGACTCCTATCGCAACACTCTTTGACTAGGTCAGATAGATTGAATATAGCGTTGATTTTACTAAGGCTCGAGAGATGTTCAGAATAAAGCTTAGTTTAGAAAGGAACTTCTACTTTGTTTGTATAAGCAGAGCTTTTCTGAATAAAGTATCTAATTTTGATGCCCTTCCATTATCGTCACTACAGATAGGTTACTCATTGATATATGGTCATGCTTCTGATTATGGTAACACTATTATGCAATTCCTGATAGCTCGATTTAGTGATAAAGCTGGTGGTGTTGGCTACACTAGGTTTTTACAATTGATTTTTACGTATCTTTTACCTGGTGCAAGTTTTGAAAAAGATGAACTTCTGATGTTTTTTCAAATTAATTTTAAATCTCTGACTGATTTAGAAAAAAGGAAAGATATTTTTAGGAGAGGAACAGTTTTACCACGAGAATTGTGGGTATTTTTGTTTAACAAAATGCCTAACAAATATATTTTTCTAAATCCTGACACTGTGGAACATGGCACATCCAACCCTATTTCTAACCAAAGTGTCTATTTTTCTTCCCTTAAATCGAAACACACTATCACCTCTGGTTTTTCTCAAAAGGAATCAGTTGCAAAATCAAAGACAATAGCTAAGACTGATGTGTCTCAGAGACAATCAGGACTAAAGGTTGTTTCACATTCACCTAAATCTATGAAGCAAAAAGGTGGAGCAAGGAAGAAAAGCATTTCATCAGTAACAAAAATCAAGGAGAATACATATAGGTATAAATGGAAAATTAGAGCTGGTGTTAAGCTGGTTGATGAATCATCAAACACTGAGAGTGACAGTGATGATCCAATTATATTCAAGAAGCCTGCTAGACCAGTGGAGGTTATTGGTGCTACTGCTGAAGAAGACCAAAGTTTGATTGCAACTGCTAAGCCTAAGAAAAGTAGACTCATGAAGGCAGCAGAAAATATTTAAAAGAAATCAGATGGTCTTATAGTGTTGGCTGGTATTGCTCTGGATCAGGAATCTACAAATCTTGATAAATTATTGTCAAATCCTGACAGGTCTTAAGCAATTCCTGACAAGATAGTGACAAATCCTGATCAGACAGTTACTAAATCTCACAAGACCAAGATAGTTGAAATTGATACGAAAGTTGGTCTGCAGAAGTCTATCAAGAGAAAAGCACAGACTTCATCAGTTTCTTAAAGCAAGAAGATCAAACTTAATCACCATAAGGGGTAGCACACAAGACCCATCTTCTTAAAGTGAAGATGCACATATTAATGCCCCAGCTACACAAGAACCACCTGCTTAAAGTGTAGGTGCAAGCATAACATCATATTTGACTATTCTTGACATTGCTCAAGAAAGTCATCTTTCTGTGGATGATGATATTCTGAAGATAGTACAAGAAATGAAAGCTCATCAAAAGCACATTCCTGGACTGGATGTTGTTATCAATGATCCTATCTTTGAGGGAAGTACACAAGAACCTTTAGTTCAAAGGATTGAAGAAGCTTCTACACCTCAAGTCATACAAGAACCAACAGTTCAAAGTACTATTGTACACTTAGTATCAAATCCAAATATGGGGTCAATTCTAGACAAGTAGAACATTCTTGATAAAAGGTCAATTTATGATGAAGCTGTACCTGATTCTACAAATCCAGATATACTGATCACTTCTCAAGATAAGATTGAAGCAATCTTGGTGCAACCACTCAACGCTATACCAATGGTTGATATTACTCAAGGTACATAATCTTTACACTCTATTTTATCTGATGACATGATTATGATTAGACCTTTACAAAGGAATACTGTTAGGAATATGTTGTGTACTTGATGATAACTTGAATAAAACACTTAGTAGATTTTATTTAAGTGAAATTGTAGCCTTTAACGGATGATTAATTCAACATCCGTTGAAAGAGTAGCTTATGTAACAATAAGATTAATAGCACATTTCTGCATACTTAAGTAACTTAGTGAACTAGATATTGTAGAATGTTTGAGTCATGATTAACTACTAGATTGATATGTAAGATATGATGGTTAATTGTAAATATTAGATGCCTTGTAATCTAGTATAAATTAAATGGAGTCAAATGGTAAGAAGACAGTCTCAATGGATGATTCATAAAGTTTCAACGGATGATCAACATAAGTCTCGACGGATGATCAATCTGAGTTTTAATGGATGATCAACCAAAGTTTCAACGGATGTTCAGATTCAAAAGAGCAGTGAATAGTGACTTGACAGTCACATGCAGTTGATTGTATGCAAATGGAATGTGGCAGCCTAATTAGGTTTTAGAGAACAAAAGAAGCATTTCCATTTCCATGATAAACAGTATATATTCAAAGATGCTTGAAAAAGAAGTGTAGCAGCATGTAATTAGACTAGAAATAGCTTGTCTTATTATCTTGTATTTTTATCATGTAACTTGGTGATATATAAACCAAGGGTAGCAAGTTGAATAGCATCCGAGTAAGAAAGCATTTTACCAGAGAAATAGATCAGGCAAAATCTGTAAAGAATTTCTCTGTTCTTGTTGTTCAACTTGTAAGCAGCTGTATACATTTTATAACACAGAGTTCTCTACTTTATATATATCTCTGATGGAAAAGTTCAATCCACCAGAAAGTTTTTAAATACTTGTATTTATTTACTTTGTGCTTTGATTTCAATATTACTTTCATTCCATACCATTGCTAAATCAAACACAGTTATATATTTATAGAAGAACAGTTCTTAAAATTGAAAAGAATCCAGAATTACATTCAACCCCCCTTCTGTAATTCTTGTTTAGATTGTTTTGGGAATAACAAATAACTCTATTCATATGATCATAGACAACTCTTCTCAACCACCTCTTATTTTTGTAGGAAAAACTTATCTGAGCTTTTCATTTGAGAATGAGAGAAAAAATTTAGTGAAAAATAGAATTACAGAGAGGCAGGATCCTTACCTAGCAAAAGGAGAGGTAGATGAGAGTCATTTAGTTAATCCTTGTGAGGAAGCTCTGACTATTAAAATTCATGAGATGAGTGGTATGATAAGTGATGAGATCACTTTAAAAGAACAAAGAAATTTAGGTACTCATGGTTCTTTTCTTACAGGATCTACACATGTAACTAAGCCTTCTAAGTCAATTCTTGATTTAAACCTCAAAGGAATAGTTCCTGATTCTGATGTTGATTTTTATATTCCTGAGAAATCTTCTTGCTGATTTAAATCTTAAAGGAAGAAGAAATGATTTTTGATAGAGGACAAAGGGCACAGGAAGGAAAATCAGACTTGATGTTGACAAAGCAGATCAAGTATACAAAAATATGCTTAAAAGATCTGAGAGGGATAGATGAAGGAGTACAAATATGAAGATGTTACATGAAAGAGAAGAAAAGAGAGCTCAAGTATTTCCAAAGATCAAGAACAAATACAAGTGGAAAAAAATTATTGATCTCATTTGTAATAATAAATTGATCTTTACTCCTGGAGGAATAAGGATGGATAGTTTACTTGGTTCTAATACCATCGGAGATAAGCAGTCTTGGTTAGTACAATCCAAAAATCTCAAGTTGATTGAACCATTCACAAGAGCTTTAATAGGACATCATGAAGCTAAACTTGTCAATTTAAAGCTGTTGAACTTCGTACTTGCTGATAGTCTTGGTCAGGTAGTGACTGTTGATCATCTGGATAGACTTGAAGCTGTGAAGATTATTCTTGTTAGGTAATGAATCACACACAGAGGGGGGGGGGGTGAATGTATTTTTTGATTTTAGGATTTTCTTGAAAGATAATGGTTGAACAAAGTAAATTAAATCTTGTATAGAAAAGTGTTCTTGCAGAAATTAAACTTACATAAAATAAAGAACACAGATCTTCAAAACTCACTTAATTTTTGTATTAAAAATTAAGATGCTTTGCTACAAAATTTCTAAGCTCTTCTAAGTTATGAGCTCAGCTTCTTCTCGAGAGTGTTACAAGAATTTTTATCTAAATTGTTACATCTAACTAGAGGACCAGTGTTAACTTTATAGCTCAGTTAACTGCTGGTTTACACAGTGGATAATAAACATGTTATTAGCTTTTCTAAACCGTCACTTGTCATTTCTATTTATAGAAAAGCAAATCTTCCATTTCTGGCTTAACATATCTTTAGCATCCCGTGTTTACTTTAATCTTCCTCTATCAGTTAATCTTTGCCATTGATCTTGCACACACTTTAAGCTGCTTTTTGTAGACTTGTCAATCTAGCTGTTAGATTGTTTGTTGATTGTTTATGTTGGATATTAAACTGATCTGCAATTCTGTACTTTGAGACTGTACTTCGAGATCTCCAGTTTGATTCATTTGACCACTTGATATCTCGATAAGTATAAAGGATTATCGAGATCTCTAGTACTCCATCATGAGTTTGACTTGTAGAGGTCTTCAACTAATCGAGATCTCTAGTCTTCATAATTCACTTGACTTGTAGATATCTCTGAGTTCTCGAATGGATATAGACTTGTCGATAACTCTGAGTTCTCTAGTGAAGGAATGACTTGTCGATATCTTTTTGAGTTCTCGAGTAGCTTTCCTGACTTCTATACTCCTGGTGGATATTGCTTATCCGTTGAGTAGATATTGCTCATCCGTCGAGTAGATGTATAGCTTATCCATCGAGTAGATATTGCTCATCCGTCGAGTAGATGTTATTCATCCATCGAGTGGATATATAGCTCATCCATCAAGTAGATATTGCTTATCCTTCGGTACTCTCTGGAGTTTGAATGACTTCTCGATAAGTCATTACGGAGTTCTCGAATGACTTCTCTATAACATTAAATTTGTGACTTGTAGAGATCTTGACTTAGAACATTTTTCTCCAAACAGATTTATTCAACTCCAAGCTTCTTCAAAATTCTTTTGAGGCATGATCTTCTTGATCTTCTTCCAGATAGAATCCTTAGGCTTTATACTGTTTTAGGAAAAAGACTCCAGTCCGCTCCTTTGCATTTTTACAGACTTTACGTGTTACAAGTACAGAATACAAATTTTGATAACAATATAACTTAATTAGGGTTGACAAGTTGTCTTAGTCTTACTAAAGTACAAGCATGTCTTTTACAACAATTCTTGACAAACACGATGGTTCTGAACCTAAATAGAAGATCTTAATCTTATTGCAAAATGATCAAATTCAAGTTCTTTCACTTGATGAACTGATGATCATGTCTACAAAGGAATTGAAATACATTCACTATTTGCTAAGAGTTGAAGATGAAACTTCAAAGTTATGGTCAAACATGATTTTTTCCGATATCAGAAGAAGGATACTGGATGATGGTCAATATTATTTTAAATCATATGTTCCTAAATACATAAATTTAAAGGGCAAGAAGTCAACATGAAGAAAGGAGGAGTTGTCATTGAAAATGTTCTTACTCAGAGGCATATAACCATGAATCCCAATGGAAGAAAAACTTGCTATGTGTTACTGGAAGACATGATCACAGAAAGAGCTCAAATTAGAAATCTGAGAGCTACTATCTATCAACTATCTGATAAAACAGAGTATTAGAAGAATTTGAAGATCAAGTTAGAAGATATTTTATTGAAAGAGATTGATGATAGAGTTAAAGCTGATGGTGTTGATGGTGACATGTTTAACAACATCATAAACTGTAAAGCTGCTAAGGATGTCTGGGACACAATTCAAGTTATATGTGATAGAACTGAGCAAGTAAGGGAAAATAAAATGCAACTCTTGATTCAACAATATGAGCATTTCCACAATGAAGAAAGTGAATCACTCACTGACATTTTAAGTAGATTTCAAAATTTACTGAATGCTCTAAAACTGCTTGGAAGGATCTATCAAACCAAAGATTCAAACCTCAAATTCCTTAGATCTCTGCCAAAGGAATGGAAGCCTATGACAGTCTCATTGAGAAATTCTAAAAATACAAGGAATTCATATTGGATAGACTGTATGGGTTCTAAAGACCTATGAGCTTGAAATAGAGCAAGATGAGAAGCTGGAGAAAGGAAGAATGAAGGGAGGATCCATTGAATTAGTTGCTAAGCAAGAAAAGGAGAAGGAGACAAAGGTTGAAGCTGTTGAATCTGCACAAAACCATAGAGTTTGTGAAGGCAAGGGAAAGGGCTAGTAGCTGAACATGAAGACAATCTTAGTCAAGATGACATGGATGACATAGATGAGCATCTTACTTTTCTATCGAGGAAATTTGCAAAGCTCAAATTCAAGAAAATTTTGGAGCAGCCAAGTCAAACAGAAACATGGTTGATGAGTCCAAATTCAAATATTTCAAGTGTGGGCTGGCAGGTCATTTTGCTAATAAATGCAGAAAGTCTGATTCTGGTAAAAAGAAGTTTGAGCATGTTGATTATAAAAAGAAATATTTTGAGTTGCTCAAACAAAAGGAAAGGGCTTTCATCACTCAAAAAAATGACTGGGCTATAGATGGATTAGAATAGGATGAAGATACAAACTATGTCAATCTAGCACTTATGGCCAAATCAGATAAAACAAAAGTCAGTTCATCCAGCAATCAGGTAATTACCACTAACCTAGTACATTTATCTAAAGCTGAGTGTAATGATGCCATAAATGACATGTCTACTGAATTATATAATCTGCGTGTCACACTCAAGTCTCTCACTAAAGAAAACACCAATCTTAAAGAGAACAATCTGTTTTTAAGTGAGAGAAACAATATGCTAGAGACTCAATTTGTTGAGTTTGAAAAATTAATGATAGAATATTAGATTGCTAAAGATGAACTAACTGAATCTTTAAAGAAAGAGGAGATTTTAAGAAAGCAGCTTGAACGAGAACAGGAAGTAAAAAAGGCACGGAAATCATCTAGAGATGTCCATGCCCAAATTACTAAAGTTTAAGGTATATAATCCTTCTGTGATGAAGCCTGGAAAAAGAGCAAAGAGAAACTAGACTCTAATTTGGTAGAAGGACTTTCTACGGATGTGGATTCGACGGATGATGAATGTCATCCGTCGAAAGATCCAAAGGATCATCCGTTGAGTGAGAAAAAGCCTATTAGTAAAGCTAAACTAGCTAAGCTAAATGAGAAATATGGATCAGTTTCTAAGAACGTTGTTCCTAGGAGAAATAAGTCGAGTGAACAAGAACAAGAGAGTCAATGTAGGGCATCTATCTATCAAGCAATTGAATGGCAGATTGGAGAAAATTGAAGTAAAAATAGAATCTAAAAGGAAAAATAATAAAAATGGGAAAGTAGGAATTAACAAACATAACAACTACACACCTGATAAATATGCACCAAGAAAAACCTATGTTAAGTGTGGTAGTGTTAATCACTTGTCTATTAATTGCAAACTTGCTATGCCTGCTCCCATGTCTGTACCACCTTTATTTCCCAGCATGTCTACAATGCCTATAAATGTTATGCCTGCACATAATTTGAATGCCCAATTTGCTAATATGCCATTTGCTCAAAATCCTTACCATCCTGCGTTTAGTATGCCACAAATGCCATTTAGCATGCCATACTGGAATAACATGTTTGCACATAATATGCCTTTCCATGTTAATCAGTCCGTGCATGATAATTCTGCAATGATGAATGGTTTTAAGGACTCTACTCAATTGACTAAGGAAGAATTTGAAATGTCTAAGTCAAATGAGGACAAGTCTAAGAAACCTAAGAAAAAGGCTAACAAAACAGGACCCAAGGAAACTTGGGTACCAAAATCAACTTGATTTGATTTTATTATGTGCAGGGAAATAGAAAGAATCTTTGGTATTTGGATAATGGGTGCTCAAGGAACATGACTAGAGATTCTACCCTGCTCACTGAGTTCAAGGAGAGAGCTGGCCTAAGTATCACTTTTGGAGATGACAACAAAGGTTATACTGTGGGATATGGCTTGATTTCAAAGGATAATGTCATCATTGAAGAAGTTGCCCTATTGGATGGACTCAAGCATAATTTGTTGAGTATCAGCCAGCTTTGTGACAAGGGCAACTCAGTAACATTTAATGCTGAAGCCTGTGTTGTGACTAACAAGAGAAGCAACAAAGTGGTTCTCACTGGAGTGAGAAAAAGGAATGTGTACCTAGCTGATTTTAACTCATCAAATATAGAATCGGTCACTTGTCTATTTAGCAAGGCAAGTCAAGATGAAAGTTGGCTATGGCACAAGAAGCTGTCCCACCTTAACTTCAAGACTATGAATGAGCTAGTCCGGAAAGATTTGGTAAAAGGTATTCCTCAAGTGGAATTCTCAAAGGATGGACTGTGTGATGCATGTCATAAAGGAAAGCAAATCAAGGCATCATTCAGAAAGAAGCTTGATTAAACAATTGAAGAACCTTTGCAATTATTGCACATGGATTTATTTGGACCAGTCAATATATTGTCCATCTCAAGGAAAAGATACTGCCTAGTAATTGTGGATGGTTTCTCAAACTTCTCTTGGACATATTTTCTAAAATCCACAGATGAAGCTAGTGAAATCATCATCAATCACATAAGGAAAGTCAACAATCATCCGAATTTCAAAGTAAGAAGAATCAGGAGTGACAATGGAACTGAGTTTAAGAATTCTGTGATGAGATCAGTTTTTGAAGAGAATGAGATCATGCATGAATTTTCAGCAGTAAGAACCCCACAACAAAATGGTGTGGTGGAAAGGAAAAACAGATCTCTTATTGAAGCTACAAAGACAATGCTAGAAGAATCAAAGTTGCCAACATACTTTTGGGCTGAAGCTGTAAACACTGCATGCTACACTCAGAATATTTCTTTGGTTAATCAAGCAAAATGCATGACACCCTACTAATTGTTCAAGAATAAGAAGCCAACACTGAACTTTCTTCATGTCTTTGGCTGTAAATGCTATATCTTAAGAAATTAAACTGATCAGCATGGGAAGTTTGATGCCAAAGCAGATGAAGGCATTTTTGTTGGATATGCAGTTGGAAAAGCATATATAGTCTACAATATCAGAACCAACATAGTTATGGAATATGTACATGTTGTGTTTGATGATAAAAAGATTGCAGGACTGTAAGATGGAGATTTCCATGAAAGCCTCAAATTTTACAATATTGAGATGGTTTGTGAAGATAGTGATAATGAAAGTAATCAAGAACAAATATCTAAGGCAAATGCAGAAAAGTCTACAACCAATGAAGCACACAAATCAACATCCGTTGAGAGACCAAGTGCATCATCCGTTGGAAGACAATCTGCATCAGCCGTCGAATGGAAAAACTCAACATTTGTTGAACCATCAATAGAAATTGAGGGCCAATCCATATCACAATCAGAAAGTGTTAGGAATATATGTATTAGTTTGATGATAAGTTAAACAAAACACTTAAGTAGAAATCTAGTGTTTGTAGCCTCAACGGATAAGACCACTTTGGCTATCCGTTGATGGAGTAGATTTACTTAGAAATAAGTTTAGTATTGTAGCACATTTCAGTCTTTGTAAATGAGTTATAATTCTTAGAAGTTGTAGGAAATTATAAGTCATGTTGACTACTAATGGATATGCAAATAGGAGGGCTAATTGTAAATATCTCATGCCTTATAATTTTGTATAAATGAAGTAGTATCAACTGATAAATTAAAGACCTTCAACGGATAAGAAACAAAGCCTCAACAGATATTTCTAAAGCTTCAACGGATAACATTCATCAACGGATGTGTGCATCAACGGATAAAGCTTCAACTGCTAAAGCATCAACGGATAAAGCCACCAACGGATGAAAGCTTTAATCGATGCTCAATTCCATAGCAGTTGATAGTGACAATTCATAAGCTGACAGAGGCACATGGGTTGACAGAGACAATTAGAATGTGGTAGCCTCTTGGAGGAATCAAGAAAAAGCAGCATTTCCATTCTGGTGCAAACAAGGAAGTATTCAAAAATTCTCAGATTATCTTAGATTGCATTGGACAGAGAAATGAAGAAGAAACATGTGAAGAACTATTTTATAATTGTATTATATCTTTGTCTTCACTTGAAATACTTGGTGATATATAAACCAAGTTGTAGCTAGTAATTAGGTATAAATTTTCAAGAGCTGTTTAGAAAAATTCAGAGAGAAAATCATCTAGTTTGTACTAGGAAGCAGCTGTGAACAATTCATTGTATCACAGATTTTCTGAAATACACATCTCTGGTGGAACAACAAATCCACCAGAAAAGTTTTTAAAGCCTTTGTGTTCTTTACATTTGTGTTTTGAATATATATCTGTATGCACTTGCTTAAAGCCATTAACACACATCTGTTCATCATACACTTAGCTTTTGAAACTGCTCAAAACTTGAAAAAGTTTTGAGATTTACATTCAACCCCCCTTCTGTAAATCTCATTGTTAGTTCCTTGGGAATAGCAATTGGTATTAGAGCAAGCTCTTGACATACAAAGAGTTTAAAGATCTATTCTACTAACATCATGAGTAAGAAGGATATTGGAGTGAAGATTCCAATCCTGGAAAGAGATAATTATCATCACTGGAAAGTGAAGATGCATCTACATCTTCTCTCTCATGATGAAAGCTACATAAACTGCATTGAGAATGGTCTTCACATCCCTCATAAAGTGGCCACAACTGCTACTGCCACAGTTGCTGTTAGACAGAGTGCAGAAAGCCAACTTCTGAAAAGAAGAAATTTGAGCAAGTGGATTACAAAAAGAAATATTTTGAATTGCTCAAACAAAAGGAAAGGGCTTTTCTGAATCAGGAAAATGACTGGGAAGCTGATGGAGCCAATGAAGATGATGATATGGAGTATGTCAACTTAGCCCTGATGGCTAATTCTGATAATAATGAAACTAGTTCATCAAGCAACCAGGTAATCAATACTGACCTCTCTTAGCTTTCTAAGGATGAATGCAATGAAGCTATAAATGATATGTCTACTGAATTGTATCATTTACGTGTTTCCCTTAAATCACTGACTAAAGAGAACATGAGAATTAAAGAGAATAATCTATTTTTAAGTGATAGGAATGCTATGTTAGAGGGTAAGGTAATTGAGCATAAAAAGATTAAAATCAAATGCTTATCTGTTGAGAGTGAACCAGAAGAGTCTGTTAAGAAAGTAGAAATTCTTTCTAAACAACTAGAACGTGAGCAAGAGGTAATCAAGGCCTGGAAAACATCTAGGGATGTTAGTGCTCAAATTGCCAAAGTTCAAGGAATTGAATCCTTCTGTGAGAATTCCTGGAAGAAAAACAAAAAGAAAATGGAATTAATTGATGGACTGTCAACGGATGTGGAATCAACGGATGATGAAAGTCATCCGTTGAAGGAAGAAAAGGAGCATCTGTTGAAGGCTGATCAGTTGAAACAGGCAAATGATTCTAAAAAGGATAATTTGAAAAATCTCAGCAAGAAGTTTGGTTCAACTTCCAAGAACTTTGTCAAAGAAGAAGCTAGCACATCCAAAGATGCTAGTAAGGTGAATATAGGACACACGACTTTAGATCAGTTGAAGAATAGGCTTAAATTGGTTGAGGATAAAAAGGAAACTAAAAGAAAATCCAATAGAAATGGGAAGGTAGGGATTAACAAACACAACAACTACACACCTGATAAGTATGCTCCTAGAAAAAGTTGTGTGCATTGTAGTAGTGTTAATCATCTATCTGCTAACTGCAAATCTGTTAAGAATGCTCCCATACCTTTAACTCCTTCCATGCCTAACATGTCTATGTCACCATTGCATGCCATGCCTGTTCTGTCTCAACAGAATCCTCATGCACATTTTACAAACATGCCATATGTTAATAATCCTTATTTTGCTGCATTTAGTATGCCTCAAATGCCATACAACATGCCTATGTGGAATAACATGTTTGCACAATCTATGCCTTATCAAATTCAACCAACTGTGCTAAATGATTCTGTGACTAACCCTACACTTCAACCAACTACATCTGAGACCAAGGTTAACTCAAAGTTACCTAAGTCAAAAGGTGCAAGAAGTGTGAAGTCTAGGAAAAAGACTAACAAGGCTGGACCCAAGGAAACTTGGGTACCAAAATCAACTTGATTTGATTTTGTTGTGTGTAGGGAAAAAGAAGGAATCTATGGTACTTGGACAGTGGTTGTCCAAGGCACATGACAGGAGATTTCACCCTGCCCACAGAGTTTAAGGAGAGAGCTGGCCCTAGCATAAGCTTTGGAGATGACATCAAAGGGTTCACAATGGGATATGGCTTGATTTCAAAGGAAAATATTATCATTGATGAAGTTGCACTAGTTGATGGTCTCAAACACTATCTATTGAGCATCAGTGAACTATGTGACAGAGGGAATACTGTTTCCTTCAATTCTGAAGCCTGTGTTGTTACCAATAAGAAGGACAACAAAGTGGTTCTAACTGGAGTTAGAAAAGGGAATGTGTACTTGGCTAACTTCAACTCTACAGATGCAGAATCAATCACTCGTCTTTTCAGCAAAACAAGTCAAGATGAAAGTTGGCTATGGCACAAGAAGCTGTCCCATTTGAATTTCAAGGCAATGAATGATTTAGTCAAAAAGGACTTAGTTAGAGGAATGCCTCTAGTGGAATTCTCAAGGGATGGACTGTGTGATGCTTGTCAGAAAGGAAAGCAAAAAAGAGCATCATTCAGTAAGAAGTTTGAATCAGCAATTGATGAACCATTACAACTGCTACACATGGATCTTTTTGGACCAGTCAATGTATTGTCAATTTTAAGGAAAAGATATTGCCTAGTGATTGTAGATGATTTCTCAAAATTTTCACTGGACATATTTTCTTGGTTCAAAGGATGAAGCTAGTGAAATCATTATCAATCATATCAAGCAAGTCAACAACCATCCAGATTTTAAAGTAAGGAATATCAGGAGTGACAATGGAACTGAGTTCAGGAATTCTACCATGAAGTTGTTTTGTGAAGAAAATGGGATCATACATGAGTTCTCAGCTCCAAGGACTCCACAATAAAATGGTGTGGTGGAAAGGAAGAACATATCACTAATTGAAGCTGCAAGAACAATGCTTGAAGAGTCAAAACTCCCAACATATTTTTGGGCTGAGGCTGTTAACTGTGCATGTTACACTCAGAATATTTCTCTAATTAATCAGGCAAAAGGCATGACTCCCTATCAATTGTTCAAGAGAAGAAAACCAACCTTAACTTCCTTCATGTCTTTGGTTGTAAATGCTACATTCTAAGGAACCAACCTGATCACAAAGGCAAGTTTGATGCAAAGGCTGATGAAGGGATATTTGTTGGTTATTCTGCTGGAAAATCATATAGGGTCTACAATCTAAGAACCAACATTGTTATGGTATCTGTGCATGTTGTGTTTGATGATAAAGAGATTGATGGACTAACAGATGAGGGACACCATGAAGGACTCAAATTTGACAACATTGAGATATATTGTGATGATAGTGAAGATGAGAATGATGGAGAAGACTTCAAAAAGGATTCAAAATTTTCCTTTAGATAATGCACAAAATGTTGCATCAGTTGAAAGTCATAACTCAGCATCCGTTGACAGGAGTAATGCAGCATCCGTTGAAAGACAAAGTGCATCATCCGTTGAAGTACATAATGGAGCATCTGTTGATCATAGTTCATCAACGGATAATCAAATTACATCATCAGTTGATAGAACTCCCAGTTCCTTGCAAAGGACCAATAACTCAGGGGGAGTTTCAACTAATCAACACTCTATGTCATATCATAACAACACTGAGGCCACCTCATCTAGAGCTAATCTACCACCTCAAAGGAAATGGGCCAAGAATCATCCCTTTGAACTAATCATTAGTGATACAACATCTAAGGTGCAAACTAGAAGGGCTACTCAAGATGAATGTCTATATAGTAGTTTTCTATCACAGGAGGAACCAAAGAGAGTGGAAGAAGCTCTATTGGATCCATATTGGATTGTAGCTATGCAAGAGGAGCTAAACCAATTTGAGAGGAACAAAGTATGGAAGCTGGTACCCAAGCCAAAGAACAAGAGTTCTATTGACACAAAATGGGTATTCAGAAACAAGATGGATGAAAATGGCATTGTCATAAGGAATAAAGCTAGATTGGTTGCCAAGGGCTACTCTCAACAAGAGGGAATAGATTTTGATGAGACATTTGCTCCTGTTGCAAGACTTGAAGCCATCAGAATTTTTCTAGCCTATGCAGCCCATGCCAATTTCAAAGTCTATCAAATGGATGTCAAGAGTGCATTTCTGAATGGAGAATTGGAGGAAGAAGTCTATGTGAGTCAACCTCTAGGGTTTGAAGATCTAAGTTTTCCAGACCATGTGTATTATCTGTTGAAAGCACTCTATGGACTAAAGCAAGCACCTAGAGCCTGGTATGAGACTTTGTCAAAATTTCTTCTAGATAATCACTCACTAGAGGTACTGTTAACAAAACTCTTTTCTTTAGAAATGTTAATGACTCCACAATACTTGTACAAATTTATGTAGATGATATTATATTTGGTTCTACAGATGATAAACTTTGTAAAAAGTTTGCTAATTTAATGCAAAGTAAATATGAGATGAGCATGATGGGAGAGCTAACTTATTTTCTTGGTTTACAAATTAAACAAGTTAGTGGTGGAATTTTCATTAGTCAAACTAAATATATTTATGATCTTTTAAAGAAGTTTGATTTAATGGAATCTTCATCTGCAAAAACTCCCATGGCCACTGCCACTAAGCTTGAATTAAATAAGGTTGAAAAGTCTGTGGACATTACAAGCTATAGAGGCATGGTTGGCTCACTTCTATATTTAACTGCTAGTAGACCTGATATAATGTTTTCTACATGTCTTTGTGCTACATTTCAAGCTGATCCTAGAGAATCTCACTTAGTTTTTATTAAAAAAAGATTCAGATATCTCAAAGGGACTCCAAATCTAGGAGTTTGGTACCCTAGAGAGTCTGGTTTTGATCTAATTGGCTACTCAGATGCAGATTATGCAGGTTGCAAAATAGACAGGAAAAGTACAACTGACACCTGTCAATTTCTAAGGAATAAGTTTGTGTCATGGTTCAGTAAGAAGCAAAATTTAGTTTCTACATCAACAACTGAGGTTGAGTACATTGCTGCTGGTAGTTGTTGTTCACAGATATTATGGATGAGGAATCAACTATTTGACTATGGGCTAAATGTTGACAAAATTCCAATATTCTGTGGCAACACAAGTGCCATTGCCATTACTGAAAATCCAGTGCAGCATTCAAGAACCAAGCACATTTGTGACGCCCTCCAAACCCGGGTCAGAAGTTTGGGGTCCACACACACACCTTATTTATAACCTGCTTATAACAATAATAAAGATAATAATAATATGTAGTGACCCTACTTACCAACTACCATGGATCGCAACAGGTCAAAGTATGCACACAAGCCAAACACATCTACTTATATTACAAACGGTTCAAATCCCAACCATTCAAACTCAAACTGAGTATTAAACATTATTACAACTTTTTACAAACTTAAATTATTCCAAAAGAAGCCTACTAGCTCAGCTTCCTCAACCTGAACCCCTAGCTCTCGCGCTGGACTGGGGATCCTCGTTACCAACTAGTTCCTTTTTAACTGGAAAGAATATAAACAACATCGCACAAATGAGCTAACTAGCTCAGCAAGTCATAATGAAAAAACTGAGAATAATGATCATCAAGTAAATATGGTTGTGATATCAAGTGAAAAATGGATTATGATTTAGAATTGGATATTATACTTTTATTTTAAAAACCAAGGTTAGGCTGCTGATCAGTCACGCACTAACCCCGGGCAAAGCACAAATCATTGCTCTAACTATTGGATCCAAGGCACACATTGGCCTAACTTGACCATTATATGGTCTGACCACGAATCTGGTCCATAATTTTATAAAAACAATCCAATTCTAACATAATAACAGAATAAGCAATAACAAACAATAAACAGAATCATTAACAACATTGGATGTTCCATAATGAAATGGTTTCAGTGTTCATGAGGATCAATATGGCATTTTCAAAGCTTAGCTGTTGGGTAATAAAAGAATTGGATAACAAAGGAATCAGTGTTTCAAGGTTTCAAGGTTGCCTTTCAAAGCATAGGATACAATGGTTTGAGTGTGTGGGTAATTCGATTCAGTGTTCGGTAATTAGTTTGTATGTATTTGTGGAGTAGTATCGTATACTTGAGGTTCGTATTTGGATATGCAATAATCAATGGCTTAGAAAGAATAAGGTTTACGGCTCAAGAGCAATAACTGGAATCAGGGTTTGGGTTTCAGTGCTTCAAAGTACTTGCAATATCAACAGGACTATCAAGTACTACAATATCTCGAGAAAGTTCAGAAAACTTGCCTGGTATTAGCTTACTACACTGCACTCGTTTCCAATCTCAACTGTCTTACTCCTCAACTACCTGTTTCCCTTTCCTACGCCTTGCCTCTTCTGCTCACATATCATAAGCATCTATCAATATTTAACTCATAGGATTCTATTCAACACATACTTCTATCTACCCTTCGTTTCACCCAAATCCGATTAACGGATTGAAAGTTACGCAATAAACCTGTAAACATCGAATATACAGGCCGACAGTCAACCAACAAGTCCAATATAACACATAAAACGTCACATAATCAATGATATATCATTTATAAATAAGTCTCGAGTCATAAACAGGCTTTCAGGTATTTAAAATGATTTTTTTAAAACATTTTTCGGAATTAAAACGGGTCGTTGGATTAATTTCGGAATAATAAACAAGGTTTAGGTTGGCCAATTCTGGCTCTGAAACAATTTTATAATAATTATCGAGCTTTGGAAATAATTTAGAATAATATTTTAAAGCTCGAAACTATTTTTCGGAAATTTTTAAATCATTTTTAAATAATTAAATCTAATTAAATAATTAATTAAAATCAATTAATAATTAATTAAATCAATTAATCAATTAATTTTTGAATTAATTGACCAATTAATCAATTAAAATTTAACTGAAATTAATTAACTAATTAATTCAGATTTATTTTGGATTAAAAATAATTTTCGGAATTAAAATAATAATTTTTAGAATTTTTAGAAATTAAAAATCGAATTTTTATAATAAAAATAAATAGGAAATATGATTTTTAAATATTTTTAAAACAGGAATCCTAAATTTGCAAAGTCTGGAAACTTCAGGGACCTAACTGTATCGTTTCCAAAAGTCCAGGTACCAAACTGCAATTTTTACATCCCTGTCGCCGGAAAATACCGGGGTGGCCGGAGAACACGATTCCGGGCTCCTCACCTTACCACAAGCTCCAGATCGCATCTACAGATTACCAGGAACACAACCATGCAATCAAATCGATCTAACAATCCCTGAGTTGGCCGGAATTTGGCCGTGAAGTTTGCCAGTTTTCGGCGAACTTCGAAAATATTCAAAACACAACTCCCTTCTCTATAGACCTCGTTGATTCATGAAACTTATACGACTGGACTGCAAATTTCACAGAGAACACAACCCACTATACCACAACATCTATCTATTCCAGAATAAGAAACCCCCAAATTTCAATTAAGAACATTCATACGGGTTATAAACCCTAATTTTAAAATTCGAAAATCAAACTCAATTTTGAACATGTTATTGAACTCCAAATCAGACGTATAATATATCAAAATCATCAGGAAAACAAGCTCTACAACATGAAATCATCAAATCACACAAACAATCATCCGAACAAAAATTCATATTTTTAATAAAATTAATTCAAAAATAAATAAAAATATAGAAAATAAACCTTGATTTCTGCAGTAAAAAGAAGCTCAGAATCTGATAGAACACTTCAAATGCTTCATTTTGGTTACTCAAGCTTTGAAAACAGAGATCGGTAACGCCTTCGTTTTGCTATTTGATTCTTAGAACAGTTTATGAAATTAGGGTTTTTCTCTGAAAATTATATAATTATTTGTCTGGAAATGATTTTGATACGAAATAAAATACTGTAAATGGCTATTTATATTTACGGAAAATTAGTATCCCGTTGGATCATTCCGGATATAAAATGGTACGTTTATTTATAAAAACTGATCCAAACTGTATCGGTTTTCGGGATAATTATCTAAATCAGTACAATTTGTACTGCGGTCTTGGTCTCAGCGCCTGGTTACACGTACTACGAGGTGATAATTGGGATAGTTTAATAAAAAGCTCCCGTTTATCGAAAATACGGGTTTAATTGATTTACCGAAACGAATATTATATCGAAAATGTTGGGCCGGGACCCGCGCAGAACAAACCGTACGCCGGATCGAAAAAGTCAAAACATGGAAAATGCTCGGAATATTACAATTAGGTCAGGATGGAGTTCTCGGAAGAGTTTCAGGGTTCCAAAAACTGTAACAACGGATGACGTCGGTTGGTTCCCGTTTTTATAAAATCGATTTTAAATACCCGGAAAAAGATTTTAGAAATTTCATATGATTCTTATAAATTCATAAATCATCATAAAAATAATTAGGAAGATATGACAATTATCTATATTTTATTTTGGACATATAAAAAATTAAAATACTAAATTAATATTATTTTTGAATATCCAAATACAGATAACACTTAACAATTTAATTCACAGAATATATACTGAACACATATAATAATTATTTAATAGCAAAATAATTACACGATATATCCCGGATATTACATCCTTCCCCTTAAAAGGATTCTTTCCTCGGAATCTCCTAAGAAAACAAATGAGGGTACTTTTCTCTCATATCACTTTCTAACTCCCAGGTTGACTCTTCAACCTTTGGGTTTCTCCACAATACTCTTACTAACTTTACCACTTTATTTCTTAATACTTTTCTCTCTCTCCTCTAGAATCTTTATCGGACTCTCTACATATGACAAATCTGCCTAAAGCTCTATTGGCTCATATTCTATTACATGCCTGGAGTCTGGATTGTACTTCTTAAGCATTGATACGTGAAAAACATTGTGAATATGCTCCATGTGCGGTGGTAACGCCAACTCGTAAGCTACTTTGCCAACGCGCTTTAGGATCTCAAAAGGTCTCTTCTGGATAATTTCAACAACTTCCTTTGTCTGCTGCACCAATTCAGGTCCAAGTATTTTGCGTTCTCCTACTTCGTCCCAATATACTGGAGATCTACATCTGCGTCCATAAAGGGCTTCATAGGGTGGCACCCCAATGCTGGCGTGATAACTGTTGTTATAAGCAAACTCTACCAGAGGTAAATGCTCGTCCCAACTTCCTTTGAAATCAATTGCACAAACACATAACATGTCCTCAATTGTCTGTATCGTCCTTTCACTTTGGCCATCCGTCTAGGGTGATAGGTCGTACTCATATTCAGTCTTGTTCCCAAACATTCATTGAAAACTTTTCCAAAATCTTGAATTAAATCTTGGATCTCGATCAGATACGATAGACACAGGAACTCCATGACGAACTACGATTTCCTTTACGTACATATGGACCAACTTGTCGAGCGAAAATCTTTCATTTATTAGGTAGAAAATGAGCTGACTTGGTAAGTCTATCCACTATAACCCAAATGGCATCATGATTAGCCCTTGTCCTTGGTAATCCAACTATGAAATCCATGGCAATATGTTCCCACTTCCACTCTGGAATTTCCAATGGCTGTAACAATCCACTTGGTCTCTGATGCTCTGCTTTAACTCTCTGACAGGTATAACATTTGCTAACCCATTCCGCATTTTCCCTCTTCATATCTGGCCACCAATAATTTTCCTTTGAATCCCTGTACATTTTGGTACTCCCTGAATGGATGGAATATCTTGAACTATGTGCTTCCCGTAAAATTTCATTCTTCAGCTCCGTTACTGGTGGAATCCAAATTCTAGATGAAAATCTCAGAATACCTTGATCATCCTTTTACGTGCATAATTCTTCACCTACCAAACGATTTATATCCTGATCCATTACATCTTCTTGTCCTTTCTTTATTTTCTCCAACAACTCCGGCTGGAAAGTCATACTGTACACTTTTGCTTCCTCAGGCTTGCAAACTCTAATCTCCAATTCCAATTTCTGAAATTCCTTATATATCTCTTCAGGTACTGATAACTCATTTAACCTTTCCTTCCGACTTAACGTGTCTGCTACAACGTTTGCTTTACCGGGATGATAATTAATCGAGCAATCATAATCTTTGATCAATTCTAACCATCTCATTTGCCTCATATTAAGTTCCTTATGTGTGAATATGTACTTTAAGCTTTTGTGATCCGTGAAAATCTCGCACTTTTCTCCATACAGATAATGTCTCCAAATCTTCAAAGCGAAAACTATGGCTGCTAGCTCCAAATTATGAGTAGGATACTTTTGTTCGTGTGGTTTTAATTGCCTTGACGCATACGCAATCACCTTATCGTGCTGCATTAGAACACATCATAATCCTTTGTGAGAAGCATCTCTATAAATTACGAAATTCCCTTGATCGTCTGGAAGTGACAAAACAGGTGCCGTGATTAATCTCCGCTTCAACTCCTGAAAACTTTCTTCGCACTTGTCATTCCATATAAACTTTTCATTCTTTCGTGTAAGCTTTGTCAATGGTGTTGCAATCCTTGAGAAATTCTGGATGAATCGTCGGTAATATCCCGTCAATCCCAAGAAACTTCTTACCTCGGTGGGTGTTCTCGGTCTCTCCCAATTCGTAATTGCTTCGATCTTTGCCGGGTCTACTTTGATCCCTTCGTTACTGACTATGTGTAATAAGAACTGAACTTCCTGTAGCCAAAACTCACACTTCGAGAATTTAGCATATAACTTCTTTTTCCTTAAAATTTCCAAAGCTGTCCTCAAATGTTCCGCATGATCCTCTTCCGTCTTCGAATAAATTAAAATATCGTCTATAAACACAATAACGAACTTGTCCAAATACTCCTTGAAAATTCTGTTCATCAGGTCCATAAACGCTGCCGGGGACATTAGTCAATCCAAAAGACATTACTAAAAATTCCTAATGTCCATACCTTGTTCGGAAAGCTGTCTTTGGTATATTTTCTGGCTTGATCTTCAGTTGATGATATCCCGATCTTAAATCAATTTTGGAGAAATACTAGGCTCCTTTCAATTGGTCAAACAAATCGTCAATCCTAGGTAACAGATACTTGTTCTTGATTGTAAGCTTATTGAGTTCTTTATAGTCGATGCACAGTCTCATGCTTCCATCTTTCTTCTTGACAAATAATACCGAGGCTCCCCACGGGGATACGCTGGGTCTGATTACTCCTTTCTCTAACAACTCCCGTAATTGCTTCGCTTGCTCCTTCATCTCAACATGTGCCATTCTGTACGGGGCCTTGGATACTGATTCTGTTTCAGGTGCTAAGTCGATTGCAAACTCAATTTCTTTATCTGGAGGAAGTCCTGGTAACTCATCGGGAAACACGTCTGGAAATTCATTCACTAATAGAATATCTTCAAGTTTTGCTGGTTCCTGACTTCTGTCAATCACATATGCCACGAAATGCTCGCATCCTTGTCGTAGTAACTTCTTGGCTTGAATCATCGTTAAGAACTTCTTTACTTGCTTCTGGCCCTTGAACGTTACTATTCTTTCGTCTGGCGTCTTCACCATTACCTTCTTATTTCGACAATCTATCTGGACATCGTGCTTAGATAACCAATCCATCCCTAATATAACGTTAAACTCCCCTAACTTAAATGGTATCAAATCTACACAAAATTTACTACCAGAAATCTCAATCTCACAATTCCCACAAACTTGATTAACAGATATTCGTTCTTCATTTGCCAATTCCACAGTCATTATTTCATTTAAATACTCAACTGGACAATTTAACTTACTAACAAAATCTTGTGAAACAAACGATCGAGTTGCTCCCGAATCTATTAACACTTTGGCACATAAAGAATTCACATTAAGCGTACCTGCCACGACATCCGTATCCTGGATAGCATCCTTCACAGACATGTCAAAAACTCTAGCCCTTGGGGTCTCATTTACTGCTGGGGTAGATCCCATAATCCTCAATGCATTACTGACTGGGGCTGGTGTCTTGCAATCCCTGGCCATATGTCCTGGCTTTCCACATTTGAAGCACGTAAATCCAATGGCTGGAACCTTCACTGCTGGATTCCGGATAGGCTGATCCTTATTTTCTAGCTCTCTTGCTGGCTGATTTCGGCACTCCCTCGAATAGTACCCTTTCTGGTTGCATTTGAAACATACCACATTTAAATTATTACAAACTCCTCCATGCTTCTTTCCACATACTTGACAATCTGGAAAAGTTAATCTCAACTGATTCGGCTGATTCGCATTAACTAGACGGTTGCCCTGGCCTCCATCGCCTGCATTATGTCTCTTAAAATTAAAATTCCTTTCTGACTGAAACTTGCCCTTCTTAAAATTTGGAAACTTCCCTGGTTGCGACTGACCCTCACTTCCCTCAACTTTCCTTTTCTTGCTTTCTTTCTCCTTCTGTGACATCTCACTCTCTGTCTCCGTGATCATGGCCTTCTGTACAACTCCTGCATAGGTCTCCAATTCAAAAATAGCTACCTTCCCTCTGATCCATGACTTCAAGCCTTGCTGGAATCTCTTAGCTTTCTTTCTGTCAGTATCCACGTACGACGGCACATACCTTGACAATTCCTCAAACTTACTTTCATAATCTGCCACTGACATGTTCCCTTGCTTTAGTTCTAAAAACTTCAGCTCCATCTGATCCTGGACAAATTGAGGAAAATACTTTTCTAAAAATAATTCCTTAAACCTCTCCCAAGTAATAACATCTGTACCTTCTAATGTCTTCACCATCTCCCACCAATAGGTGGCCTCATTCTTCAGATAATAACTTGCAAACTCAACTTTCTGTTCTTCCTTTACTTTTACTAAGGCAAATGCCTTCTCTATTTCCTTTAACCAAACATTTGCTTCAATCGTCTTAAGGAACCCTTGAATTCTGGTGGGTTTATCGCCTGAAAAGTTTTGAAGGTTACCTGGGGATTGGTCTCTCTTTGTTGTTGTTGTGCCAGGTGAACTGTTTATTGGGCCAAGATTTGAAGAATCTGGGCTATTGCTGGGTCCATGGGTCCTGGGTTCACATTTGGATTGGTATCATCTTGGTTGTTATTGTTGTTGGTTTCTTCATTCTGGGTGTTGGTGCGGGTATTTCTTCTAGGAGGCATTTTTATGTAAAGAATCAAACAACTTATTTAGATTTTAAACCAAATTCTTTGCAGAAAAGAAAAGTTTTGTAAAACAAAAATATCTCTTTTTGAAAACAGTTGTAACTAAGTAAATTGCATGCTTCTTTACAGAATATAAACAGTTATGGGAAACATGATACATGGTATCACAGGGGTATAACTGGTGCAATAAATAAGGTAAGGTAAAATAGGTGCAGTAAAATGAATGACAATACTGGAAAGGAAAGGTGCTGATATATATAGATCAAAGGTTTTGGGTAGTACAAACGTAAAGACGCTTCGAAAGTAAAAGCAAAAGGGTACAACAACCTACTCACTAGTCAGCATAGCTATTCTATAAATACAACTCAAAAGTCTACTGATACACACTATACACTACTGTACATACTATATAACCATCAAAATACTGCTCAGTATCTCGATCTCTGGATCTCTGGCTCATGGCAAGTCTGGACCTCCAATCTCCTCAAGCTCCTCTAGAACCCACTTAGCCCACTCCACTAGGAAATCAGGATTGATGTCCTCATGTGTAGCCTCAGCAATCTTCACAGCAGCTGCTCTACGGAACTGCCTGGAGCCTCTCTCTAAGTCGCCTCTCACCACTCCCAACCTCTCTGGTACGCATGATATGCAATAAATCCTGGATCTGATCCTGTAGGAATCGCTGTTCCATAAGGCAAGCTTCAAACTGATGATATGGGACATGATAGGAAGAAAACTGGAAAGGTACACCTGTAACTGAGTGACTAGTAAATCCTGAATCAACAGGTGGGGGTCCTCTGACAGGTGGCCTCATGCCTGGAGGTGGAATAGCCTGCAGTAGTACGGGTTGCAACACAGGTGGAGGTAGAATAACCAATACTGGAGGAATGACAGGACGTGGATCCGATGATGGCGCTCCAACTGAAGGCTCTGAGTAGATCAGCTGATACGGGGATAAAAGAGTCGGCCATCGCTGCTATCTGAAATCATATCACAATATAAGAATCTCGAGCCATGATGCGAATTACACTAATACCTGTTATACCGAAGCGAATTACACTAATACCTGTTATACCGAAGCACTCAACCTTTCGACGTTCTATCTTTCTTTTCCTTCCTTCTAATCCTAACCCTCTACCCATTCCCGTCAACCTAAGCTTGTGGCAGTGACTTATAACCTATGGCTCTGATACCAAACCTGTGACGCCCTCCAAACCCGGGTCAGAAGTTTGGGGTCCACACACACACCTTATTTATAACCTGCTTATAACAATAATAAAGATAATAATAATATGCAGTGACCCTACTTACCAACTACCATGGATCGCAACAGGTCAAAGTATGCACACAAGCCAAATACATCTACTTATATTACAAACCGTTCAAATCCCAACCATTCAAACTCAAACTAAGTATTAAACATTATTACAACTTTTTACAAACTTAAATTATTCCAAAAGAAGCCTACTAGCTCAGCTTCCTCAACCTGAACCCCTAGCTCTCACGCTGGACTGGGGATCCTCGTTACCAAGTGGTTCCTTTTTAACTGGAAAGAATCTAAACAACATCGCACAAATGAGCTAACTAGCTCAGCAAGTCATAGTGACAAAACTGAGAATAATGATCATCAAGTAAATATGGTTGTGATATCAAGTGAACAATGGATTATGATTTAGAATTGGATATTATACTTTTATTTTAAAAACCAAGGTTAGGCTGTTGATCAATCACGCACTAACCTCGAGCAAAGCACACAACATTGCTCTAACTACTGGATTCAAGGCACACATTGGCCTAACTTGACCATTATATGGTCTGACTACGAATCTGGTCCACAATTTTATAAAAACAATCCAATTCTAATATAATAACAGAATAAGCAATAATAAACAATAAACATAATCATTAACAACATTGGATGTTCCATAATGAAATGGTTTCAGTGTTCATGAGGATCAATATGGCATTTTCAAAGCTTAACTGTTGGGTAATAAAAGAATTGGATAACAAAGGAATCAGTGTTTCAAGGTTTCAAGGATTTTGTCTTTCAAAGCATAGGATACAATGGTTTGATTGTGTGGGTAATTCGACTCAGTGTTCGGTAATTAGTTTGTATGTATTTGTGGAGTAGTATCGTATACTTGAGGTTCGTATTAGGATATGCAATAATCAATGGCTTAGAAAGAATAAGGTTTACGGCTCAAGAGCAATAACTGGAATCAGGGTTTAGGTTTCAGTGCTTCAAAGTACTTGCAATATCAATAGGACTATCAAGTACTAC
Organism: Apium graveolens; assembly: GCF_009905375.1. Taxonomy (NCBI): domain Eukaryota; kingdom Viridiplantae; phylum Streptophyta; class Magnoliopsida; order Apiales; family Apiaceae; genus Apium; species Apium graveolens. Next base: position 92,820,249 of record NC_133649.1, read on the forward strand.
AATATCTCGAGAAAGTTAGAACACTTCCCTGGTATTAGCTTACTACACTGCACTCGTTTCCAATCTCAACCGTCTTACTCCTCAACTACCTGTTTCCCTTTCCTACGCCTTGCCTCTTCTGCTCACATATCATAAGCATCTATCAACACATACTTAACACATAGGATTATATTCAACACATACTTCTATCTACCCTTCGTTTCACCCAAATCCGATTAACGGATTGAAAGTTACGCAAAAAACCAGTAAACATCGAATATACAGGCCGGCAATCAACCAACAAGTCACATATAACACATAACACAGTCACATAATCAATGATATATCATTTATAAATAAGTCTCGAGTCATAAATAGGCTTTCAGGTATTTAAAATAATTTTTTTAAAATATTTTTCGGAATTAAAACGGGTCGTTGGATTAATTTCGGAATAATAAACAGGGTTCGGTTGGCCAATTCTGGCTCCGAAACAATTTTATACTAATTATCGAGCTTTGAAAATAATTTAGAATAATATTTTAAAGCTCGAAACTATTTTTCGGAAATTTTTAAATCATTTTTAAATAATTAAATCTAATTAAATAATTAATTAAAATCAATTAATAATTAATTAAATCAATTAATCAATTAATTTTCAAATTAATTGACCAATTAATCAATTAAAATTTAACTGAAATTAATTAACTAATTAATTCAGATTTATTTTGGATTAAAAATAATTTTCTGAATTAAAATAATAATTTTTAGAATTTTTAGAAATTAAAAATCGAATTTTTATAATAAAAATAAATAGGAAATATGATTTTTAAATATTTTTAAAACAGGAATCCTAAATTTGCAAAGTCTGGAAACTTCAGGGACCTAACTGTATCGTTTCCAAAAGTCCAGGTACCAAACTGCAATTTTTACATCCCCGTCGCCGGAAAATACAGGGGTGGCCGGAGAAACACGATTTCGGCCTCCTCACCTTACCAAAAGCTCCAGATCACATCTACAGATTACCAGGAACACAACCATGCAATCAAATCGATCTAACAATCCCTGAGTTGGCCGGAATTTGGCCGTGAAGTTTGCCAGTTTCCGGCGAACTTCGAAAATATTCAAAACACAACTCCATTCTCTACAGACCTCGTTGATTCATGAAACTTATACGACTGGATTGCAAATTTCACAGAGAACACAACCCACTATACCACAACATCTATCTATTCCAGAATAAGAAACCCCCAAATTTCAATTAAGAACATTCATACGGGTTATAAACCCTAATTTTAAAATTCGAAAATCAAACTCAATTTTGAACATGTTATTGAACTCCAAATCAGACGTATAATATATCAAAATCATCAGGAAAACAAGCTCTACAACATGCAATCATCAAATCACACAAACAATCATCCGAACAAAAATTTATAGTTTTAATAAAATTAATTTGAAAATAAATAAAAATATAGAAAATAAACCTTGATTTCTGCAGTAAAACGAAGCTCAGAACCTTCGTTTTGGTTACTCAAGCTTTGAAAACAGAGATCGGTAACGCCTTCGTTTTGCTGTTTGATTCTTAGAACAGTTTATGAAATTAGGGTTTTTCTCTGAAAATTATATAGTTATCTGTCTGCAAATGATTTGATACAAAATAAAATACGGTAAAAGGCTATTTATATTTACGGAAAATTAGTATCCCGTTGGATCATTCCGGATATAAAACGGTACGTTTATTTATAAAAACTGATCCAAACGGTATCAGTTTTCGGGTTAATTATCCAAATCAGTACAATTTGTACTGCTGTCTTGGTCTCAGCGCCTGGTTACACGTACTACGAGGTGATAATTGGGATAGTTTAATAAAAAGCTCCCGTTTATCGAAAATACGGGTTTTATTGATTTACCGAAACGAATATTGTATCAAAAATGTTGCGCTGGGACCCGCGCAGAACAAACCATACGTCGGATCGAAAAAGTCAAAACATGGAAAATGCTCGGAATATTATAATTAAGTCAGGAAGGAGTTCTCGGAAGAGTTTCGGGTTCCAAAAACGTAACAACGGATGACATCGGTTGGTTTCCGTTTTTATCAAATAGATTTTAAATACCCGGAAAAAGATTTTAGAAATTTCATATGATTCTTATAAATTCATAAATCATCATAAAAATAATTAGGAAGATATGACAATTATCTATATTTTATTTTGGACATATAAAAATTAAAATACTCAATTAATATTATTTTTGAATATCCAAATACAGATAACACTTAACAATTTAATTCACAGAATAGATATTGAACACGTATAATAATTATTTAATAGCAAAATAATTACACGATATATCCCGGATATTACAACATTGACATCAAGTACCACTTCATAAGGGAACATGTGATGAATGGTACAGTGGAACTTTATTTTATTCCAAGTGAAAAATAAATTGCAGACATATTTACCAAGCCACTTGATAAATCAATATTCACAAATTTGGTAAGTGAGCTAGGTATGCTTAGTTTTTCTTAAATTCATGTCCAAATTGTAATTTGTTATGCAGCCTGAAATGAATTTGTTGCAAGAGCAAAATTGGCTTTAAGTAAAGTTTATTCTATCAATGGATATTTTCTATCCGTTGAAAGCCAAAGTTGTTCCATCAACGGATGTTCATTATCCGTTGAAAGACAAATACATTTCTCGAAATTTTATCCTTCAATGAATAAAACTATGTTAATCTTCAACGGATGACCGTTTACCTCATCCGTTGAACTGTCACATCAGTCGATTTGAGTGGATCACAACCGTTGATTCTATTTTCTTAACCGTTGATACATATATATACAGAGTTATATGTATTTGTATTAAAGGCAGTTTTTAGAATACATACAGTTTTTCTTTTATTCTAAAACGGCTATAATTTACTTAAAAATATTGTTTAATCATTCTCTTTATGTTTTAATTTGAGAAAGTATAAAAGTCCCTTTGAATTCTTATTTTCACTTTACGCTTTCTTGAAATTTCAAAAGCTTTTACTCTCTTTCTCTCCAAAAACTCTCAACTTTTCTCTGCAACTTCTACCCACAACAATGGCACCAGTAGTAAATATAATGTCCCAATCTGGGTTTGTCTATGAGAAAAACAATTTCGTAGCTTTGGTGGAAAAGAATGAAGCCCACTCAGATTATCACAGGATGATGGATTTCATCAAGAACTGCAAACTGGGCTATGTAATGCTGGAAGCCCCAATGATTTACTGTGAGGTAGTTGAGGAGATTTGGACAACTGCTGAGTTCAACCCCACTGATATGACCATCTCCTTCTCTCTCAAAGGTAAGGATTACTGTATTAACTCTGATGATATACAGTCCTGTTTTAAATTACCTGAAAACAATGCCATGACACCACACACTGATAATGATGTATCTAGCATGTTAGATTCCATAGGCTATTCCCTTGATTCTACTAGTTTAGGAAGTATTAAGAGAAAAGGCCTTAAGAAAGATTGGAGTTTTCTCAGTGATGCCTTTATCAAGGTTTTCTCTGGGAAAATTAGTAATTTTGATGTCAATAACTTCAGCTCTTGCTAATATGCTCTATATGCTGGTTTCTGATAGGTACTATAATTTTAGCAACTATGTTATGCTAGAATTGGGTACTAGGTTAGGTAACAAGGCTAATAGAACTCATAACATCTATTATGCTAGATTCTTTATGTTATTGGCTAACCATGTTGCTGAAGGTTTGGTCATAAATATTGAGAGCAATAAACTCAAATGTTGGGTACAAGAGAAGAGGGTCCTTGCAGACCTTTTGAGGATTGACCTCAATAGTAAGGTGCCATTCGTATACTTACCAATCATGGATGCACCTCAGGTAAGTGAGGTAAATACTTCTTCAACTCCTACTACTTCCAACCCCATCATTTCTTTGCCTTCAAGTGTGGCCATGGGATCTGTGTCAATGCCCCAACAGATTCCTACCAAGGCCACCAAACCTAAAGTTTCAAAACCCAAGTCAAAGAAAGCCACCTCTGTTGTCTCTCAAAAGACTACAGTTGTAACAACTACCAAAAACCCTGAGGGGAGTGAACAGGGTGTTAGTGGTGAGGGGAGGGGTGAACATAAAGAAAACCCCCAGAATAAGGTAGGAGAGGTGAGTGGTACCCAAGCTAGCCAAGCCACAGTTTCTCAAAAGACTGTGGTGGTTGAAAAGGATTCAAACTCATCCCTAGTTGCACCCTCCCAAAAGGGTGTAGCTATTGAAAATAGTCCCCAACCAGGGACACAGAACAAAAGAGGGAGGGACACTGAAGCCACACACTCACCTGTAAAAGCCTTCACAAGAAGAAAGAAGGTCAAAACCCTAGTTTCAGCACTGGGTGCACACACTGCACATATACAATCACTTGTATCTATGCCTTCACAAATTCAGCTTGATGTGACTCCAACAAATGTGGAGTCACAGCCCCATTCTCTCAAAATTGACACTCACCAACCACCAAATTCTCCATCACCATCTCTGGATGTGGACATGATCTTCATATTAATTCCTGATTCTCCCTCTTTACAACTCAGGGAGGAGCCCCACTCAAGTACAGGTGATCATCATCTTTTAGATGATTTGTTGGAACATCAGCCAATTCTTTCAGACTTAGTTGAAGAATCTGTGTCACTTAATTTAAAATCAATCCACATAGATTCCACAATTATATCACTTTCAATTTCTACTTCTTTTCCTTCTCCAACGGATATCCCTCATCCGTTGACAAGTGGTTGTTCTTCAACGGATAAGCTTAACAGCAGTTATCCGTTGATACCATCAATTTCAACTTTAACGGATATTCTGTATCTATTGATGGTCTCTACACAATCAACTGAATTAACTCCAAGTATAGAAGACATGGTTACTGTACAATCACTTCTAGGGCTGAGGGAAGGGAGTGAAAACTTGAGTGAGAGGCTGGGTTGCTCCCAGGCAAAAGGAGAGCTTGAGAGTCTAAATATGCATGCTATTTCTTCCAGCATGGCAAAAGAAAGTGAGAGGAGTACCACCTTAGTAGATGAAGGTGAGGGTGTGAGGGGTGTGAGCCTGGGGGAGCCCCTAATGCAAGAAAAGAGAGAAATTGAGAGAAAAGCAGGTACAGGAGATATGAGGGTGGATCCAGCCATTGCTAGTGAGTCAATGATTGTGGATGATGCTGACAAGGAAAGACAATTTCAGCAACATTACAGAGCTGAAATTGATAACATTTCCTTGGATGCTGACACTTTTACTCATCCTGTGTCAGCCTATCAACTGTTGGCTACTCAGGGCAATGAGGAGGCAGAAAAGACTTTAAACCTAGTACATACTTCAGAATCTCTACAAAGGGATAAAGTTGCTGTCAATATAATGCCTTCTACAGATGGAGATCCATCTGAAGAATTTGGAGTAAATTCTAATGATGATGACTCTGGTTCTTTTGATGGAAGCATGAGCTTAAGGGGAGATGAAGGACCAAGCTCTATTCCAGAGTTACCTGAATGGGTATTGACGAAGGAGTCTACACCAGGGCATTTCAATATATCCTTAGTCAAACAAGTCATGGCTATCCAAAAGGCAATTCAGGAAACTTCCAATGCTGGTACCAAGGCCATCCTCCAAGCCCACTTAGATTCTGTACATCTCATGAAGCTACAAAAATTAAGACAGAATCTATGTGTAGATGAACTCAAAAAGGATATAGCTGACTTAAAGTCCTACAATACTGAGAAGCTGGATGCAATCATACCCTTTGGTACCATGCAGGAACTATTACTGAGACTGAGAAGAGAATCAGATGCTGAAAAGAAGATGGCCAAATTGGAGGAAAAAGTTTAAATTATTGAAAACCCTATGGTGACCATTCTTCAAAATCAACAGTCTCAGACTAGTCTACTAGTGCAACTGGCTAAAGCACAGGGCTTGACCCCTCTCCTTAATAATAACAAAAAGGGGGAGAATAAAGGGGAAGGGGAAGGGGAGCCATCTACACACATTCAAATATCAAAAGTGCTAGTTCCTGCCATCACTACTTCTCCAACACTTCAAATGAAAGGAAAGCTTGATGTAATTGATCTAATCCAGCTAGCAGCAGCAGAGATGAAGGTGAAAGAGCAAAGGAGGAAAATTGATGAAAGGATGCAACAAGTGTTTGGTTCTACAACTGCAAAATCTCTATCTGTGAAACATAACACAAAAGTTGAGCCAATCATTATGGAGCACAAGCTAGTAAAGAGGAATAAGGTTGGAGAAACCTCTTCAAATCTCTTCAAGGAACCTGAAGACCATGGTACTTAGGCCAACCACTAGATTCAACAAGGCCTCTACAAAGAACCCTCTAACTCCTGCTCAGCTAAAAGAAGTGGATTTTCCTCTTCCAAAGCCTGATGAAGACAAAGTATTGGGTGGTAATATCATAAAGCACAAAGAGACCAAGGATGTAGGAGAAAGAATGAATATTGCTATCATCTATAGGAAAGAGTATCTGTGTGATTCAAGGACATCCCAAATTCTCAATAGCCAAGAGGGAAGAGACCATGAGGCTAGATGAAGAAGCTAAAAAGCTGAAGGCTGACAAAAGAGCATATGCAAAGCTTGAAAAATAGCTAAAGTCAAGTCTAATTGAAGAAAAGAAGAAGATTGAAGACAAGAGTGAAGGAAACAAGAATGAAAGCATAAATGTGGATATGGGGAATATGATTGGTGAAAGTGTGGAAGAAGAAAGTGAGGAAAGAAAGAAATGGTAGAAGGGTAACAGAAAGAAGGTTAGGGCAAAAAGGAAGAGTGAAGATGATACTGAAGTAATTCAATCAAAATCCAAACCAAAACCTTCTATTCCTGAACCTTTTGTTGTTGATCCCAGTATAAATATCCATGGTGAACCAATCGTCCCTAAAGAGGAACCTATTAATTGGGACACCATCAAATTGCCTACCTTCTTAACCACTTCTCCACCACCAAAGGAACTGAAAAGAAAATCCAAATCCATACCACCCCAATCTCAAGTAAATTTACTCAAAAACATAAACCTAAGCCTAAGCCACAAGCCTAAAAGGATGATTATGTTCACATTTGTGACATAAAAGAATATACAGAAATTGAACTCTACCTGGATGAGTTGGAGGAAGTAAGGGGAATAAATGCCTATGGACAGCTACCAGAAAGGCTAGTGTTCAAGTATAAAGGAAGTGTAGAAAGGACTTGGCCCCTTCAAAGAATTCTAAATGAAGGCTATTCTACCTTGATTAGAGTCTACTCAGCTATAAAAAGGGACACTGGTTTTACCAGGACTGCCAAGACTGAGATTCTCAACAAGATTGCCAGTATAAGGAAGACTTGGTGGGAGTCAAATTCCTTGCCTAGAACATTACTCATCCCAGAGCATGAAACTAAAATTCATAAATCACCTCATTGGTTGATGGAGTTCAGAGACAATAAAGGAGTCAGAAGATTTTTCAGACTTGAAGACCAACTTAAGATTTCCAGTAATGAAACTCTCAAGGGCATGCAATATAAGTTGGATATCAGTGATGAAGATGAAGCTGAATTCTACAGACAACTCCAACTCCAAGTAGAGGAAAATGACAGGAGGCTAGGGAAGAAAACAAGGGAACAAAGGAAAAGAAAATTATTTGCTCAGGCTAAAGGAGCACCCTTGGAAACACTGTAAATCTTCAACTCTATCTCAATACATACACTTTTGCAGCACTTTTGAATTTCTACTTGGTTTCAACTCATATATTGGTTAAGTGTTTTGTTATCATCAAGTTAACCCTGAATTTATGCCTACAATTATAGTAGACATAAATAGGGGGAGATTGTTAGGAATATATGTGTATTAGTTTGATGATAAGTTAAACAAAACACTTAAGTAGAAATCTAGTGTTTGTAGCCTCAACGGATAAGACCACTTTGGTTATCCGTTGATGGAGTAGCTTTACTTAGAAATAAGTTTAGTATTGTAGCACATTTCAGTCTTTGTAAATGAGTTATAATTCTTAGAAGTTGTAGGAAATTATAAGTCATGTTGACTACTAGTGGATATGTAAATAGGAGAGCTAATTGTAAATATCTCATGCCTTGTACTTTTTTATAAATGAAGTAGTATCAACTCATAAATTAAAGACCTTCAACGGATGAGAAACAAAGCCTCAACGGATGTCTCTAAAGCTTCAACGGATAACATCCATCAACGGATGAGTGCATCAATAGATAAAGCTTCAACTACTGAAGCATCAACGGATAAAGCCACCAATGGATGAAAGATTCAATGGATGCTCAGTTCCATAGCAGTTCATAGTGACAATTCATAAGCTGACATAGGCACATTGGTTGACAGAGATAATTGGAATGTGGTAGCCTCTTGGAGGAATCAAGAAAAAGCAGCATTTCCATTCTGGTGCAGACAAGGAAGTATTCAAAGATTCTCAGATTATCTTAGATTGCATTGGACAGAGAAATGAAGAAGAAACATGTGAAGAACTATTTTATCTTTGTCTTCACTTGAAATACTTGGTGATATATAAACCAAGTTGTAGCTAGTAATTAGGTGTGAATTTTCAAGAGCTGTTTAGAAAAATTCAGAGAGAAAATCATCTAGTTTGTACTTGGAAGCAGCTGTGAACAATTCATTGTATCGCAAATTTTCTGAAATACACATCTCTGGTGGAACAACAAATCCACCAGAAAAGTTTTTAAAGCCTCTGTGTTCTTTACATTTATGTTTTGAATATATATCTGTCTGTACTTGCTTAAAGCCATTCACACACATCTGTTTATCATACACTTAGCTTTTAAAACTGTGCAAAACTTGAAAAAGTTTTGAGATTTACATTCAACCCCCTTCTGTAAATCTCATTATTAGTTCCTTGGGAATAACATAAAGGACCCCAAATACAAGTCAAAGATCCACAAAATCAGGGGGAGGTTCTTCTAATCAAAACTCTGTCACACATCAAGACAACAATGAGCCTCTTCATCTAGAGCTAATCTACCTCAACAGAGAAAATGGACTACAGATCACCCATTTGAACTGATCATTGGTGATGCATCTTCAAGAGTGCAAACAAGGAAGGCAACTCAAGATGAATGTCTATATAGTAACTTTCTATCTCAGGAGAGCCTAAAAAGGTAGAGGAAGCTCTGTTGGATCCTGATTGGGTTTTAGCTATGCAGGAGGAGCTAAACCAATTTGAAAGAAATAAAGTATGGAAGCTGGTACCCGAGCCTAAAGGAAAGAATCCTATTGACACTAAGTGGGTATTCAGAAACAAGATGGATGAAAATGGCATAGTAGTCAGAAACAAACCTAGATTGGTTGCTAAGGGATATTTTCAACAAGAAGGAATTGATTTTGATGAAACCTTTGCTCCTGTTACAAGACTTGAAGCCATCAAAATCTTCTTAGCCTATGCAACCCATGCCAATTTCAAGGTCGATCAAATGGATGTCAAAAGTGCTTTTCTAAATGGAGACTTGGAGGAGGAAGTCTATGTTAGTCAACCTCCTGGTTTTGAAGATCCAAATTTTCTAGAATATGTCTATTATCTCTTGAAAGCACTTTATGAATTGAAGCAAGCACCTAGAGCTTGGTATGATACTTTGTCAAAGTTTCTCTTAGAAAATCACTTCACAAGAGGTACTGTTGATAAAACTCTATTCTTTAAAAATATTAATGGCTCTAGTATACTTGTTCAAATTTATGTAGATGATATTATTTTTGGCTCTACAGATGAAAAACTTTGTAAAAAGTTTGCCAAACTAATGCAAAGTAAATATGAAATGAGCATGATAGGAGAACTAACTTACTTTCTTGGTTTACAAGTTAAGCAAGTTAGTGACGAAATATTCATTAGTCAAACCAAATACATTCATGATCTTTTGAAGAAGTTTGACCTAATGGATTGCACATCGGCAAAAACTCCCATGTCCACTGCAACTAAACTTGAATTAAACACTACTGAAAAGTCTGTTGATATTTAAGTTTTAGATGTATGGTTGGCTCACTTTTATATTTAACAGCCAGTAGGCCAGATATAATGTTTGCTACATGTCTTTGTGCTAGATTTCAGGTTGATCTTAGAGAATCTCATTTAATAGCTATTAAGAGAATTTTCAGATATCTCAAAGGAACATCAAAACTTGGAATTTGATATCCTAGATATTCTGGTTTTAATCTAACTGGTTATTCAGATGTAGATTATGCAGGTTGTAAAATTGATAGAAAGAGTACAATAAGAACCTGTCAATTTCTAGGAAATAAGCTAGTATCCTGGTTCAGTAAAAAGCAAAATTCACTTTTTACTTCTACAGCTGAAGCTGAATATATTGTAGCTGGTAGTTGTTGTCCTCAGATTTTATGGATGAAAAATCAACTGTTGGACTATGGTCTACATGTGAAAAGGATTCCTATTTTCTGTGACAACACAAGTGCCATTGTAATCACTAAAAATCCAGTACATCATTCAAGGACCAAACACATTGACATAAAGTACCACTTCATTAGAGAGCATGTTATGAATAGTACTGTGGAACTTCATTTTGTTCCAAGTGAGAAGTAGCTTGTAGACATCTTCACCAAGCCACTTGATGAATCCACCTTCACTAGGTTGGTAAGTGAGTTAGGTATGCTTAATTAATCTTAATCCATATTGATGTCTAAGCAAATTGAAATACAGCCAGAGTAAAAGTTGGTATTTTCTATCAAAGATAAAATTTTGGTTAAGTCAAAATTTAAATCTCGACGGATGTTCATTATCCGTTGAAAATGAACATCCGTTGAATTTTATTCTCCGTAGAAATATCAATTATCACTCTGGGTACTTTTATCATTATCCATCGAATTGCACTCAATCTTAGCCGTTAATTTTGAGCATCATCCGTCGAATTTACTTACAGCCTGTATGTATATCTCAACGGATAATCTTAGAATTTTGACAGTTTTCTTTATTTTTGAAACGGCTATTTTGGGCTAATTTAATTGGTTACTTTATTTACTTGTTAATTTTTTGACAGTTTAGTTCTGAGTAAGTATAAAGGCTAATTTTGATTTCTATTTTTCACTTTTATCATTCTCAAGCAATTTCTCTAACTCTCTTCTTCCCAAAGCAAATACTCTCTTTTTGCAACTAACTCCAATCACAGAAATGGCACCCGTAGTCAAAATCATGTCCTCAACTGGGTTTATTTATGAAATGAACAACTTTATGGCTCTTGTGAACAAGCAAACTCCGGCTTCTGAAGATTATCGCAAGATGATGAACTTCGTACTGAACTGCAAACTAAGTTATGCCATGCTTGAATCTCCAACCATCTACTGTGAAGTTATCGAGGAAATTTGGACTACAGCAGTGTTCAACTCTAAGGACAAAACTATTACCTTCACTCTCAAAGGTAATGAACACTGTATTAATTGTGATGTTATTGATAAATGCTTCAAATTGCCTGAAAATAACACACTTGCCTCACACACAGACACTGATGTGAGTAATATGCTAGTTTCTATGGGCTATGCTCTTGATGCCACTAAATTAGGTGATGTTAGGAGATTGGGTCTTAGAAAAGAATGGAGTTTTCTGTGTGACTCATTTATCAAAGTGTTTTTTGGCAAAATGAGCAATTTTGATGTTGTATCTTACTCACTTGTACACATGCTTCACATGCTCCTCAGTGATAAGTACTTCAATTTTAGCACTTCTGTTATGTATGAGTTAGGGAGTAAATTAGGGGATATTAAGAAGTTGTCTAAGAATATTTATTATTCTAGATTCTTCATTATGATAGCTAATTTTGTTTCTGAGAATCTCTCAATTGAGAACCCAACAAACAAGTTAGCTTGTTGGGTCCAAGAGAGAAGAGTTATTGCTGATCTTAACAGGTCAAATCACCACAAGGATGTTCCCCTTGTATACATGCCAATCATGGAACAGCCTCAGGTAAGTGAGGTAAATGTTTCTGTTCCTACTACTTCTCAACCTATCACTTTTTTGCAATCAACTGTGGCAATGGCATCTGTGACTGTGACCAAACAGATGCCTACCCAAACCACAAAACCAAAAATCTCCAAATCCAAATCAGAGAAAGCCCCCTCTAGTTTCTCCTAAAAAAAACTAGTTGTAAAATCCACCAAAGCCAAGAGGGGAGTGTGAAGAGAAGTGAGGCTGGTGAGGGACAGGGTGAACATCAAAGAAGCCCTAAGGATAAGGATGTAGAGGTGAGTGCATCCCAGCCTAGCCACACTACAGTTTCCCAACAAACTGTAGTGCTTAATAAGGATATTAGCTCATTTCTAGTTGCATCGTCCTAAAAGGATGTAGCTATTGAACAAAGCTCACAGCCAAGAGCACATGCCAAAAGGGTTAGGGACACAAGCTTACCCCAAACTTATGTTAGAAAGAAGAAATCAAAAACCATTGGGGATATACAGGGTGCACACACTGTTCCTACTGTAGTCAAAAACTCAGTACATGCACCTTCTCAAAGTCATATTGATGTGGCTCCAACAAATGTAAAGTCACAGCCAAAATCCTTAACTATAGAAGCACCTAACACACCAAACTCACCCACAATTTCTCTGGATGTTGATATGATTCATACATCAATTCCTGATTCTCCATCTTTAACTCTCATGGAGAAGCCAAAAATTCAAGCAAGTGAGCATCATATGTTAGATGATTTGTTGGCTCACTTTCTATTTCTTTCTGAGTCTACTGAGAGTACTGTGCAAAATCTCAAATCAATCTCCACAAATTCTACAGTAGTCTCTACTCCAACCTCTGTCATTTCCACTATCTCGACGGATATTTTTCAACTGTCTACTAGTGACTATATCTCAACGGATGTGCCTAACAACAATCATCTGTTGAAACTTTCAACTACTATTTTGACGGATGTTTCTCATCCGTTGAATATCACTGCACCACTCCAAATTTCAACTTCAGTCACAAGTGCAGATGATCTAGTGGTTGTACAGTCACTCCTAGGATTGAGGGAATGGAGTGAATAGAGTGAGAGGCTGAGTTGCTCTCAGGAAAAAGGAGAGGAAGTGAGTGTATCTATTATTTCTTCCAGCTTGGCAAACGTGAGTGAGTGGAGTCCCACCTTAGTAGGTGAAGGTGAGGGTATGAGGGTGGGAAGCCAAGGGGAGCCCTTGATGCAAAAACAAAGAGAAAATGAGAGAAAAGAAGGTACAGGAGAAATAAGGATGGAGACCATTGCTAGTGAGTCAATGAATGTCAGTGATGCAGAAAAAGAGAGACTGTTTCAGCAAGAATATCAAGTTGTGATAGATTCTATCTCTTTAGATGCTGAGATATTTACTCATCCTATTCTAGAATATCAAATTCTGGCTGGACAGGGCAATGAGGAGGCTGAGAAGATACTCAACTTGGTGCACACTACTGCTTCTATACAAAGGGCTAAAGATGCCATCACTGCCATGCCGCCCACAGCTGGTGATGATGTTGATTATGGAACTGGTGGTTCTGAGGATATTTTTGGGGATGAAGATGATGATGAAGGAGAGTTCATGGATATAGGAGAAGAAGCATGCCCTAGCTCAAGATCAAACATGCCATCTTGGGTGTTTTCCAAAAATGTGATGAGCACCATTTCAAATCCACTCTGTCCCACATCATTCAACAAACTCAGAACAGCTCTTCAAACTACAACAAATGCCAACACCAAGAGACTTCTACAAGCACACCTAAAATCTCTCCAACCACATCAAATTCAATCTCTCAAACAAAATCTGGATGTCACTGAGCTGAAGACAGAAATTGATCAAGTCAAGAAGGATGTTACTGATAGACTGGATGCTAAGTTTCCCAGCACAACCATGCTTGACATCAACAGATAACTTAGGAAAAATTCTGATCTAGTCAGCAAGATGGACGCCTTGGACAAAAGACTCAAAACTCTGGAAACCTCAATTACTCAAATCCATCTACATCAAGCCCAACAAACTCAGCTCCTTCAAAAACTAGTGGTTGCACAAACCTCAACCTCCACTCAACTTGATGCTAACAAAAAGGGGGAGAAAGACTCTATCATTCCAGTAAGCCAGAGGGAATCAACAAGTGAGGGGGATAAAGTGCTAAACATACAAGTTAGCAAGGTGATTGTTCCAGCAATTGCTTTTACTAAGCCACCAGCCTTGGATAGCATTGATCTGATCAAGATAACAGCTGCTAAGTTGGAATCAAATGAAAAATCTAAAAAGTTTGATATTACAGCAGTTGAGCAAGAACTGGATGCAAAATGGAAGAAGCTTAATGAAAGTATCAAGAAGAAATTTGGTCCAATTGAGAAGCAAGACAAGGTCTTTTCTCACTTCTACAAATTAAGACAAATTTCAGTCAATGAAATGAGCCTATGGAACATGAAAAGGGGTCAACCCTCATCAATCATGTCTCCAAAGGCCAGTGTAATTTTACAACCAAAAAGAAATTATTCAAAGAATTCAGACAAAAAATCCACTGGACCTATCTTATGAAACCCCTAGGCCATATGAAAAGAAGCTGCTTGCAAGGTCTATTGCCTTATCCAAAGATCCCAGAGACACAATGTCAAAGAATTGAATTGTTAAGATCTACGGGAATGGTAAACTAATCTGTGTAGTGGCTGGACATCCACAGTTTGCAGAGGCTAAGAAAGAAAAAAAGCGGAGGCTTAAACAACAACAAAAGCAAGCTGCTTTAGAAGCCAAGAACCTAGCCAAGAAGCCTGCAACTACAGAAGTTGCATTGCCTGCTGTGACAACTAAAAATCTGGATGAAGGAAAGAAGGAATAACAAAAGCAGCCAAAGAGGGAGTTTAGATACAAGATCCATACAAAGAGGAAGATAGATTTCAATGATGATAAGGAAGACTACATGCCTGTCAAATCTACAACTTCAAGTCAACCAACCATACCTACAATAAAGGAGGATGAATTCAAGGTTGATCTTAACATTACCTTTCATGGTGAACCTATTTTTCCCAAGGATGAACCTATAGATTGAGACAGCTTGCCTCTTTCTGATCTAAATCTTCCAATATTTGCCAAATAAAGGAAGACAAAGGAAAGAGTAGTCAAAACAGTCAAGACTGCCAAGTTAAAATCCAAGCAAGTGGCCAAACCCAATCCTAATGTCAACAAGGGAGATCAACTCTACATATGTGACATCAAAGAATTTTCAGACATAAATCTCTATCTGGATGAGCTAGAAGAAGTCAGATCTATTGATGCCTACAAGCACCTTCCAGAGAGACTAGTCTCCAAGTACAAGGGTGGTAAAGAATTTACATGGCCACCTCACAGAATTCTCAAAGAAGGTTATTCCACTCTAGTAACCATCTTCTCTGCAATCAAGAAAAAATTTGGATTTAATATAGTTACCAAGAAAATGGTACTAAACAAGACTGAGGAGATAAGGACTAGCTGGAGAGGACCAAATGCACTCCCAAGAGTATTGACAATTCCTTTTACTGGAGATAGGGTGCATTTGAGGCCATACTGGATTATGGAGTTCAAGGATGAAAAATACATTAGAAGATTCTTCAGATTGGAAGACCAGTTAAAAATTGCAAGCAATGAAACTCTCAAGGAGATGCAAGAAAAGCTGGATCTAACAAATGAGGATGCATCAGAATTCTTTAGACAACTCCAATGTCAAATTGAAAATAATGATATGAAGCTGGGAAAGAAGTCAAGGCCATCAAGGAAATGACCTAAATTTGCTCATTCTAGAGGAGCACCTTGAAAATGATCTGTAAGACACTCTACAAATCTTTCTTTGTGAGATTTTTCAATAAACTGCAACACTTGTAAATTTTAATCTACTTTATCTCAGTCTGTATTCATAGAGTGTTTTGTTATCATCAAGTTTCTCTTAATTTATGGCTACAATTCCAGTAGACATAAATTGGGGGAGATTGTTAGGAATATGTTGTGTACTTGATGATAACTTGAATAAAATACTTAGTAGATTTTATTTAAGTGAAATTGTAGCCTTCAACGGATGATCAATTCAACATCCATTGAAAGAGTAGCTTATGTAATAATAAGATTAGTAGCACATTTCTGCATACTTAAGTAACTTAGTGAAAAAGATGTTGTAGAATGTTTGAGTCATGATTGACTACTAGATTGATATGCAAGATAGGATGGTTAATTGTAAATATTAGATGCCTTGTAATCTTGTATAAATGAAATGAAGTCAAATGGTAAGAAGACAGTCTCAACGGATGATTCACAAAGTTTCAACGGATGATCAACATAAGTCTCGATGGATGATCAATCTGAGTTTCAACGGATGATCAACCAAAGTTTCAATGGATGATCAGATTCAAAAGAGCAGTTGATAGTAACTTGACAGTCACATGCGTTGATTGTATGTAAATGGAATGTGGCAGCCTAATTCAGGTTTTAGAGAACAAAAGAAGCATTTCCATTTCCATGATAAACAGAAGATATTTAAAGATGCTGGAAAGAGAAGTGTAGCAGCATGTAATTAGACTAGAAATAGTTTGTCTTATTATCTTATATTTTTATCATGTAACTTGGTGATATATAAACCAAGGGTAGTAAGTTGAATAACATACGAGTAAGAAAGCATTTTACAGGAGAAATAGATAAGGCAAAATCTGTAAAAAATTTCTTTGTTCTTGTTTTTCAACTTGTAAGCAGTTGTGTACATTTTGTAACACTGAGTTCTCTACTTAATATATATCTCTGGTGGAAAAGTTCAATCCACCATAAAGTTTCTAAATACTTGTATTTATTTACTTTGTGCTTTGATTTCAATATTACTTTCATTCCGCACCATTGTTAAATCAAACACAGTTATATATTTATAGAAGAACAGTTCTTAAAATTGAAAAGAAGCCAGAGTTACATTCAACCCCCCTTCTGTAATTCTTGTTTAGATTGTTTGGGAATAATAAATACCTCTAGTCATATGATCATAGACAACTATTCTCAGCCACCTCTTATTTCCGTAGGTAAAACTTATCTGAGCCTCTTATTTGAGAATGAGAGAAAAGATTTAGTGAAAAACAGAATTACAGAGAGGCAAGATCCTTACCTAACAAAAGGAGAGGTAGATGAGAGTCAGCATTTAGTTAATCCTTGTGAGGAAGCTCTGACTATTAAAATTCATGAGATGAGTGGTGTGAGAAATGATGACATCACTTTAAAAGAACAGAGAAATTTAGTTACTCATGGTTCTTTTCTTACAGGATCTACACAGATAACTAAGCCTTCTAAGTCAATTCTTGATTTAAACCTCAAAGGCATAGTTCCTGATTCTGATGTTGATTCTGATATTCCTGAGAAATCTTCTTACTGATTTAAATCTTGAAGGAAGAAGAAATGGTTTTTGACCGAGAAGAAATGGCACATGAAGGAAAATCAGACTTGATGTTGACAAAGCAAATCAAGTATACAAAAATAAGCTTAAAAGATCTGAGAGGGATAGATGAAGGAGTACATATATGTAGATGTTACATGAAAGAGCAGAAAGGAGAGTTCAGGTATTTCCAAAGATCAAGAGCAAATATAAGTGGAGACGAATTATTGATCTCATTTGTAATAATAAATTGAGCTTTACTCCTGGAGGAATAAGGATGGATAGTTTACTTGGTTTTAATACCATGGGAGATAAGCAGTCTTGGTTAGTACAAGCCAAGAATCTCAAGTTGATTGAACCATTCACAAGAGCTGGAATAGGACATCATGAAGCTAAACTTGTCAATTTAAAGCTGTTGAACTTCACACTTGCTGATAGTCTTGGTCAGGTAGTGATTGCTGATCATCTGGATAGACTTGAAGCTATGAAGGTTATTCTTGACAAAGATGATGGTTCTAAACCTAAACAGAAGATCTTACTCTTATTGCAAAATGATCAAATTCAAGTTCTTTTACTTGATGAACTGATGACCATGTCTACAAAGGAATTGAAATACATTCACTATTTGCTAAGAGTTGAAGATGAAACTTCAAAGTTATGGTCAAACATGATTCTTTCCAATATCAAAAGAAGGATACTGGATGATGGTCAATATTATTTTGGATCATATGTTCCTAAATACATAAATTTCTAAGGGCAAGAAGTCAACATGAAGAAAGGAAGAGCTGTCATTGAAAATATTCTTACTCAGAGGCATATAACCATGAATCCTGATGGAATAAAAACTTGCTAAGTGTCACTGAAAGACATGATCACAGAAAGAGCTCAAATCAGAAATATGAGAGCTACTATCTATCAATTATCTGATAAAATAGAGTATGAGAAGAATTTGAAGCTCAAGTTAAAAGATATTTTGTTGAAAAATATTGATGACAGAGTTAAAGCTTTTGTTCAGAGATACAGCAGAATTTATCAAGAAATATGAAGATTAAAGTCTGAAACAAAGTAAGCTTTACACTACTTATTTTGTCTATCTGGTTTTTGGCACTAAACAATTCTATTAGAATTTATGCTTATTCTAAAAAGAATAAATTGTGGGAGATTGTTGAGAATTGGCTAAGTCGAGAATCAGGATCTGTCTAACAATCAGGATATGATCAACTGTTGTGATATGATTATCCGTTGGAAGCTTCATTATCATCCGTTGACAATCTTTAGTCATCCGTTAATATATACAAATGATTATCCGTTGAAGCTACATCATATATCCGTTGATCAGTTATCCGTTGAATATGACGGACCCACACTACTAACTAGCAGAAATATGCATAATATAGATTAAACAGTAAAGTACTACAAAAGCTAGATTATTAAGGCTACAACCCTTAACCACAATTCCCGAATCCACAGGAATGAGTTTGAACAACATCTAACATCTTAATTATTACAAACCAAAAAAATCTTAAGCCAAATTACTACCAAATTTTAAACCCAAAGTTTACAACCCTTAGGGAAGTACTAGTTCCCTATCTGCTCTAACATCTGACGGTAGGCATACCCCGAGTCCCCAAAAGTCTTACGCGCGGTTTTCTTGAAATGAACCATCTTTGGATTTCACTGAAGGGATAACATCAATAAAAATATTAATGAGCAAAATGCTCAGCGAGTGAATAACAGTATTTAACAATGCATCATAACCGTGATAAAATGATAACAGAAGATAAATCAGCAATATGAAATCTCAAATAGAAGATCAAGTTATAATAAGTGAATGAAATTGGAAATCACACAGCGCTATGAGTGATGAGGGGTGATCAACCCACATCAAAGCTCCAAACCACATAACAAGTGATTCACAACCTTTGAGGATCCTCGACACACATTGGCCATATAAAAACCATCAGGCTCCCTGCTATTGAGGTTTTAACAGTGACTGGCACCTCAGTCTTATCAAAATATACAATCCAATTCCTTTTAATCAATTCCTTTTAATTTAAAAAGGGTTCTTGATCAAGGACAAGATAACAAGGGTTGGTATTGTCAAAGTTCAAATGAACGAAACGATACTAATTTTTGGGTTTCCAAAGAAAATGATTATAGGTTTTGAGGGTATTAGGATTCACATGATTTATTAAGGAATTGTAGGGTATTCACATGGATATGATGTAATATGTAAGGAAAATGAATCAATTCAAGTATGAAAGAGATTAACTAGATTCAAGACTTGATCATTGGGTGATGTCAAGGACTAATTAATCTTATTGAAACTGTAATCATGCATTCACAGGGTTTTCAACCACAAGCAACAGAACTATAGAGGTATGTTGAGAGTTCACTTTCCTGGACTACGCTTACTGAGTACTTGAATGGAATCGTCTAAGGGCTCCTTCCCTGGCCTCCTACTTGAACCTATAATAAAATAGTATCCTCATTACAACTCTTGCTACTACCCTTTCGCGTATACTATAAATATGCATATACACATGTACACACTTTATGTATATATAAACACAATTAATTTCAAGTAATATATGCTTCACATAATCCATATAACACATAGCAAGAAATGGCATGACAATAGTACACTTAGATCCTAATCATTCAAACAATTATTCAATTATCAAATAATTATCAAGACTATTACTCCTAATCCTCCTTTATAGACCTCAACACAACCTAGATTTAGTAAGCACACTCGTGCCTTACCTCACAAGACTTACAAATGCAATGCACCCAACTTAGCTTACCTGAATGCATACCTTGACACCAATTGTGTGCCTTGGAAAAATTATGAATTTATAGCTTGACCTTTGCTATAATCTGACTCCTATGGATTCTTATGAACTTAATCTAACTTTAGCAATTGGTTTGACATAAAGGCCTCACATAAAAGACACAAAAATGCAATGCACTTCTCTAATATCCCCAAAGGCAACTCTAATGGTGACTCTCGGGTGCTTTGGTGGAAATAAGGTATCTCCACCTTGGGCCTTCACTCCAAACCAACTCTCAAAGGTTATTAGGACTCTAAAATGATTCTCAAAGTTGGAATGACTCAAAGGCCTCACTCAGGCCTCCCTAGGCCTCGAGTGGAAGTTGACCCAAAACTGCCTTCCCTGATTTCCAAACTGCCTTGCTTTTACCAACTTAAAACTCATTTATCTAGTTCAATTATTGGTTTTAATGACTTGTTAAGCTTCCTAAGACTTCATTCTAACTATTTAGACCAAGGCCCCATGAAGACCTAACCTATGACATGATAATAATCAACCAAAAGTCAAGCTTTCTCAAATCTACCCTGTTCTAAGTTGCTCTCGGGTTTGTATGTGTGTACCTAACCAAATGCAAGTGTTTATGCAATATAAAGCTACTGGACTCAAGTATGAACCAAGTCCCAACTCTCTTGAACTCAGGCCTACTAAGGCCTTGCTAAAACTCACCTAAAATGACCCAACTTCAAGTACAAAAATATGTCCAATTATAAATAATGCAACTCCTTCCACCTTAACTCCCTTCATTATACCAAAACCAAACATCAACCAACCAAGGAAAGACCTAATATACACTATACCTACTGATTATAAACATATATGGCTCATTTACAATCTACTTAGCATGCAAATCAATTATAAGGACAAGCAAAGTAACACATCACAAGACAAACCATCACTTAGCATTTTAAAGCAAAAATTCAAAGTAATCATGCATGGTAACATCATGACACCTACTGACCTTAAGCTCATATCATCATATATAATCTAAAATAGCATTTTATCAAAGGAATCATGGCATGTAACTCACAAAAATCAAGTGTCAATAGGTTAAAACAATAACTACACTAACAATATCTTGTCTTCGAGTTTTAAGCAAAAATTTGAACCATATATCCAAAACAATCACTTGATATCTACTGAATATAATCATTCATCATCATGAAATACTTCATCTAGCATTTTATAACAAAAAACACAGCATGCATCTCATACAAGTCAAACACCGAAGCACAAAATTAACAAGTATAGTCTCTACTTAGAAAATCACTTGTAAATCAACATGCAAACACTATATTCAACATGCAAGTGCAAAAATCAATATACAAGTACTAAACTTAAGGTATCTTGATGGAAACATAGCATGCAAGGGTCTAATCTTTAACAAAACAACATTTATAAAGAGTAAGACTTTAAAATTAACATGCATGGTCATTTTTCATAAAAACTTCCCAAAATCAACACTTTACATTCGGCTCCTAAGAAGTCATTGCCAAATGTTGATGAACAATGAGTATGACTTGGTGTAATAGAAGTGTAACACCTCTCCAAGATCATATCTTGCTCATTTATATAAGCCACCATGGTTACAACCTTGAGTTCTTAAGAATCAAGGCCTCAACCTCGGCTTTATTAACATGCACACACAAAACTCACCTTAAAATGATGATACTCCACTAAATGATGAAGATATTGGCTTGACTAACGTGAGAAGTGAAAGAAGATGAAGCAAAAGTAAAGAAAATGGCAAGAATGGGGGTGGGGAGGAAGTTCGGCCGAGAGGGAGAGAGGAGAGGGAGGAGAGGGAGTTTGAGTGGGTGAGTGTGATGAAAATGAGGCACTCACATGGTTTTTGTTTGATTAAAGAGATGGTGGAATGAGGAATGTACATGAATGCCCTTCTTGCTAGTTGTAACAAAATTGCATGCAAGGTTAAAGGAGTAAATTTGCAAGTTAGTGGGGGTTAGAATGGACATTACTAGCCTTGGTGTAATAACCCCAATTTTTGGAATTTTTGAAACACTGATGAATAGTAACTTTTTGCTGATGATGCTTATTAAGGAAAATTATCAGACCACGCTATATAGGAGTACTGTTATGGAAATTCTAAGATCGTATAAGTATTCCATAAAGTAAATGAGTGTGTGCAAAGGTCATTAGAATTCGAATCCGGACACTTTGATTTTTCCTGAAAATCCACCAGATACCAAAAGGATTGAGTATAAGGTAACATAATTAAGAGGATTTTTAATTAAAGATTATAAGAGAGGATCATTAAAGGATTATAAAATATTAGAAAAGATTTAGAGAAGCTCAAATAATGAGATCCCGGATATGATCCCTCAAATGGATAATGAGAACGAAAGTTAAGCGAACCGTAAAACAAATATGCAACCAAGAGACAAGCTTGTACAAGAATCCAAGGTATTATGACATCATCAAACCACAAGACAAAGACATGTGGCAAATGGATGACATAAGGAAGATGACATAAGCATGCCAAGTAGATTTGTTTTGTTGGATATTTATTAGCCAAGTATTTTTACCATGTTTCAATCTAATTAGTAAAGCAAAAAGAGAAGCAACCAACAATTCATAACACAAAAATCAAAGTTGACTTTTGCTTCCAAGAACAAAAGCTCTCGGCCAAAATAATACTAGAAACTTCAAACTGTCATATCTACTTTAATACTCACTTAAATATTATGTTCTATAGCTCTTTGGAAAGGTATTGAGATGGCTTACAACTCTTGTTCACAAGTCTCGTCCAAATAAGCATGGTAAGACCCTCATTTTTACAGTTCTTTCAATCGAACTTTTAGAAACTTCAAAACCTAACTTTGTGTCTTCTTGATTGTTTGTGAGATCCAAGCTTGTATAAGGATTAATTAAGGTTTTAAGACTTTCTAGCAACTTTCCCCTCAATAGTAAAGGTATAAAACTTCTGGACCTTTAAGTACTAAGTTTATTTGCTTGAATTTTGGGATGGTTTGGATGGATGATTAGTTGTTTGAATGATTAAGTTTTAATGATTAAGTTTGAATTGATCTTTGATTGTCAAGTAGATTAGTTGATTATGGAGATGGTATAATATTGAATTGGATAGCTTGTTTTGGCTAAGATCAGTAGCCTAGGTTTGAATCTTGAAGTTGTGGATGGATTGTAGTTAGAAGGAATTGATTTGGAGTGGTAAAAATATTGGAAATCGCTAGGTTCTAGCAGTCATAATGCCCGATTTTCTTTAACTGTTTTTGTGCTTAACTTTAGGACCCGTGACTAACTGTAAGCTTCTGACTTTTTCCATGTTTAGATAGTTCATGTTATGAGTTTCGTTTTGATATGTCGTTCGCCTAAATCCGAGTTACGAGCGATGAGAAATGACCATTTTAAGTAACGGCGTTTCACGAGCGAACCATTAACCCTCGCTTAACTTTGAAACCTTGTTTAAGGCCCTTAAAAGACTAATTGGATTACGAAACAATTATGTAAGGTGGATTAGGCAGTTGGTAAAGTACTCATGAAAGAGTCGCCTTAAAATTCATAACGGTTAATTTATTAAAATTGGTGGAGCCGAGGGTACGAAAGCGATTAACGCAAATCATTAAGCGTATAAACGACTGTTAGGGTAAGAGTGAGTTTTGACTAGTTTCTTAAGCAACCATGGTCTAATTCTGGCTTATGCTGTTGTTCATAGGTTACCGGACCCACTCTAAGCTTAAATTTACCCCGGAACGCTCATTCAAGTTTTCTACCCGTTATACTGTTCTTGTGATGTAATATATTGATGCATTATCTTGAGATAAGTGTTTGGTTATTATTAGCAAAGTCTTGCGATATATTGGAGCATGTTGATATGATATATATATATATATATATATATATATGAATGCCTATTTCGTAATCTTGATATCTTGTTATCAATTCAATTGGTTAAAAACTGCATAATACCTATGCTAGAGATAGGCATTATTTGCGTATACCCTTAGTATAGGGGACCCAAAGGTGAACATTTTTCTAAACCGGGAGTCGATGTTCCTGAGTATAATATATGTATATATATATATAGTTTTCTATAACTATTAATCGAATAAGGTATATTCGATAGTTTTGAATACTAATCAAACATTGTTTTCGATTATTCAAATAAAGATTTTTACTTTCGTATAAGTATATCTTTCGAAAATTATTATTCGATTCAAGTATAATTTCCAAAAACTTTTACTGGATTTATTTTGATAAAAGTTATTCTTTAATAGAATATTATTTAAAGAATAATATTCAAATATTCTTCGATTATTTTGTAACTAATTTATTCTATTAAATCATCCTTACTCCAAACATTTTGAAAAATGATTTCGAGTCTTCAAAATGATTTTAAAAGTTAGAGCGGATCCAAAAACTCATTTTCAGATTTAAGATCTTCCTTTCGAAGGGGACTTGAATACTCGCTCAAAAATCTGAGGGATCCGGCTCTGTGGTGTATTTTATATTCGCAACGAGGTTGTTGGTTTGAGAAAACATTTTGATTACTTGCCCAACATTCGGGAAGTAAGTCCATCTAATTGAGTCGAGATAAGCAACATGGGCTCAGTGGGCATCCATGAAAGTGTAAGTGGCTCAGTGGGAGTCCATCAATGCGTAAGTGGCTGAGTGGCAGTGCAACATAAGATCCTAATGCGGCCAGGGTGATGACCAGTGGGGGATTCATCCATCTACTAGTAGAAAAAATGACTTAATTGGTATCTTTTCCTGATCAGCAAGATATCAGGTTTATGCCAAAGTTTTTCTTTCCAAAATTCTTGGGAATGACAACTCTGCTCATACTTCCATAGCAGAAGAGTGTATGAAATGTATATATATATATAGGTGTATATATATATCGGGACTAATGAAGTATCTCGTAACTTCATTTTTTTGAATGATATTACAAAGATTGAATATATTCAAGTCTTATCTTGTAGTCTCATTTATGTGATGAACTTTTGAAACTGATTATAGCTCGAACGGTGGTAGTTCGAGTAGTGTTCGAAAAAGATATAAGTATATTAGAGTATCTTGTAACTTCATCTTTTCAGCTTATATCTAGTTAATGATTATCTTATGCATGACAAAGATGTTCAGAAAAACGTTGAGACAAGGTTAGATATATGAGATCACCTTGCAACGATATTTTTATACAGTTATGAACTGGAACTCTATGTCAAAGATTTTGAAAAGTATATATGTATATATATACTGAATATTTTGCGACTTTGTCGCATTAAGATATCAAACTTGGTTCATTTCTTTTTGACCAAGACTTTCACGAGTACTATGAGAATGCTCATATATTATTATTTATTATACATATTATTTCAGTGGGCTTGTTGCTCACCCTTGCTTTTTTCTTTCATCACACATCAACAGATATACAAGATGAACAGGACCAAGCTCCCAATTCGCGAGCAGATAGGAAATGTTCCGTAGTTTCCTGTAGGTGTTGATGCCGTTGTAGCTGAGGTAGGAACTACTAATAGGCTAGGCTTTCAACTTTTGATGTACCAGACTTATGTATATTTATGAATTGTAATAATGGCAAAGAATTTGTAAATTTATTCAGAAACCCTTTTGAGGTGTAATGACTTATAATTGTGGAATAAAATGACTTGTGTCATTTTTGGTATTCATCTCTGAGACTATAACTTGTGGTGTGTGTATATATTGTGGGGTCATAGTACGCAGTAGTTGATTGTTTATTAAAATTAAGTATTATAAGGGAAATGGAACTCGTGACAACCTGGATCCCCGACCCCGGATTTGGGGGTGTTATAGAAATGGTATCAGAGCTAAGCGTTATAAACGTCAGAGATGATGCGATGTTAAAATAATAAGTTCTCTAAGATAATAAGAACTCTTGCCAAGTTCATAGTCGGACTACCTAATGTAGTACTGACAGTTAAAACCCTTACCAGAACCCTTATAAATATCATAAAATAGTTACATAAATCGTTATTGTAAAGGGTAGCGGGGCACCGAACCCTGAGGTTAAGGAACAACAACCGATGATGTTTTATTATTTATTGGAGATCAGATTGTGAATCCGATAGAGCGCCTAATGAGGGACCGGATAATGATCATATTGAGGATGTAGCCGTTGAGGAGGTTGTCCCATAAGAGATTGTTGCTGAGGAGTTCCCAAGGAGGATCCTGATTAGACTAAAAATTTGATCGCTGAGGAATTGATGACCGTAGTCAGGGATACTACAAGAGATAGGAATTTCCGGTTACTACCGTAGGTTCGTTCAA
The DNA here is from genome assembly GCF_009905375.1 of Apium graveolens. Taxonomy (NCBI): domain Eukaryota; kingdom Viridiplantae; phylum Streptophyta; class Magnoliopsida; order Apiales; family Apiaceae; genus Apium; species Apium graveolens. The sequence goes on from NC_133649.1 coordinate 92,846,694, forward strand.
AATTTTGCAAAGATCGTAGCCCCTTTAACGCGGCTTACTCGTAAGGCTGAGAAGTTTGAATGGACAGAGGAATGCGAGAACAGCTTCCAAGAACTGAAGAAAAGATTGGTGACGGTCCCCTGTGTTGGCGTTGTCAGAGGGAAAAAGGAGATTTTGTGATTTATAGTGATGCTTCGCACAAGGGATTAGGGTGCGTGCTTACTCAACATGGTAAGGTAATCACGTACGCGTCAAGACAATTAAGGTAATATAAAATTCGATATCCCCACCCATGATCTTGAGCTCACGATAATAGTTTTACCCTAAATATTGGAGGCACTACTTGTATGGAGAGAAGTGTGAGGTTTATGCAAACCCCAAGAGCTCAAGTATATTTTTACGTAAAAAGAGCTCAACATGCGCCAAATGAGGTGGTTAGAGCTAATCAAGGATTACGATTATGAGATTCTTTATCATCCAGGGAAAGCCAATATAGTGGCTGACGCCCTTAGTAGAAAGGAGAGACTCAAGACGATAATGTCTTCGGAAGAGTTGATAAGAGATTTCGAGAAAATGGAAATAGAAGTGAAGGTGACCGGAGCCGGTACCGAAAAGTTGTTTGAGGTTGCAATGCAGCCCGAATTATTGGAAAAGATCATATTGTGCCAAGAAAAAGTGATGAATGAAGGCAGAGAGCCAATGACTGGAGAAGAGATTAATACCAAGAAAGATGATAAGGGAATAATGAGGTATTCCTACAGAATTTGGGTTTCAAATGTTTAAGAGCTTAAGGATAGGATCTTAGATGAAGGACATAGTTCGAGAAATAAGATTTAGGGAAAACCCTGAATATGATAGTTAGGGAGGTTGCCATCAAGAAAGAAGGAAACCATAACATACTAAAGTGGAAAACAAGGATTTTAACATATAAAATAACCCCGATTATGGGAGAAGGATGAAATATTTCATACTGAGAAAATAGAAGTTGAGCAAGATAGGGAGAACCAGGATGGTACTCCTCTGGGGAAATTTATGGACCTGCCTAAACAGAACTTAGAATGTTATCCCTAGCCTAAGGAAACAATGAGGTGGGAAATTCTTTCAGGACCTTTAAGTCGCTAAGCTCTCAGAGTTCCAAGGAACAAGTTGACCCAGTCAAGGCAAGAGCCTGGCTAAAGGAAATACAGGAATCATTTGAGATTCTAAATGATTGATGAAGCGCAAAAGACTATTTTTACCACTTACCTTCCTAAGAGAGAGGCCACCTGCTGGTGGGAGGCTAAGGAAGATAGAGAGAAAGTGTAGAAGTTTTAAAACCAGGCTAGAGGCAGACAAGTATGATGAATCATGAATCTAGGTTATGAAAGTCATCAAGGTTCATCCGAAGGACACGAATGCAGAATGACGGGATGTTTGAAATCAATGCTTATGTTGTGTTGGTTCATGAAATGGTTGTAATAGAAACGAAAATAAAAGACTGAAAGAGGAAGGAGTATAAAAGGATATAAAGGAAATAGAGTTGAGAAGCGATAAGGGAGTTAGGTATGTGAAACCCTAAGAAACCCTAGTAATAAATATAGAGAAGTGTGTCATCATCAGCGCGAGGGTGACTGATCATGAGATAAAGTCAAGGTTTGAAGGTGTAAGCGATACGTATAATTAATCCCCTTTAAGTTGACAGTATTCGATGAAACTTTGAGATAGACCGATGGATTAATAAGGAAACACGGATGGACTGAGGAGACAGGATAACAAGAAATTAGGAAAATGGGATGAAGGAAGTGACCTTCAAGAATGTGAACTGTATGTAAGACCGGTGGCTTGATACCCAGAAAGGGAGACCCAGGTATAAAAGATATCCCAACATTGAGATGACGGTTGAGATAAATAATGGAGACAAATGAATAGTCAGAACTAAAAAGTTCACATTGAACATGAGCAATATCTTCCAGAACATCCCTGTTATCATTACCAAATCAGGAAAGAAAAGCGGATAACCATTATTATCTTTTGGAGGCCATATGGATTGACCTCAGCTTGGGTAAGGATGCTATGGTGAAATTTGGTATAGACTATCGAGGTGGGAATGATTAAATAGGATACCCTTATCAGGGATATATGACTTGATTTATTTATGGAGTGATGCAAGTACCTTTTAAAGGTGGAATTAAGGATAGAACCTCGATAACTTGAGATGAACCATGGGGGGGAATGCATAAAGGTTGGCATTTTACCCTTAATAGGGACATTATGAGTTTGGGTAGTATGGAATGAAGGACTAAGGCAACGACAACCTTTAAAGAATAGTGGAGATGGTTTTTTAGAACTATATAGACAAGGGTTCTAGTATTAGTAAATGGTATCTTGATATGCCCTGTACCTAGGGAGTACAGGAGGAATGATTTAAGAATAACCTTGGAGAAGTTACAAAAAGAGTGGTGATATTTAACTTTTTACAAATAGAAACTTTTGTAAAGGAAACATGACATAATGATAATAATGCCAAGTGGGGTCCGTGTTAAACCATGATAAAGTATGGATCCAACCAGTAAAGGTCGAAAGTGTTTAAGGCAATTAGGACCTAAGATAAAAGACATCCTAAGTATGATCGAGAGTCAGTCGTGACAATGTTAACCTCTAAAGACCGAGGTAATAACTTTTCGGAAAGTTGTGATATATTTTTTTTCTCACCAAAGCTTAAGAAAGAGCATTGTCACACAAGCAGTGATTGGAAATGAGGTAGAAAATTTAGGTAAAGATCGTTCAAAAGACATTGATTGTAAGGGACTATTACTATCAGGAAAGGCCAATGAGGTGGCCGACACTCTAAGTGTAAGAGAGCAATTATAGGCGCTCGTGCCAGAGGAATACAGTGATGATGGTTAAAGCGGTAAAGGTTATATTATGATGTGAAAGATTGACATTCCTTCTGATGATTGTACGATACTCAACCGTAATAGTAGGTTGGTAAAGATTTAATTTATGTTACCGCAGTGAGCGGGCTATCTATCTTAGAAGGTCCTATCTTGAGATAAGCCAGGACCATGTTACGAGAGGACTAAATGAACCTTTGAGCTTCATGTTTCCTAATAAAGACATATGGTTAATGATGGTATTAACCTGTGTTAGATATTTGATAATGTCATGTCTAATATGATTTATGTTTAGTTTTCAGATCTTACTTAAACAGGACAAATCAGTACTTAACTGAAATCAGCACTTATACTGAAGTCAGAACTTAAGTTATCAGTACTTAAGATTCAAGAGATATTTATCAGGAGATAATATCAGGACTTAAAGGAAACTTTCAGATAAGGAAGGCGGCAATTGAAAGGAAAGAAGATCAAGACAAATGTAAGAAGAGATATGCATGAAGAAGGAATTCTGTGAAGATTGGAATACTTGGAAGAAAAGATAACTGATTGATATATTTTAGGAAGCAGAACTATATTCCATATCAATTAGCGATTATCTTGTAACTGAAGGGTTTTTAGCACATAAACGCAATGAAAAGGTAAATTTAATTCTTAAAAAAAACAGAAACCCTCCGCAGGATCCATGCGAAAAATAATATTTAATTCGTAGTTCAGTATGTTTACCTTAAGAAGCTTTACGTTAATGAAAAGATGGAAGTCTTTAATAGCGATCCAAGAACGATGAACGGAAATCCCTAGCAGCTGCTCCTCAAGTATGAAGCACTCCACTGGTATCCACCAAGAGTACAATGTGATGGAGGAGGAAGAGGTTGAGAGAATGAGTTGCCTCCCTCTTGTTCTACTTTAGAATTAGGGTTAATTATTTGGGTTAAGGCAAATAGGGTTTATAATAGTATATTTATAGGCAAAATTTCCAGCTGAAAATTTTCTATAAAATATTATTATTATTAACCCTTTAATTGATTATTCTTATTAACTAATTAACTAATTAACTAATAATTAAAACACCTTTTAATCATTAATCCCTTTTCTAAACACTTTAGAAAAATAATTCTCTCACTTGATTTAATTTCCAAAATTAAATTCTTAATTAATAACATTAAGAACTTTTCTTAATTAATTTATAATTAATTAAATCTCATTTAATCAATTATTAAATTTTCTAATTAATTATTTATTTCACAAATAAATAATTATCAGTCATTATTAATTAATTCCTCCACCATTAAATCATTCTCTTTTATGGTGTAACCCTGTAGGTTCAATATTAAGCCGGTAGTAGAAATAAATAATAATAAAACTATTTTATCATTATTTATATAAATTCTCTAATTCATTAAATATGATTAATTAATTAATCATATTTATTCTACATCGTGAGGGATACTTTTCAGCATATCGCGACTATCCGGATAATACGAATTCACTGCTTAGAATACTAAGAACCCATTCAGTGAATAGTTACCGTACAATCAATTCCTTCTACCCTGCAATGTCAAGATTAAATACAAGGCATGGAACTTGTGTCAAGCCTATCTTATTTAATCATATGCTTTCCCATTCACTATGCTTAGTTCTAATTAATGTAAATTAGAAACTCCTTTCTAATTTCATTCACTCTGGCCAGAGATTCCTGAACTAGCATAAGTGGATCAGCATTGAACATTCTCTTCCTTCACTGGAAGGGGTAGATCCTTTATTGATTATACACTATCTTCGTGTACAAATTCCTACACCCAGTAGAGCCCTTATTATTGTCCCTAGAGACTAAGAACTAAACCAAAGTATAGTTCAGTATACACAAGATGACTATGATGACCTCAAGTCTAAGGATACTTGTACAACTATCACTATGTGAACATCTGCTGACACGTGAGTGAACTCCATCAGTTGTTCAGCTGTGTGAGTCATGTTCAGTGAACTTATTCTATAATAAGAACCTACATACTAGCTATAGTATCACCAAACAAATGTCTATGAGAACAGACATCCTTCATAATGAAGCAAGCATAGTATGTACCGATCTTTGCGGATTACTAATTACCAGTTAGTAATCCTACGACCAGGAAATATTTAAATTCAGAGTTATCATCTTTTAGGTCTCATTATTATGATCTCATCATAATCCATAAAAAGCTTTACTCTAAACTATGGTATATCTTATTTAAACACTTAAATATATAAAGCCCACAATAAAACCAAAACAAGTCTTTTATTAATATCAATGAAATCAAAACAGATTACAAAAAAGTTATTCCAAAATCATCATACATGATTGGTCTTAGGACACATCTCTTTCAATCTCCCACTTGTACTAAAGCCAATCACCCGGGTATATAATACCCATCTTGTCTTTATGACGATCAAAGTGACTTTGAGAAAGTGGCTTTGTTAAAGGGTCTGCTATGTTGTTATGTGTGTCAACTCTCTTGACGTTGACATCTCCTCTTTCAACAATCCCCCTAATCTGACGAAAGCGTCGCAAAACATTTCCTATAAGAAGTATGTCATCCACATACAATACAAGAAATGTTACCACACTCCCACTAACCTTCTTGTAGACACATGGTTCATCTATGTTTTTGATAAAACCAAATTCTTTGAGTGTCTCATCAAAACGGATGTTTCATCTATGAGAAGCTTGCCTTAAACCATATATGGTTCGCAGCAGCTTACACACTAGGTGTTCATTTCCCTTGGAAAGAAAACCCTCTGGCTGTGTCATATACACTTCCTTTTCAAGTTCCCCATTGAGGAAGGCCGTTTTCACGTCCATTTTCCAGATCTCATAGTCGTAGTAAGCAGCAATCGCAAGCAAAATCCGAATTGATTTTAACAGGGCTACAGGACAAAAAAGTTTCATCAAAGTCAATCCCTTGCGTTTGTCTGAATCCTTTTTCCATGAGCCTGGCCTTATAGGTCTCCACCTGCCCATCTTCTCCAATCTTTCTTTTGTATACCCACTTGCACCCAATAGGCTTAACACCTTCAGGCGCCTCAATTAGAGTCCATACTTGGTTGGTATACATAGATTCCATTTCTGATTTCATGGCACTATGCCATTTCTCTGAGTCAACAATAATCATAGCCTCATTATAGGTCACAGGGTCGTCATCATCAATGATTGTTAACTCATTGTCATTCTCGGCCATAAACCTCTCAGGTTGGCGAGACACTCTCCCTGACCTACGAATGGGCTGTTCCACAGAAGGTTGTCTAGTCTGAATAGGTGTTTCCACTTGATCCGTAGTAGTTTGTGCTTCTTGAACTTCATCAAGTTCAATTTTGCTCCCACTGTTTCCTTCAAGGATAAACTGCTTTTCCAAGAAGGTAGCATGTCTGGAGACAAACACCCGATGATCGGTATAAATGTAATACCCACAAAATTACATTTTACAGATCGAGATTCCAGCTTATCTGGGTCAACTTTATTGACATAAGCTGGACATCCCCAAATCTTAACGTGTTTAAGACTCGGTTTCCTTTCTTTCCATATCTCATATGGAGTTTGAGGAACAGATTTGGAAGGCACCTTATTCAGTAAATATGCTGAGGTTTCCAATGCATAACCCCACAGGAATACTGGAAGATTCACATAGCTCATCATGGACCGAACCATGTCTAACAAAGTTTGATTTCTCCTTTCAGATACCCCATTCAACTGTGGAGTATATGGAGGAGTCCACTGGGAGACTATGCCATTTTCTTTGAGATAAGCTAGAAACTCTCCATTCAAGTATTCACCACCTCGATCTGATCGAAGAGTTATAATACTATGTTTGGTTTATTTCTCCACTTCATACTTATATTCTTTGAACTTTTTAAAGGCTTCAGACTTGTGTTTCATCAAATACACAAATCTGAATCTAGATCGATCATCTATGAAAGCAATGAAGTATGAAAATCCACCCATGGCTTGCGTAGACATTGGTCCACATACATCTGTGTGTACCAATCCTAGCAAATTTGCAACCCTCTCTCCATGTCCACTAAATGGAGATTTGGTCATTTTACCCAATAGACAAGACTCGCATGTAGGATATGATTCAAAATCAAATGGGTCAAGTAACCCTTCCTTATGCAATGTCCGCAGTCTATTTTCACTAATATGACCAAGTCCGCAGTGCCACAAGAAAGTGAGATTTTCATCATCCCTTTTTCTTTTATTAGTATGTTCAATTTGTAGTAAATTATGCTCTACGTTACATACATACAGACCATTGTTTAAAATACCACTTCCATAAAGAATGTTATCTCTAAGAATTGAACATTTATTATTCTAAATAACAAACGAAAATCTAGCCAAGTCTAACATGGAATAGAAATAATATTCCTCACAATCGAGGGAACAAAATAACAATTATTTAGAACAATAGTCTTGCCCGTAGGCATATGTAAATGAAATGATCCTACAGCTTCAACAACAACTCTTGCTCCATTTCCTATCCGTAGAATCACCTCCTCTTCTTTAAGAGTCCTACTTCTCCTTAGTCCCTGCAATGAATTGCAAATATGAGAACCACAGGCGGTATCTAATACCCAAGTAGAAATTTGACTTAGTGACATATTAACTTCAATCATGAACATACCTGAATCAGAAGCGGTAGTCTCACTACCCTTCTTCTTCTTCAATTCTGCAAGGTAAACCTTGCAGTTCCTCTTCCAGTGCCCCACCTTGTTACAGTGAAAGCAAACAGCTTTGCTCTTAGGGTCTTCAGCTTTTGGTGGAACCGGCTTTTTCTCACCTACTTTCTTCTTCTTGGAAGGGTTCTTCTTCCTTTTCTTAGGATTGGAACATTCACCAATTAGAAGAACAGAACTCTTTTTAGGGGAAAATTTGATTCCGCAGTCTTCAACATGTTATGGAGTTCAGGAAGGCTGACATCCAGCTTATTCATGTGAAAGTTCACAACAAACTGCGAGAACGAACTCGGAAGTGATTGCAAGACCAAGTCTTGGCTCAGCTCCCCATCCATGGCAAAACCAAGTTGTCCAAGACGTTCAATCAAATTGATCATCTTAAGTACATGGTCATTCATAGATGATCCCTCAGACATCCTACAACCGAACAGCTCCTTCGATATCTCATATTGAGCTGTCCTCCCTGCCACATCATGCAACTCTTGTAGATGCATAAGGATAGTGTGAGCATCCATATGCTCATGTTGCTTCTGTAGCTCAATGTTCATAGAAGCTAGCATGATGTATTGAGCAACATTTGCATCATCTATCCACTTACGATACACAATATGTTCATCATTATGTGCATCGCTAGCAGGTTCAGTAGGCTTAGGTGAGTCAAGCACATATTCCAGCTTCTAAACCCTAAGAACAATTCTCAAGTTTCGAAGCCAGTCAGCAAAATTAGGACCAGTCAACTTGTGAGCAATTTAGTATACTCTGGAGTGATAGTGCAAAAGACATAACAATTATAGTAAATCTGTAAATGATGAACACATAATAACAATTAGAAAATATTCAATTTCATTTCAAGACACTATATGAATCGGGTCTTTATTCATAAGTGGCTCCCACTAGTTTATCCAATTTATACAACCCCTAAGTGAAAATTAAGCATTCATAATGCTAGTGGGAATAAGGATCCTACATTCCATCACACAACCTCGGTTGTAGCACGAAACGTCATGTGATGTTCAATAGGCAGACAACTCTTGTCAATTACATCTTATGTTATTCCCTAATAAAACTTTAGCCTCTTGAATAATTGAGTCACGACTGTAGCACGACAAACTCAATATTCTAAGTGAAGTCTAACCCAACATTTCGTACAATTGAATCAGTCTTCAACGACCCACGGTTGTAGCACGTAACGACCTTTAGATTCTAATTCAATGTACACATCTCTATGTAATAGACAAGAATTTCTTATTTCGAAATCAAAGCCCTCGGCTGTAGCACGAAACGACAATGATTTAAAAATAAGAACCACTTTCTACCATGTTGGAAGGCTATGACCGACACAAGCCCGTTGTGTCATTGGCCAATTACTACTTGATATTATTTAATTTTAGAGGGATTATATTATGTTACAATCATAATCATATTATAAAGAGATTCTTCCTTTTAAATTAAATATTTCAAATCAATAATCGATAATCAGATGATTCCCAGATTGGGGGGAGCATTGTCAAGAGGCGTCACTTAATACCCCTTTCTTACAGATAGAAATCTGTTGTTGACAGAATCATCCTTTCTCTCAATATTGAAAATTTATATTTAATTACCTGTTTCATAAACACAAGAATCTCATGATTGTATTCATAATATTATTGTTAAGGCAAGAAACGATTCCTATTCTAGATTTTCTAGAGCACGCCTTATATTGATTTAAGTTCACCTAAATCTATCATTGCATGGTAAACATAGGCATATATCTCATATAAAAAATTAAATAAACAAGTAAATGTAAAGTGCAATAAAGTAAATGTATTTGGTTATGGCCCCATCCTATGTGATCTTTATCAAGCTCATGATAAAGATCAAGGTCAATCTAATATGGTGATGGAAATAAATACAACTCTTTTTTACATAAGTCTTCTTCTTTGTTTAGACTTCTTGTATGCCTCGTCTTCTTCATTGTATCACCTCAATTGGATAGCCTTCTTGAGTCTTCATTTACATTATATAGATTGAAAGTAAAACTAATCTAATGAACTTACAAGAATAACTCGAGTTACATTCGAGTATGATTACAAAGATTGACGACATGCAAGTCGTATTTAAAACCAAAACCAAAACCATTACACTAAGGTCGAAAGACCATAACCATCCACCATGCTCATACAACACATAAAAGCATGTTAAAACACATAATCTGATCTTAACATATCATATTATCCATGATCTAATCATAAAAAAAATATGACAAAAATCAGAAAAATCAGAATCAAATCAGAAAAACAAGAATCACTGTTTACGGGCAGTAAACGATATCAAACGCCTTACAGACGAGTCGTTGATACCTTTAGCTATCAGTTTTGTTCAGACGCTCGTTTACCTATGAAATATGGTATTTGTTTGCATAAATCGGACACCAGACCCAGATTTCAGCAAATCTGCAGCAACCAATTCAGAATCCGTATCTAATATGATTCTCATAATTAGAACAAACATAAATCATTTATATCAGTATATATACAGATTAAATAATAATCTTATGATTATACAACTCACATAAATATCATATATTCAAAACCATACATATATAAGCATATTATATCAACATCAAATCATGGCGAATCACGTACATGCTCATATATCGAAAACAGTTAAACACATAAACGAATTAAAAACTTTTCGCAAGTAGCTCTGATACCATTGAAGGGTTTTTAGCACATAAATGCAACGAAACGTAAATTTAAATCTTAAAAAAAACCGAAACCCTCCGCAGGATCCATGCGAAAAATAATATTTAATTCATAGTTCAGTATGTTTACCTTAAGAAGCTTTACGTTAATGGAAAGATGGAGGTCTTTAATAGCGATCCAAGAACGATGAACGGAAATCCCTAGCAGCTGCTCCACAAGTGTGAAGCACTCCACCAGTTATCCACCAAGAGTACAATGTGATGGAGGAGGATGAGGTTGAGAGAATTAGTTGTCTCCCTCTTGTTCTACTTTAGAATTAGGGTTAATTATTTGGGTTAAGGCAAATAGGGTTTATAATAGTATATTTATAGGCAAAATTTTTAGCTGAAAATTTTCTATAAAATATTATTATTATTAACCCTTTAATTGATTATTCTTATTAACCAATTAACTAATAATTAAAACACCTTTTAATCATTAATCCCTTTTCTAAACACTTTACAAAAATAATTCTCTCACTTGATTTAATTTCCAAAATTAAATTCTTAATTAATAACATTAAGAACTTTTCTTAATTAATTTATAATTAATTAAATCTCATTTAATCAATTATTAAATTTTCTAATTAATTATTTATTTCACAAATAAATAATTATCAGCCATTATTAATTAATTCCTCCACCATTAAATCATTCTCTTTTATGGTGTAACCCTGTAGGTTCAGTATTAAGCCGGTAGTAGAAATAAATAATAATAAAACTATTTTATCATTATTTATATAAATTCTCTAATTCATTAAATATGATTAATTAATTAATCATATTTATTCTACATCGTGAGGGATACTTTTCAGCATATCGCGACTATCCGGATAATACGAATTCACTGCTTAGAATACTAAGAACCCATTCAGTGAATAGTTACCGTACAATCAATTCCTTCTACCCTGCAATGTCAAGATTAAATACAAGGCATGGAACTTGTGTCAAGCCTATCTTATTTAATCATATGCTTTCCCATTCACTATGCTTAGTTCTAATTAATGTAAATTAGAAACTCCTTTCTAATTTCATTCACTCTGGCCAGAGATTCCTGAACTAGCATAAGTGGATCAGCATTGAACATTCTCTTCCTTCACTGGAAGGGGTAGATCCTTTATTGATCATACACTATCTTCGTGTATAAATTTCTACACCCAGTAGAGCCCTTATTATTCTCCCTAGAGACTAAGAACTAAATCAAAGTATAGTTCAGTGTACATAAGATGACTATAATGACCTCAAGTCTAAGGATACTTGTATAACTATCACTATGTGAACATCTGCTGACACGTGAGTGAACTCCATCAGTTGTTCAGCTGTGTGAGTCATGTTTAGTGAACTTATTCTATAATAAGCACCTACATACTAGCTATAGTGTCACCACACAAATCTCTACGAGAACAGACATCCTTCATAATGAAGCAAGCATAGTATGTACCGATCTTTGCGGATTACTAATTACCAGTTAGTAATCCTACGACCAGGAAATATATAAGTTCAGAGTTATCATCTTTTAGGTCTCATTATTATGATCTCATCATAATCCATAAAAAGCTTTACTCTAAACTGTGGTATATCTTATTTAAACACTTAAATAGATAAAGCCCGCAATAAAACCAAAACAATTCTTTTATTAATATCAATGAAATCAAAACAGATTACATAAAAGTTATTCCTAAATCATCATACATGATTGGACTTAGGACACATCTCTTTCAGTAACTGTGTTATTTATAAACACAGACATAGGGTTTACACTATAAGTGTTATCATTATCGAGTATATTATTTATTGGAACCCTAGCAGCTCTCGTGATATTTGTTCATCACTGAGAGATGACAGTTCTACATTATAACAGAGTTTAATAAAGTTTGTTTTCTGTTACTTGTGTTCTTTGAATTCGATTTGATTGTGCTATACACTGTATTCAACCCCTTCTACAGTGTGTGTGACCTAACAAGTGGTATCAGAGCCTAGCTGTTAACACACAAACAGTTTAAGATCCAAAAACAATCATGTCTGAAGCAGAAACTCCAGCCAAGCCCACCAAAACTGAAGAACCCCCAAAGACTCAAATCCATAGTCGATATGAGGCTATTAGAGTTCCCATACTGAAACCATCTGAATATCCCATATGGAAGGTGAGGATGACTATGTTTCTGGAAGCTACAGATCCCGAATATCTTGACAGAATCAATGAAGGACCTCACAAGCCAACAAAGCTCGCTGTTGTAGTTGCAGGTGAAGCAGCAAAGTCTGTACCAAAGGAGAAGAGTGATTATACTGCTGAAGATATATCATCAATTGCTAAGGATACTAAGGTACGACACTTGCTGCATAGTGCCATTGATAATGTAATGTCAAATAGGGTAATTAACTGCAAGACTACAAAGGAGATATGGGATGCCTTGGAGACAAGGTGCCAGGGAACTGATTCAATTAAGAAGAACAGGAAGATAATACTCACTCAAGAGTATGAACACTTTGACTCAAAGCCTAATGAGTCATTGACTGATTTATATGACATATTTGTCAAACTCTTGAATGATTTGTCACTAGTTGATAAGGAGTATGATCTTGAAGATTCAAACCTTAAATTCCTGTTAGCTCTTACTGAAAGTTGGGATTTGAAGGCAACAATTATAAGAGACAACTATAATCTTGATGAAACAACTCTTGATGAAATTTATGGGATGCTTAAGACTTATGAACTTGAGATGGAACAAAGAAGCAAGAGGAAAGGAGGAAAGTCAAGGACAGTCGCTCTTAAGGCTGAAGAAGAATCCTCCAAGGCAGCTACCTCAAGGAAATGCAAGGGAAAAGCGCTCATCACAAAGTCTGATACTGAGTCATCAAGTTCTGATAGTGATGATGACTCAGAAACTGAAAGCTTGCCTGAGATGGATGCTGATGAAGAGATGATGAAGCTGTGTGCTCTTATGGTGAAAGGAATCACAAGGATTGCATATAGAAAATTCAGGAAGGGAAAGAAGTTTTCCAGGAAAGGTGCAAGTTCTAATAAGAAGAGTTTCAGAAAATCTAAAGGCAAAGGAGGGAAGTCTGACAGAGGAGATTACACAAAGTCAAATGCTACAACTGTGGTGAGAAAGGCCACATATCTCCTGATTGCAAGAAAGTGAAGAGTGACAAAGGCAAGGCTCTTGTCACAAAGAAGAAAAGCTGGACAGACACTTCAGATTTTGAAAGTGAGGAGAACTATGCCTTGATGGCAAATGCTGATATGGCAAATGCTGATAGCAGTTCTGAAGCGACTGAGTTAAAGGTACCTCAAACTACTTATGCCTTTCATACTGATGATATTAATGAGTTGAGAAGATATCTTAAAACCATGTTCATTAGTTATAGAGATCAAACTTTAACATGTGAAATATTAACTTCTAAAAATCTTGCTTGTAAAAAGAGGAATGATTATTTAGAAAAAGAGTTAGTCATGTTCCATCAAACTCAGAAAGATAAAGATGATGCTTTCTATGTTAGGGATGAAGTACTTAAAATGAATGAATCTCTAAAAACTGAGTTCGAAAAGGAAAGAGAGATTATCAGGATTTGGACTAACTCTGGCAGAACAAGTCAGAATTTGTTAAGTAGTGGAAACTGGAAAGAGGTCTTAGGTTATGGAGATGATAAGGATGATAAAGGAACTGTAGAAATTAAGCCTATAGTTGTTAAACAAAAGCCAAAGCTAAAACCTATTAAGTTTGTAGCTGTAAAGTCTGATACTGAGAAATCAGAAGTTAAAGGGGAATTAACTTCTGACAAACTAAAACAGAAAAAGACAACTGAAGTAAACGTAGGCTTAATGACAAAGAAGCAGCTTAAGCATAAGCTGAAAGAAGTTAAGAATGTAAATAAGGTAAAGTCACCTAGGAAAAATAGGAATGGAAAGGAAGCTGTAAATAAAAGCAATGATTATAAGCCTGTTCCTAATGCTCCTAGAAAAACATGTCATAATTATGGAAGTTCTAACCATCTGGCTTCTTTTTGTAGGAAGAATAAGAACATAAATCTCCTTACCTTTAAAGTCAGGAGTTAAGAGTCAGTCTGTTAGATATAGGCCACAAAATCCTTGTTTTCATTGTGGTAGTTTATGGCATTCCATTTATACTTGTAAGGAATATCATAGTTTGTACTATGATTATTATCAAATAAAACCTTCTTTAAAGAAAGTTAGCATTGTTCCTTCTAGTGTAAGTTCTGATACAAAGTCTGATAGTGTAATTCCTGATAAAAAAATGTTAACATAAACTCTGATGCTAAATCCGCAGCAAATGTTAACAAACTTAATAAGGCCAAAGGATCCAAGCAAGTCTGGGTCCTTAAAACTAATCATTAGTGGTCTTTGTGATTGCAGGGCAACAGGAAAAACATCCTAGTTCTGGACAGTGGATGCTCAGGACATATGACTGGAAATAAAGCCCTGCTATCAGACTTTGTGGAGAAGGCTAGCCCAAGTGTTTTTTATGGAGATGGCAACATTGGAAAAACATTGGGATATGGCAATATCAATCTTCGGAATGTCATCATTAAAGAAGTAGCTCTGGTCTCAGGACTTAAACACAATCTGCTGAGTGTTAGTCAAATCTGTGACAGAGGTTATCATGTGGATTTCTTTGAAGAACACTGTGAAATTGTAAGCAAATCTATAGGCAAAGTTGTTCTAAAAGGATACAGGCATAGTAACATTTATGAAGCCAAGCTTTCAACAACTACTGATGGGTCTGCAATCTGTCTGGTGAGTAGAGCATCAATTGAAGAAAGCTGGAATTGGCACAAGAAACTCTCTCATTTAAATTTCAACAATATAAATGAACTGGTCAAGAAAGATCTTGTGAGAGGACTTCCAAAATTAGTATTTGCTCCTGATGGCCTTTGTGATTCATGTCAGAAGGCTAAACAAAGAAAATCTTCATTCAAGAGCAAGACTGAATCATCAATTCTTGAGCCTTATCACCTACTTCATGTAGATCTATTTGGTCCAGTGAATGTCATGTCTATTGTAAAGAAGAAATATGCTATGGTCATAGTGGATGAGTTCACCAGATACACATGGGTGTTTTTCTTGCACACCAAAAGTGAAACTGCATCTATCTTGATTGATAATGTCAAGCAACTGGATAAATTGGTCAAAGATTCTGTAAAGATCATAAGAAGTGATAATGGCACTGAGTTCAAGAATTTGACAATGGAAGAGTTCTGCAAAGACTATGGAATCAAGCAGGAATTTTCTGCTCCTGGAACTCCACAGCAAAATGGAGTTGTTGAAAGAAAGAATAGAACTCTTATTGAAGCTGCACGAACTATGCTTGATGAAGCAAAGCTACCAACCTATTTTTTGGGCTGAAGCTGTGCAGACTGCTTGTTTTACTCAGAATGCAACACTCAGTTAACAAGCATGGAAAGACACCATATGAGATGGTGAAGAAAAAGAAGCCAAATCTGAAGTATTTTCATGTATTTGGATGCAAGTGTTTTGTTCTTAAAACTCACCCTGAACAGCTATCCAAATTTGATTTAAAAGCTGATGAAGGAATTTTTGTTGGGTATCAACTTTCCACAAAAGCCTTCAGAGTCTACAATTTAAGAACAAGGGTTGTCATGGAATCTATCAATGTTTCCTTTGATGATAAGAAGATTACTGGACTTGATGATTTCAATGATCATGATCAGCTGAGATTTGAAAATGAAGACTTAAATTCTGATACTGAAAATCCTGACAGTCTAAATCCTGATACTTCAAACTCTGGTGGATTAAACTCTGATGTTATTGAAACTGTGGTGACTACGCCAAAGGAAGATGCACCTGTGCAGGGGGGGGCATACTGAAGATACAACCACATCTCAAGAAGTATCAGAACATACAACTGGCTCTTCAAGTTCTGATTTATCAAGTTCTGATAAGCCAAGTTCTGATAATTCTGAAAACTTCAATTTCTGAAGGATCCAACTCAGAGAGCATAGTTTCAGGGGGAGCATCAGAAAATGTTGATGAAGATAGCATGGGTCATAGGGGAGCATCCAGTTCTAGAGAAAACCTTCCATCTGCAAGGAAGTGGAATAAATCACATACACCTGACTTAATTATTGGAAATCCTGATGCAGGTGTCAGAACTAGAACAGCTACTTCAAGTGAATCTCTCTATAATTCTTTTCTTTCTCAGAATGAACCAAAGAAAGTGGAAGAAGCTCTTCAAGATGCTGATTGGGTGCAAGCAATGCAGGAAGAGTTAAATGAATTTGAAAGAAACAAAGTCTGGACCCTAGTGCCAAGACCAAAGAACAGATCTGTTGTTGGTACAAAGTGGGTGTTCAGAAACAAAACTGATAGTGATGGCATAATTACAAGGAATAAAGCAAGGCTGGTTGCAAAAGGATATTCTCAACAGGAGGGAATTGATTATGATGAAACATTGGCACCAGTTGCCAGATTGGAAGCCAAAAGGATATTTTTGGCTTATGCTGCTCACAAAAAGTTTACTATCTTTCAAATGGATGTGAAAAGTGCTTTTCTCAATGGAGAGTTGGAAGAGGAAGTATATGTTGAACAACCTCCAGGCTTTGTAGATTCCAAATTTCCAAATCATGTCTACAGGCTTGATAAAGCACTTTACGGCCTTAAGCAAGCTCCAAGAGCATGGTATGAGACTTTAGCTCAGTTTCTTCTGGAAAGTGGATTTAACAGAGGAACTATTGACAAAACTCTGTTCTACCTCAACCATGGAAATGATTTACTTTTGGTTCAGATATATGTTGATGATATCATCTTTGGTTTTACAAATGACAGACTTTGCAAGAAGTTTGCCAAACTAATGCAGTCAAGATATCAAATGAGTATGATGGGGGAACTTAGCTATTTTCTGGGCCTTCAAGTCAAGCAGAATGAAGAAGGCACTTTTATTTGTCAAACCAAGTACACCAGAAATTTGCTGAAGAAATTTGGAATGCAAGATTGTTCAAGTGCATCCACTCCCATGGCCACTGCAACAAAATTGGATAAGGATACTGGTAAATCAGTAGATATTACTAATTACAGAGGTATGATTGGCTCTCTACTCTATCTAACTGCTAGTAGACCTGATATCATGTATGCTACCTGTCTTTGTGCAAGATTTCAAGCATATCCAAGAGAACCTCACTTAACAGCTATGAAAAGAATTTTCAAGTATCTTAAGGGAACAACTGATCTGGGATTGTGGTATCCTAGAGAATCAGACTTTAAGCTAATAGGTTACTCAGATGCAGATTTTGCAGGTTGCAAAATTGACAGGAAAAGCACAAGTGGAAGCTGCAAATTTCTTGGAGGCAGATTGGTTTCTTGGTTTAGCAAGAAACAAAAGTCAATTTCCACATCAACTGCAGAATGCAGAGTACATTGCTGCAGGAAGCTGTTGTGCACAGATTCTTTGGATGAAGAATCAGTTACTGGATTATGGGTTAACATATTTTAAAATCCCTATTTACTGTGATAATCAAAGTGCCATTGCTATGACAGGTAATCCAATTCAACACTCAATGACAAAGCACATCAGCATAAGGTACCACTTCATAAGGGAACATGTGGATGAAGGTACAGTGAAATTGCACTTTGTTCCAACAGATCAACAACTAGCAGATATCTTCAAAAAACCACTGTGTGAAGCTACTTTTACAAGATTGGTAAATGAACTTGGAATGGTTTCAGGTTCTTTCTCTAAATCTGCTTAGTTTTTGTTCTGATGCATCAGACTTTATGATCAACATTTACAGATATTACTATATTTGTGTATTCTGTGCTTAATTGAAAAATTGCTTAAGTACTGATTGTTGTCTGATGTGAATTTCTAAACTCTGATAGTGATATGAATGTTTCTGTGATTATTCCATCCAATGAGGATAAATATGCTAGATGTTGACCTAGTAGTCTTTAATATACTAACAAATCCCATATTTGAAGTAATTATTTATGTGGAAATCTGTTGACACAAGCAAATTCTGATATTGAGCTTAGTTAAGTTTACTTTGTCTATCTTATTACTAAGTCAAAAACTAGAATAATGCTTCTCATCATCAAGTTCTAATGTTAGTAAATCTTGAGATTGTACTAAGTGCTGATAAGCCTCACTTATCAAAAGAAAAGGAAAAGAAAAAGAAATAAAAATCAGGTACTCCTTTGAGATCTAGAGTAAAAAAATTGTGGAAGGGAAGACCCGAGTGCATTGCTGGTATTAAGTAATATGCATCAGAAAAGCAAAAATAAATATTTTCTTGGTGACTTTTCACACTCTATGATTACTAGAGAAATACTCTGATAATAGCATAAATTCTGATAAGCAGTCGTGACTCACTTACACTGAGAAGCCACTGTAAAATGGAATTTCAAAAGATGCATAAAATAAGCACAAAACAGTTGAGGTGGACTCATGCATGAACTCACTCTAAACTAGACTTTAGAATCATGACAGATTTTGAGCAAAGTTCTTAGTTATGCCTTATTTCTAAGATGTATTGAAGTGAATCAGACTTTAATCTTTATCCGATATTTAGCTTACTGCACACACATACACTCCATAATAAAATTACTGTGGTGATAAATGGTGTTTTAGATGAACGTTTAAGTGTCAGTTACATAAATTCTGAGGACAAGTTATGATGGAAGTTCTGATGATTAAGTTCTGAAGAAACGAAATCAGAATTTGTGTGAAGAATTACAGAAATAGGCATTCATTTTTCGAGTTAAGAAATCATGTTCTGATGACTGTTAAGTTCTGATATAAGTCTAAGTTCTGATATTACACTCTGATTCTTTACTTGACTTATTTGTGGTTAAAATCTGAAACAGTCTTATTTAAAATCAGAATATGTTTGGGTGAGATATTAACAGTCAATATAATTTGGGTTAGTGGTACACATTTATGCACAATAATTTTTACTTGTTTCTTGCGCACATTAAATCCTGTTTTACACTTCCAATGGCTGTTATTATTCTCCTCAATCTATGGAGACGAGGTAGAATTATTTCTACATGTAACCATTCAATTTTCTTCGCGTCTCTTGGCATTCTATTGCCTATTTAAACCAACACTTCTTTCCAGCCATCACATCTCTCATTTTCTCTCAAACCCTCCAACTCATTTCTTTTTCACTCATCACAACCATGGTTCATTACAACTTAGTTCTGAACTATGACACCTTCACTGTCAATATGAGGTGTACAGAATGGCAGCAGGAATAGCATGTTACTGCCATTCCTGATGAAATTTGGGACTCGGTTCCCCAAGAGGTCCTCACAGACCTCTTGTTCTTCTACATGGACTACCATCGCTATCTTGAGAGACTGGAAGAGGAACGGCTGGAAGCTCTCCGACAGCAGGAGCGTATTTTCATCTTGCTGTTCTTTTTATTGAGAGTAGGAAGAAGAAATAATTTCTCCTACCTGTTTCTCTTCCCCGTCAGCTTTGTCTGGCTTCTTAGCTTAGGACAATAGCTGTTGATGTTAGGATTTGTAGCTTAGGACAATCTTGTACTTTTCAGCATGTAATTTGAATTTCATGAAATGTATTTGCTAAATATATTAATGAAATTTTATATTTATGCAAGATTTTATCTCTGAGTCATTTGATATTCTGATAACATGTTAAATCCTGATACTAACCATATTCTGATGACCTTTCTAGCTCTGATACAAATCAAGTTCTGATTCTGACGTGGCGGAATTTATTTACTTGATTTATTTTTGGTTATTCTCTCATTTGTCATATTTTTACAGAATATTGGTCACGCAGTGATAAAAATTTATTAAGTGGGAACAGTTTTAAATTTCAAAAATAAAACTGAACTACCTTGATTAATGGGATTACTTAGTAAGTGGAACAGTTTTTCCTTGAAAAACTGCATGATGATAAGTAATGATTACTGAATACATGTGCCCATTAATTATCTTTTACTGCTGCATGTCTGACAGGTGTCCCAACGAATACTTTTTCTACCATGTATAAGTAAAAGAGAGAAAAGATTGTAAAATCTTTTATTTACTTTCACATTTTATCTCTCTCTCTCTCTCTTTACTTCTATTCTCTCTCATCTACTGACGATTTTTCATACAGACATTTTCTCAAACACCTTACAGGCAACTTTCTTTCTCACAAATTCTCATGGCACCCAAGTGAAAGGAATATGTCCTAAGTCCAATCATGAATTAGGATTTAGGAATAACTTCCTGTGTAATCTGTTTTGATTTCATTGATATTAATAAAAGACTTGTTTTGTTTTTATTACGGGCTCTATCTATTTAAGTGTTTAAATAAGATATACCATAGTTTAGAGTAAAGCTTTTTATGGATTATGATGAGATCATAATAGTGAGACCTAAAAGATGATAACTCTAAACTTAAATAGTTCCTGGTCGTAGGATTACTAACTGGTAATTAATAATCCGCAGAGATCAGTATATATTATGCTTGCTTCATTATGAAGGATGTCTGTTCTCATAGACATTTGTGTGGTGACACTATAGCTAGTTTATAGGTGCTTATTATAGAATAAGTTCACAGAACATAACTCGCACAGCAGAACAACTGATGGAGTTCACTCACGTGTCAGCAGTTGTTCACATAGTGATAGTTGTACAAGTATCCTTAGACTTGAGGTCATCATAGTCATCTTGTGTACACTAAACTATGCTTTGGTTTAGTTCTTAGTCTCCAGGGACAATTATCAGGGCTCTACTGGGTATAGGAATTTGTACACGAAGATAGTGTATGATCAATAAAGGATCTACCCCTTCCAGTGAAGGAAGCGAATGTTCGAGGCTGATCCACTTATGCTAGTTCAGAAATCTCTGGCCAGAGTGAATGAAATTAGAAGGGAGTTTCTAATTTGCATAGAACTACGCATAGTAAATGGTAAGTAAGTGATTGAATTAGATAGGCTTGACACGAGATCCATGCCTTGTATTTAATCGGGACATTGTAGTGTAGAAGGAGTTTATTGTACGGTAACTATTCACTGAATAGGTTCTTGGTACACTACTAGAAAAAGTAGAATAGACATCGCCTCTTAGACATCGGTTGCTCTTTGAGCCAATGTAAAAGGTTTTTTAGACATCGTTTTTTATCAACCGATGTCTTTTGTTAATATAGACATCGATTTTTTAGCCCAACCGATGTTGTAAGTCTGTTTTAAAAAAATGATTCAGCGTGCCTCCCACATTTCCCCCCTTAGCCAAATATTTCATTCCCTCTTAAAAATCCCCCGTTTTTTCTTGAAATTTTTCAAGTATCCAAATGTCCCCCTCCCTTATCTAAAAACATAAAACAAAAATAAAAAACATTTATTTCTATCTCTTTCTCAAACCAGCTCTCTCCCTTCTCTCTCTACTCTCTTTACTGAAGAACTCGATTCAATTCATCTATTGGAGAACTCGACTATCTATGCTCTTTGTGCTCGACTCTCTCCTCTCCGTCGATCTAATACCTCCCTCCCCAAACCAGTTCTCCCCAACTCTGCTCTCTTTTCTTCGGAGATTGAAAAAGTCTTAAAGAGGTAAGAATCGGAGTTTATCTAAAGCTTAAATCGGAGTTTAAAGCATAAGGAGGCCAAAACTTGAATTGGGTAACCTTTAAAATCTAATTTTTAAATTAGGGGGTTTAATCTGAAACCCTAATTTTTTAATCAGTTAATTTTAATTAGTTTAAATAGTTGATTTGGAACCCGAATTATTTTTAATTAGTTGAGTACTTGTTTGATTTGAGCAGGTTAATTTTTAATTAGTTTTTTAATAAGTTGAGTAACTGTTTGAATTGCTTATGTGGGTGTCAATTTTAATGTATATGCTTGTGTATGTTGTGTCAAATGTATTTTTTTATTTTTTTCTTTACTTATTGTTATGTTTTTTTTTTGTGGTAAGGAGTGAGGATAATGTTTTGTTTTTGATTTTAACTTTTGATTAAGTGAAAATTTGGAGTCTTGCAACGCAGTAATTTGGAGTCTATATCATCATCTAATGTAAGCTGTTACTTAAGATTCTATACTAGCGAATCTCAAGGCCTTCCAATCAGTTGTATGCAATTCAATACCATGTTTTTTTCTCTTCATTTTCCCCTGTTAAATTTTAATGTGAACAAATCGGATCTGTATTTGTGTGTTGATGTTGTGTTTATGAAATGGTGCAATTTTGGTTTCAGAAATGGTGTTCTTTCGGAGTGTTTCGCTGCTAAATAAGCTGCACTCTCGGGCTGTAAGTTATATATTTGTGTTGTTTGATATTTTATGTGAATCTCAGTAATATAGTGCGTTGGTTTCAAGTACAAACCTCTGACTTTCTTCTAACTATTGCTTGTTTATTTATGTAATAGTTGTATAGCATTTATATGCTAGTTTCTATGGCACAAAATACCTTTTAGATGTTTTCAATGCAAATCATAGTGGATTTGTGAATATTTTATGTATACGCGTCTCTATTGGTGGTTCTGGAAATCGTGTTAGTGGTTGTAGTTGATATATATGAATACAAAAGGGTACACTTTTGATTTCAAAATAATTCTGCCTTTCCTGGTTGTTAATTCTCACAATAGAAATTTTAATCAATGTTGTCGAGTCAGTAGTATCATTCATACTGGTTGAGAAGATATATAATCATTTAGTGTAGAGGATCTTGATAAGTACTTAACTGGTGTACAAAGGAGACATGAACACATATCTCAAATTGAAGAAAGAAGAATAAGATATGATGCGGCTCTTGAAGAAGCAGAGGTATCTTCCCAAAATTCAATAGAAATATAACACCATACCAAATGTAGGTTACTGGAGCTTCTAGCAATGGGACCGCATATATTTTGGAATTGTAGATGCTTATTAGTTGTATAATATCCTATAGGTGCTGGCTAAACTTGAAGCTGAAAAGAAGAGGGAAGAAGAAGCTTTGGAATCTCAAAGAGCAGCAAAAGAAGCAGCGGAGTCAAAACGATGTTGATCCAGGCTTTCACTGCAACATGTATGGTAACTTTATCCAACGTTATTTAGTTGTAGTCTCTATGTGGATCTCTGCGCTATAGATAGGAAGGACTGTGCCATACTATGTCTTATTAATCTTCCATTTCCTCGTGTAAGATGGGTTTTTTAATTTGATTTGTTAAAATTAAAACCTGCTTTCATGCTCAGTGATTGGCGGTTATACATTGCACCTTTTTAGAAAAATGAGAACATTTGAATGCTTAATAATGCAAAGTACAAGATTAATAATTCCCACCGTAAAAGTAACTGTAGTTATAAGTGCAACAACTACTATTTGGGTGTTGGTCCTGTCATTGTACATTTCTACTCTCTTTTTCTCATCTTTGCATCACTATTGTCCATCATTTCATTTCTACATTTATTGAGTAGACAATCTTTTGTTTGTCGTCTATTTGGAAGTACTATACTTTAAAAGATATCCCTATCCTTCTCTGTGCCTGTGCCTTTCTGCCAAAAACAAGACCTCCCAAAACTTCCGATGATGATTAGTCTGGGCATGGTCAAGTGAAACTTTAATTTGTACCTATAAGTAAAGCTTACAAATTTAACAAATGTTTATCTTCAATGTTAAGAAATAAATTGAAAAGACTTTTTTTTATATTAGCTAAAACCAAACATGAATAGAAATTATATACTACTATATATACTAAAACCCCCAGCACTGACAACCTTAAATGCCCTCGAGGCCTCACCTATAGAGACTAAAGAGTTAACTTACGATTAACTACGTACTAAAACACCATATTTACCAAGATGGAGGTTCTAAATTAGGTTCTACCTGTATTAAAAACAAAAACAAAATAGTAACTACTTTATATTAAATTTTTTACTTTTAACAGGGATAAGATATCAATAAGATTAGTTGGTGTAAGCTAATTTAAACCTATTTTTTAAGAACCTGTTCATCAGTAATTCCATCTTCTAAATACAACAAATCTCGAGGAGTCCATCTTTTGTTGTTCTTTGCCATTAGATCTAGTCCTTTATGATTTATGAGCTCTGGAACGTAACATTTATTCGTGCCTCGGTAGGAAAGAGATAACCGGAGTAGGTGGAGAGGTGTATTGCCATCCTGGTCTTTCTGTTCCAGAAGCTTTTTCATATGTACTACTAAATTTTCTTGTATAATCTTGACAAGTTTTATTAATAGCTAGGTAGGCCAAAGACGACTTCGGCTACGATTTCATTAGTTTTGTAATACAAGAGTCAGTATATATATAAACACATAGTCAAGTTCTGCCATTGGAGCCAGCACCATAGATCGCCATTTCCCTAGTTATGTTACTCTTGGCAATAACATGCAGTTCAAGGTTAGTTGTCCTAATTTTGGTCATATAATTTATAAGGTTAGTTCAAGGTTAATTTACATAGCTGACATTCATTTGATAATCAGATTTAAAATACCGTAGTGTAATCTCTGTGAGGGCTTATCTTTAATGGTAAGTATGCATATATTGTTTTGGAATTCCTATATAGTAGAAAATATGTTGAAAATTTTACCTTTAAAGCGATTGTTAAGTAGCGATCCTTATGTATCCCTCAGTTTTTTTTTCTATAGTTAAGTTCTTGTTTCGCAGGTAACCCTGGAATAAGGATGCTAATAACCTTCATGTTTTTGCTTTAAAACTGTAGAATGATGACCTAAGACTGACTACCAGATTATTAGAAGCTTGTTTTAGAAAGGAGCAGTTAACTACATATGCTCTTAAAAGTTTCAAAACTGAAAGTCGACATCCACTGAGCATAAAGACGAAGAATAGAACTGAATGGTGTTTTAAAGGACGATCAAGGGTAATCCCCGGACCAACCATTCAGAGATTTGCTCGTAATAGAAAAAGCTGTTGAGTGTTTGCTTCATGTAAGTTCATTTTCCAAAAATAATTTGATAGTAAATTTTTATTTGCTATGCATATCCTAAGTTGTTATACTTGGTATCTTTTCTTTTTGAATTTTTTCTATCCTTTTATATACAATTCCAAGTGTTCATCATTTAGATGAATTAATTTTTGACCTTGACATGCGCAGAATAATAACACTCTAGAGAAGACAGATGCCCATATTTTTAGGACACAACGACCCAGCTCAACTGCATTGATACTTGAAGAACCAGTGACCAAACTACATTCATTTGAGCAATGTATGAATGATATTATAGGCGTGAGAATTACAAGTTTTTGGTTTTTTCATTGTTGTAAGACTTGATTGGTTTGATTTAGTAATGATAATTAGAGTTTGATTTTAATAGTTTCTTCTTTTGACAATTTTTTGGCATCTATATTTTTAAAATGTGTAACATTTATTTCAATGAAAAATGATATTAATTTAACATAATAACATCAGTTTTAGTAGTATATATACACCAGTTCATGCGGAAAAACTGATGTTAAATACCACAACAGACAAATGCTTTAGAATAAAAAATCGATGATAAAGAGTACAGTAGATAACGTTTGCTTACAAAATAGTGATGTTAATTATACTGATAGACATCAGTTTCATCTACTATAGAAATCAGTTTTTAAAAAAAACTGATGTTAAAACAATTAGTAACATCATTTTATTATGAAAACCGATGTAAAAAGTATTAATAACATCAGTTTTAACTAAATTATACCAGTCAGAGACAAAATTATTGCTTATCCCACATATCTTTAAATTGATAAAAATATCATATTATAGTAATATATAAATGATAGATGTGCATTAGAAATTTAACATCAAGAAATAGATATCAATTTCATATTAAAACCCGATGTTATATGTCCCATTTCACATCAGTTTAAAACTGATGTTAAATGGGGGTCTTTAACATCACCCACGAAGACATCGGATTTTTTTATTCATAGACATCGGTTTTTAGCCGATGTCTATTAACGTTTTTCTAGTAGTGGTATTCTAAGCAGTGAATTCATATTATCCGGATAGTCGCGATATGCTGAGAAGTATCCCTCACGATGTAGAATAAATGTGATTAATTAATTAATCATATTTAATAAATTAGAGAATTTATATAAATAGTGATAAAATAGTTTTATTATTATTTATTTCTACTACCGGCTTAATATTGAACCTACAGGGTCACACCATAAAAAGAGAATGATTTTATGGTGGAGGAATTAATTAATAATGGCTAATAATTATTTATTTGTGAAATAAATAATTAATTGGCAAATTTAATAATTGATTAAATGAGATTTAATTGATTATAAATTAATTAAGAAAAGTTCTTAATATTATTAATTAAGGATTTAATTTTTTGGAAATTAAATCAAGAGAGAGAATTATTTCTAAAGTGTTTAGAAAAAGGATTAATAATTAAAAGGTGTCTTAATTATTAATGAGAATAATAAATGGGATAATAATAATATTATTTATGGGAAAATTTCAGCTAAAAATTTTGCCTATAAATATACTATTATAGACCCTATTTTTTTTTGGAACCCCTAAAACCCAAAAGTTTTAGAAAACCAAAATCTCTCCACCTCCTCCTCCTCCTTAACGTCGTTTTCTTGGTGGATACCGGTGGAGTGCTTCACGTTTGAGGAGCAGCTGCTAAGGATCTCCGAACGTTGCTTTTGGATCGCATATTAAAAGTTAGTAATCGATCCCCTCATTTTTACCACGATTTATATGCTTTTATTTGGATTTTATGTGTGTAAAAGTGTTTTACCATGCCTCCGCTGCGATTAAAATCCAACAATGGTATCAGAGCATAGGTTGTATGCATATAGATCTGTGGTAAAAATTTCAAAATTTTATGTGCTTGTATGAATTAATTATGATTTTTACAAGTTATATCATGGATTAATTTTGTCTGATGAGAAATCGTTTCTCAGAATAATTTTGAATGTTGATCTGGATTCTACAAGTGTTGTAGATCGTCTGGGTATTTTTTTCATAATTTTATGATGTATAGATTTTTTATTATGAATTTTTGAAGTTCTTACAATTAAATTTGTAATTAAATAATCATATATATATATATAAATTAAAGTATATATATATATATATTTGTGTTGTCTGCTATTACCTGCTGTGTGAAGAGAAGACACAGAAAAGGACGGCAGAAGCTGACATGCACGGCGTTCGAGGAAAAAGACGGCGGGTGCTGCGAGAAAGAAAAAAAATAAAGGGTGTCGCGCATTCCGGGAATGCGTTACACCCTGTGGCGCATTCACGGAATGCGTTACACCATTTAATTGGTTAAAAGGGTTGTAACGCATCACCGGAATGCGTTACAGGGCTTGTAACGCGTTCCTGTAATGCGTTACAGCCCGACTGTTTACATTAAAATTGATTTTTTGGGAGTTTCGTAACTCCATTTTGGGCGTGCAATATACCGTTGGATTCGTTTTTCCGAGACGGATCTAATGGACTGATCAATTTTAGTTTATATAAAAGTTTTGAACTGTTTATATTTCTGAAAGTGTTTTAAAGCTGTTTTTAACTGTTTTTAATTGCTTTTAAATGCTTCATGTGATACATAGAGATGTATAATGCTTAGACCAATATGCTAGATGATGTAACATGCCTACCTTGATGTTTATTCATGTTTATATATGTGATATATGCTTAGTTTATCATGCGATGATAGATTTAGGTGAACTTAAATGAACATAAGGCGTTTGTTAGACAACCTAGTATAGTGAAATTGTTTCATAACCTTAATAACAATATTATGAATAAAATCATGAGATTCTTGTGTTTATGAAACACATAATTGAATATGAATTTTCGATATGAGAGAAAGGATAATTCTGTCAACAACAGATTTCTATCTGTAAGAAAGGGTTATTAAGTGACGCCTCTTGACAATGCTCCACCCGATCTGAGAATCATCTGATTATTGATTATTGATTTGAAATATTTAATTTAAAAGGAAGAATCTCTTTATAATATGATTATGATTGTAATGTAATATAATCCCTCTAAAATTAAATAATATCAAGTAGTAATTGGCCAATGATACAACGGGCTTGTGTCGGTCATAGCCTTCCAACATGATAGAAAGTAGTTCTTATTTTTAAATCATTGTCGGTTCGTGCTACAGCCGAGGGCTTTGATTTCGAAATAAGAAATACTTGTCTATTACATAGAGATGTGTACATTGAATAAGAATCTAAAGGTCGGTACATGCCACAGCCGTGGGCCTTTGGGGACTGATTCTACTGTACGGAATGTTGGGTTAGACTTGACTTAGAATATTGAGTTTGTCATGCCACAACCGAGACTCAATTATTCAAGAGGCTAAAGTTTGATTAGGGAATAACATAAGATGTAATTGACAAGAGTTGTCTGCCTATTGAACATTACATGGCGGTTCGTGCCACAGCCGGGGTTGTGTAATGGAATGTAGGATCCCTATTCCCACTAGCATTATGAATGCTTAATTTGTCACGTAGGGGGTTGAATAAATTAGGTAAACTAGTGGGAGCCACTTATGAATAAAGACCCGATTCATATAGTATTTTAAAATGAAATCGAATATTTGCTAAGTGTTATTATGTGTTTATCATTTACAAATTTACAATATACATTATGTCTTCTGCATTATCACTCAGGAGCATACTGGATGCTCACAAATTGACTGGTCCTAATTATGTTGACTGGCTTCGAAACTTGAGAATTGTTCTCAGGATTGAGAAGCTGGAATACGTGATTGACTCACCTAAGCCTACTGAACCTGCTAGTGATGCACATAATGATGAACATGTTGTGTATCGTAAGTGGATAGATGATGCAAATGTTGCTCAATGCATCATGCTAGCTTCCATGAACATTGAGCTACAGAAGCAACATGAGCATATGGATGCTCACACTATCCTCATGCATCTATAAGAGTTGTATGATGTGGCGGGGAGGACAGCTCGATATGAGATATCGAAGGAGTTGTTCGGTTGTAGGATGTCTGAGGGATCATCTGTGAATGACCATGTACTTAAGAGAATCAATTTGATTGAACGTCTTGGACAACTTGGTTTTGCCATGGATGGGGAGCTGAGCCAAGACTTGGTCTTGCAATCGCTTCCGAGTTCGTTCTCGCAGTTTGTTGTGAACTTTCACATGAATAAGTTGGATGTCAGCCTGCCTGAACTCCACAACATGTTGAAGACTGCGGAATCAAATTTTCCCCCTAAGAAGAGTTCTGTTCTTCTAATTGGTGAAGGTTCCAATCCTAAGAAAAGGAAGAGGAACTCTTCCAAGAAGAAGAAAGTAGGTGAGAAAATGCCGGTTCCACCAAAAGCTGAAGACCCCAAGAGCAAAGTCATTTGCTTTCACTGTAACAAGGTGGGGCACTGGAAGAGGAACTGCAAGGTTTACCTTGCAGAATTGAAGAAGAAGAAGGGTAGTGAGACTACCGCTTCTGATTCAGGTATGTTCATGATAGAAGTGAATATGTCATTAAATAAAATTTCTACTTGGGTATTAGATACCGCATGTGGTTCTCAAATCTGTAATTTGTTGCAGGGACCAAGGAGAAGTAGGACTCTTGAGGAAGAGGAGGTGATTCTACTGATGGGAAATGGAGCAAGAGTTGCTGCTGAAGATGTAGAATCATTTCATTTACATATGCCTACGGGCAAGACTATTATTTTAAATAATTGTTATTTTGTTCCCTCGATTGTGAGGAATATTATTCCCATGTTAGACTTGGCTGGATTTTCATTTATTATTGAGAATAATGAATGTTCTATTCTTAGAGATAATATTCTTTATGGACGTGGTACTTTAAATAATGGTCTGTATAAATATGACATAATTTACTTCAGATTGAACAAACTAATAAAAGAAAAGGGATGATGAAAATCTCACTTTATAGTGGCACTGCAGTCTCCATTTAGTAGACATGGAGAGAGGACTGCAAATTTGCTAGGAATGGTACACACAGATGTATGTGGACCAATGTCTAAGCAAGCCATGGGTGGATTTTCATACTTCATTACTTTCATAGATGATAGATCTAGATTCGGATATGTGTTTGATGAAACACAAGTCTGAAGACTTTGAAAAGTTCAAAGAGTATAAGTATGAAGTGGAAGAAACAAACCAAACATAGTATTATAATTCTTCGATTAGATCGAGGTGGTGAATAATTGAATGGAGAGTTTCTGGATTATCTCAAAGTAAATGGTATAGTCTCCCAGTGGACGCTTCCAGATTGGTATCTGAAAGGAGAAATCGAACTCCTGTTAGACATGGTTCGGTCCATGATGAGCTATGCAAATCTTCCAGTATTCCTATGGGGTTATGCATTGGAAACCTCAGCATATTTACTGAATAAGGTGCTTTCCAAAATCTGTTCCTCAAACTCCGTATGAGATATGGAAAGTAAGGAAACCGGGTCTTAAACACGTTAAGATTTGTGGATGTCCAGCTTATGTCAAAAAAGTTGACCCAGATAAGCTGGAATATCGATCCGTAAAATGTGGTTTTGTGGGATATCTTAAAGAGACTTTAGGGTATTACTTTTACACCGATCATCGGGTGTTTGTCTCCAGACATGCTACCTTCTTGGAAAAGGAGTTTATCCTTGAAGGAAACAGTGGGAGCAAAATTGAACTTGATGAAGTTCAAGAAGCACAAACTACTACGGATCAAGTGGAAACACCTGTTCTAACTGAACAACCTTTTGTGGAACAGCCCATTCATAGAACAGGGAGAGTGTCTCACCAACCTGAGAGGTAATATGGCCTTGTCATTGAGAATGACAATAAGTTTTCAATCATTGATGATGACGACCCTGTGACCTATAATGAGGCTATGAGTAGTGTTGACTCAGAGAAATGGCATAGTGCCATGAAATCCGGAATAGAATCTATGTATACGGTATATGAAAGAATGATTAGACCAGATGGTCAGGTGGAGACCTATAAGGCCAGACTTGTGGTAAAAGGATTCAAACAAAGGCAATGGATTGACTTTGATGAAACCTTTTACCTGTAGCCCTGTTAAAATCAGTTCGGATTTTGCTTGCGATTGCCGCTTACTACGACTATGAGATCTGGCAAATAGCCAGATGGTTTTCTTTCCAAGGGAAATGAAATCCTAGTGTGTAAGCTACTGCGAACCATATGTGGTTTAAATCAAGCTTCTCAAAAGATGGAACATTCATTTTAATGAGACAATCAAAGAGTTTGATTTTATCAAAAACGTAGATGAACCATACGTCTACAAAAGGGTTAGTGGGAGCGCGATAACATTTCTTATATTGTATTAAAATAGAGATGACACACATAACAACATAGCAAACCCACTCACAAAGCTACTTTATGAAAGTCACTTTGATCGTCATAAAGACAAGATGGGTATTAGATACCAGAGTGATTGGCTTTAGTACAAGTGGGAGATTGAAAGAAATATGTCCTAAGTCCAATCATGAATTAGGATTTAGGAATAACTTCCTGTGTAATCTGTTTTGATTTCATTGATATTAATAAAAGTCTTGTTTTGTTTTTATTACGGGCTCTATCTATTTAAGTGTTTAAATAAGATATACCATAGTTTAGAGTAAAGCTTTTTATGGATTATGATGAGATCATAATAGTGAGACCTAAAAGATGATAACTCTAAACTTAAATAGTTCCTGGTCGTAGGATTACTAACTGGTAATTAATAATCCGCAGAGATCGGTACATACTATGCTTGCTTCATTATGAAGGATGTCTGTTCTCATAGACATTTGTGTGGTGACACTATAGCTAGTATGTAGGTGCTTATTATAGAATAAGTTCACTGAACATGACTCGTACAGCTGAACAACTGATGGAGTTCACTCACGTGTCAGCAGTTGTTCACATAGTGATAGTTGTACAAGTATCCTTAGACTTGAGGTCATCATAGTCATCTTGTGTACACTGAACTATGCTTTGGTTTAGTTCTTAGTCTTCAGGGATAATTATTAGGGCTCTACTGGGTATAGGAATTTGTACACGAAGATAGTGTATGATCAATAAAGGATCTACCCCTTCCAGTGAAGAAATCGAATGTTCAAGGCTGATCCACTGATGCTAGTTCAGGAATCTCTGGCCAGAGTGAATGAAATTAGAAAGGAGTTTCTAATTTGCATAGAACTACGCATAGTAAATGGTAAGCAAGTGATTGAATTAGATAGGCTTGACACGAGATCCATGCCTTGTATTTAATCGGGACATTGTAGGGTAGAAGGAGTTTATTGTACGGTAACTATTCACTAAATAGGTTCTTGGTATTCTAATGTTATGGATTAAAAACTAAGGTATATAACTGCTGTATTTATTACTAAGGAACGTGAGCTTCGAGGCTCGATTTGACTGCTCTTGTGTTTCGTGACTCAATCTGCCTTTAACAAGATGCCTACGTACCTTGCTGATTGGCAAGGATCAAGTCAAAAAACATAGTTCTTAGTGATACTTGCCCTCAGGGCTATGGCGGCGAGGGCTCACCAAGGAAGTAGTGACTTTCATATCCTCCAAGGACTAAGTCTAAAATGTAGTTCTGATTTGTGGGGTGAGGCCCCTTATATAGATGTTGGGAGTCCTTGAATTGGACTTGGGTTAGGAGACTTGGTGGGCAAGTCTCAGAATTAGAATGGAATTTAGAGTCCTAAGAGGTAAGAAGTTGATTCCTTATCCCACCAGGTTTCTTGGAGGCCAATCTACAAGGATTTATTTCTCCACTAGGACTCATCTTATCAGCTGACTTATCCCTTATTAATTAATTACGAATTTAATTGATATTCAGGGTTTTGGGCCTTCTCAAATGGGCCAAGTTGTTGGCCCAATTCTGATATGATTAATGCAATATTAATTACATACCCAGATCTTATTTTCTTCCCTATCATTTGCCCCCCAACTTTCGGGAAACAGTGACTAGGTTTCGCAGAAGTTAAGTTCATTCGTTCCCTTACAGGGTATCATTTTTGCGTAAAGTGTGGAGCGACCTACACATTTACAACAATTTACTTTTATCCCTATTATTTAGGAATTACCTTAATTTACAGGAATTCTCCCTGAACTCTGAGATTTTTCCTTAATTTTCTGGAATTTTCCCTTAATTCTGGGATTTTTCCTTAATTTTCTGAAATTTTCCCTTAATTTCTGGGATTTTTCCTTAATTTTCAGAAATTTTTCCCTTAATTCTGGGATTTTTCCTTAATTTTCAGGAATTTTTCCCTTAATTCTGGGATTTTTCCTTAATTTTCTGGAATTTTCACTTAATTCTGGGATTTTCCTTAATTTTCTGGAATTTTCCCTTAATTCTGGGATTTTTCCTTAATTTCTGGATTTTTTCACAGATATATATATTTTTAATTTTCAGCCCTTTTTCGACCAGGATCCTAGTCGAAAATTCGAACCTGGATCCTATTCAAATTTTGGGCCAGCCTCTCATGCCTGGTCGAAGGATTTCGACTAGGATCCACTACCTGGATTTCGACCAGGATCCTAGTCGAACCTTCGATCTGGATCTTGGTCGAAAATATGTCCTTGTTTTGATTCCTGGTCGTAAGGTTTCGACTAGGATTCACGACCTGTATTTCGACCAGGATCCTAGTCGAACCTTCGACTTGGATTGTGACCGAAATTTCTGTCCTTGTTCTCGAAAAATATCGTGCTTGATTCGGGAATTCGACCTCAATCCTGGTCTTATTTACCTGGATATCGACCTCAATCCTGGTCTTTTTTACCCGTAATTTTCGGGTGTCTGTTCGAAAGAATTCGAATAGAATTCACGACCTCAAATTCGACCTCAATCCTGGTCTTATTTACTCAAATTTGACCTCAATCCTGGTCTTATTTACCTGGATTTCGACATCAATCCTGGTCTTTTTTACCCGTAATTTTCGGGTGTCTGTTCGAAAGAATTCGAATAGAATTCACGACCTCAAATTCGACCTCAATCCTGGTCTTTATTGGGCTTTTTCCTAATTCAATTTTAGATTGGGCCTTGTTTGGGCCTTCTCTTTTCCAAATCCTAATTGGATTTGGGGCTTTAATTTGTTCCTATGCCTCTTTGTGGCTTTTTATATTTGTGCCCTTTTGTTGATTTTCTTTAGAAAATCCTGGATTTGGGCATTGATACTGGGCTTCTTGGGCCCCTACATTTCCAAATCCTATTTGGATTTGGGCTTTGATTCTTTGAATTTGGACCTTGACTTGGGCCTTTATATTTCCAAATCCATTAAGAATCAAAGAAATCGTTAAGAATCTTCGAGGACATTCCGGAAGGTTCTGGAATGTGGGATTTTTCTTATCATGGTGATTAACATAATCGTCCCTTAAGACTACCGATTTGTGTTTAGCCTCAGCCAGACTTTTCTGATCATTTTCTAGTGAACGTTCTATTCTTCATGAAACTTGTTTTCATGGATGTCCTAGTCTTCACGAAATTTGTTCTCATGGACTCTTTATCCTTTCCGGAACTTGTTCTCATGGACATTCTACTCTTCACGAAACTTATTTCCCTCCGTGAAGGTTCTAGTCGGCCTAATCCTTCCTTTTGGAGGACTATGCGTCACTGACTCTTGGTCGGCCAGAATCTCACCTCCGTGAGCGTCTTACTCTTCATGAAACTTATTTCCCTCCGTAAGGGTTCTAGTTTTCATGAAACTTATTTCCGTGGAAGTTCTTATCTTCACTAGGAGCATCCTTTGGCTCTAGTTCATGGTTTTCCTAGAACCTTCTCTTAGGGGCCATCCCTATTATTTCTGGACGTCTGTAGACGTTCCTTCGAGGACATCCTAGTCAGCCTAACCCTCCATGTGGAGGAGTCAGCTTCAAGGTCTCTTGGTCGGCCATAGAGACCAAGCCTTTGAAGCCCTGGTCGTCCGTAACCTCAATGTCTAGAGCTTCTTGGCCCTTCGGGATCCTATTTCGTAGAAGTTCTTGAACTTCAATATTCTCAATATCAATTCGTGGATTAGACTTCTCTCTTTTTTATTCGAGGGAGTGCCTTGCTGGATGCGGACCTCATCCAAGGACCCTTTAGATGGTCAAAGATCTTCATGGATGGCTACTCGGCCTCCTCTGGTCGGTCAAGGGGAAACATTTTTGCTTTCTTGGACAACATATCTCGATGGACATCGAACATAAACTATCACGTTCGTGTTCTTGATGGGTCCTCATAATTCAAAGGAACTTTGTTAAAGCTGGCCTAACCCCTCTTATTTTTCCATTGGTTAAGTTTGTTCCAATTAGGTGAACAGCTTCATGAGCGGGGATGTGCGGGGCTCATGCCTTGTATTTGGTACACCTATTTTTTAGAACTTTCAATACTTCACAAATTAAAGGAGGAGACTGGTTGGCTTAAGGCATCCCTTGGAGGCCGGTCTTCTGGAGCCCTTTCCGAGGGATCTCCAGTTGGTCAAAGACTTTCTCTTGAGGCTGATCTGCCTTCTTTGGTAGGCTGGAGTTTGTAATGTAGACTTCAATTGACCATATACATTTCGTGAAGTTAGCTTTCTAATATCTTTTTCTTATTAGGTCAACGCCTACTTCGCAGCTTCTTTCACTAGGAGTGCAAAATGAAGGAGTGAGCACATGGCCTTGGATGCATTGATGAAGAAACTTGAGAGAAAGTTTCAGGACTGGGATTCTAGAGCTCTCTTAGCGTTTAACGACGATCGGAAGACTTATTCAAGATGATGGACACCCATGATGAGCTGCGCTCCGTTAATATGTCCATTGGCTCTGTTCATAGCTCTTACCCGGATATGGTAAATTTGAAGGGCTTTCCTAGCCTTTGGGTTGTTTCTGAGGTTGCCATTATTGGCCAATCATCTGATTTTAGACTATAGATTGTCCTTCAGTGTTTAGGCCTTGCATGGCTTTGTTTGCTGTGTGTGGCTTTTATCTATTTGCGGTCCTTTATGGACTTGAACAACTTCAGTGTGTAACCTAATTGTTCATCATGACTTGATTCCTGATCCTTCATGATCTCCTGCATTTGTAGTTTGATTTCATATTCGTCTTTTATTTTTGGTACTTTGGTCCTTCGGGAATTTTATTCATTGGATGCTTGTACACTGGTCGACCTTATTCCTCCATTTACTACTAAGTACCAGGAACATGTCTTTCATGTCCTAAACATATTAAACCTTCAGCTTCGAAACGCGCCAGAAAGGGGCACTTTGTCACTGCTCAGGGTTTCCGACTTGTAGGATCCTCGTCCTCATGTTTTCTTGACCTTATACGGCCTTTCCCAGTTTGGGATTAACTTTTCTCTCTCTTTAACTCCCGAAGCCTCAATCTTTCTTAAGATCAAGCCTCCTTGGTAAAAGAACCTTTCTTTAACCCTTTTATTAAAATAGAGGGAGGCACTTCGTTGATGGTCTGTATTGCGGGCGCTGGCCTCATCTCTGACCTCGTCAATGGGATCGAGAGCAAACCTCGTGCCTTCTTCATTGGTTTCCGATTCATAATCTTCGATCCTAGGGGATCCATGTGTGATTTCAAGGGGAACCACTGCCTCGGCTCTGTATGCCGGCATGAATCAGATTATTTCTCGAGTATTTCTCATCCACCCAAGTATTTCTCGAGTGTTCAACCCTCTTTTTAAGTGCATCCAGGATTATTCGATTTGCCACTTCCGCTTGCCCATTGGCTTGCGGGTGAGCCACAGAGGTGAATCGTAATTCAATTTCATTCTCCTCACGATACTTTTTGAATTCCTCATTGTTGAACTGTGTTCCATTATCGGTGACTAGGATGCGGGGAATTCCATACCGGCACATAATATTTTCCCACAGGGATTGTACAACCTGCTTAGTTGTGATTTTGGCCAAAGGCTTGGCTTCAATCCACTTAGTAAAATAATCAATGGCTACAATCGGGAACTTCCTTTGTGCCGTGGCCATGGGGAAAGGCCCAAGTATATCCATTCCCCACATAGCAAAGGGGATGGGTGAGTTGATGGAGGTCAGCATCTTGGGGGGTTGTCTAGCGACAGGTGCATGCTTCTGACAGCGGTCACACTTCTTCACATACTCTTTGGCATCAGCCATCATTTCTGGCCAATAGAAGCCTAAACGGGTTATCTTGTGAGCTAGTGCTCTGCCCCCCAAGTGTTGCCCACATATACCTTCATGTACTTCTTTAAGAGCCAAGCGTTCCTCATCGGGCCTGAGACACCTTAAGTAAGGAACCACAAAAGATCTTTTATACAAAATTCCATCTATCAAAGATTACCTTAGTGCTCAAACAGCCAACTTCCGTGCTTCAGTAGCGTCGTTTGGCAACCAACCGGGTTGAAATTGAGCCTTAATGGGATCTATCCATGACGTCCCCAGACCTATAGGAGCTACAAGCTTAACATCAATGCTCCGTGTCTTCAGAATGCGGAAGTATACACTTCCTGAACTTTCCTCTATCTCAGATGAAGCAAATTTCGATAAAGCATCTGCCTTAGCATTTTCCTCCCTTGGAATGTGCTCATCATGGAATTCATCGAATTAGGTCATCACAGCCCTTACTAGGCGGACATACTTAGTCATCGTATCATCCCTTGCCTCAAACTCTCCCTTTACTTGGGATATGACCAGCTTCGAGTCTCCACAGACCTTTAAATTCTTGACTCTAAGTGTCCCTGCTAGGCCGAGGCCAGCTATCAGAACTTCATATTCTGCCTCATTGTTTGTGGTTGAGAAGTCTAACTCCATGGCATACTCAATCAAGAACCCATCAGGGCTTTGTAAAACCAAACCTGCTCCACTTGAATTTGTTTTTGATGCTCTCTCAAAATAGAGGACCCAATATTCCTTCTCCTTATCATCCTTTTCTTTGTCCCCCTTATCAACTTCCTTGTCTTGAGGTATGGTATCTTCCTGCCCCCCGACTTCTTGGTTGGGTATGGTACATTCCACCACGAAGTCAGCCAATGTCTGGGCTTTTATTGTCGTTCGTGGCTTATACTTAATGTCAAATTCTCCCAGCTCTATTGCCCACTTGATCAACCTTCCACTAGCTTTGGGACTATGAATGATACTTCTAAGGGGTTGGTTTGTTAGCACCTTAATCCTATGAGCCTGGAAGTAAGGACGCAACTTTCTTGAGGCCATTACCAAGGCTAAAGCAAACTTCTCAATAGGTGAATAATTCAACTCAGCTCCACGCAGAATTTTGCTGACATAGTATACGGGTTTCTGGATTTTCAGTTCCTCCTTAACCAACACAACGCTCAAGGCACTTTCTGAAACGGCCAAGTACAAGCATAAAACCTTATTCAAAGCTGGTTTGGCCAACAACGGGGCCTGGGCCATATATTTCTTCAATTCCGTGAATGCCTTCTGGCTTTCCTTACTCCATACAAAATCCTTAACCTTCTTTAGGGATCTAAAGAAAGGCAGACACTTGTCCCCAGATTTGGAGATAAATCGTCCGAACGCAGCAACCCTTCCAGTGAGCTTTTGAACATCTTTGATAGTTTTTTGTGGTTCCATATCTAGAATTGCCCTTATTTTGTCGGGATTGGCCTCGATTCCTCTCTTGGAGACCATCAATCCCAAAAATTTTCCAGACCCTACTCCGAAAGCACATTTCGCATGATTTAACATCATCTTGTGGTATCTCAGGACCTCAAAAGCTTCCCTCAAATGAGTTATATGGTCAGTCTTCACTAGACTCTTGACTAACATGTCATCAACATAAACTTCCATAGTCTTCCCAATAAGTTCCTTGAAAATCTTATTTACCAACCTTTGATAGGTGGCTCGTGCATTCTTGAGACCAAATGCCACAACAAGATAATAAAAAACACCAAAGTCAGTGATGAATGATACCTTTGGGATGTCATCCTTGTGCATCTTGATCTGATTGTATCCACTGAATCCATCCATGAAGCTTAGCATCTCATGTCCAGCAGTGGCATCTATCAAAGTATCTATCCTTGGCAACGGGAAACAATCTTTAGGGCATGCGTCATTCAGATCAGTGAAGTCCACACACATCCTCCATTTTCCATTGGCCTTCTTCACCATTACAGGATTTGCTAACCATTCTGGAAATTGTATCTCCTCAATGAAACCAGCCTCTAAGAACTTCTCTACTTCTTGTTTTATAGCTTCTTACCTCTCTGGAACAAAACTTCTTTTCTTTTGTTTTATTGTCTTCCGATTTGGATCCACGTTCAGTTTGTGAGTGATTGGTTCCGGGTCTATGCCTGACATATCAGTTGCCGACCATGCAAACACATTGCTATTTTCTTGTAAAAACCTCACCAACTTCCCTCTAAGGGGCTCCTATAGTGTTGCTTCAACGAAAGTCACTTTCTTAGGATCCTCGGGGTCTAAAGGAATCGGAACCAAGTCTTCTGCTGGCTTCCCCCTTTTCTCATCATTCTCTCGGATATCCAGATCTTCAATAGGTAGAATCTGCCCCCCGACTCCATCTGCCCTCAGTGAGGCCTCATAACAACTTCTAGCTATTTTTTGATCTCCTCTCTCTTCTCCAATCTCATTCCGGGTGGGAAACTTCATAACTGAATGGTAGGAAGAAGGGACTGCCTTAAAGGCATGTATCCCTGTTTTCCCATGATAGCATTATAAGTTGAACTAGCCTTTACCACCACAAAGCCCAACATCTGTGTTGCTTGCCTTGGTTCTTGGCCTATGGTTGTTCACAACTTGATTATCCCTTCCACGGGGCATTCTACTCCCGCAAATCCATATATCAGCATATCGGTCAGGGTTAGTTGAGAATCATTATAACCTATCCTTAAAAAGGTGTCATGGAGCAAGATATTCATCGAAGCACCATTATCCACGAGGACTCTCTTGACCGGGCTATTTCCTATTATCGGTGTTATGACCAGCGGGTCGTCATGAGGAAATTTCACACCCTCTAGGTCAGAATCATCAAAAGCCATTGTTACTCCTGTCCTGGTCCTCTTCGGGGCTTCTCCCATAATATGCATAACCTCTCTCGTATATGCTTTCCTGGAGTTCCTGGATAACCTAGCAGTAGTTGGTCCTCCAAAAATCGTGTTTATCACAGGCCCTCGAGGTCGCGGCCCTCCAAAAATCGCATTTATCACCGATCCTCTAGGCTGGGGATTCCATCCCTGATCGTCTTGGTCCCTCCAACGATCTTCAAAGTTCTTTCTTCCATTGTTATTTCTATCCCCTCCTTCTCCAGTGTTTTTGTTCAATCTTCCTTTTTGAATGAGGAATTCAATTTCATCTTTCAGTTGTCTACAGTCATCGGTGTCATGACCAACATCTTTGTGAAATCTGCAATATTTGCTCTTATCTACTTGGCAGGATCTTCCTTGAAGGGTTTAGGCCAACGAATGTCTTGGTCTTTCTCGATTTCCATCAAGATCTGGCTTCTAGGAGCATTCAGCTCAGCGTATTCAGCGAACTTTTGCCCAGGTCCTCCCTTCTTAGGGGTTGAATCAGGGTTTTGCTCAATTTTAGGATACTTGTCCTTAGCGATATATTCCAGATCAGTTTTCCGCTTCTTGCCTCCAGCGGGCTCGTTGCTTACTACGGTCGTCCTCATGCTCTCCTCCACTTTAATGTACTTCCCGGCCCTATCTTGGAGCTGCAACATACTTTCAGGGGGCGCTTGGCCAAGGACATCTTGAAGAACTCGTCACTAGTTCCCTGTTGTAGTGCTATCATAGTACCTTATCATCAAGGTCCGGGACTTTTAAAGCCTCCTTTGTGAAACGATTCAGGTAGTCTCTCAAGGATTCCTTTGTTCCCTGCACAATGCTCATAAGAGATGCTGAACTTTTCTCATGCACTCTCCCGCTGATGAGCTGCTAAATAAAAGTCTGGCTTAATTCTCTGAACGACCCAATAGAGTTTGGGGGCAAACGACTATACCACCTTTGAGCCATACCCGACAGGGTTTGAGGAAAGGCCCGACACTTAATAGCATCATTCACGGGCTGCAACAGCAGTGCATTAGAGAATGTCCTAACATGATTAGCGGGATCTCCCGTGCCATCATAAGCTTTGATAGTTGGCATCTTGAACTTCCTTGAGATATGGGCATTCATTATTTCTTCAGTGAAGGGCGGAGTAGGATCATCAGGATCTCCAAAGGGAAGAAGATTGCTTGGATCAGCCCTTGGGACAACAGCCCTTCTCTGTATTGGACCATCCAGGTCTATTATAGGAGGAGGATTTCTCCCCCTAGGAGGTAGTGGGGGTCTGGTAGTCTGGTGCGCCTCCAAGTCGCGCCTCAGCCTTCGAATCTCAGCCTCGTGAGCCCTGATCCTTTCCTGCACTTCTTGGGGATTCATCCCTTGGGTGCTTCTAGGATGTTGGCTACCTTCAGCCATCGGCTCTTTGCCAGCACGTCTCCTTCTTGAGGCTACTTCATCATCCGAAGATTCGGAGTCTCTCTCGGTATAAGGACCAGAAAATTCCTGATCCTCAGGGATAGGAGCCAAACCTCGTATGTAGGGGGGCGATCGCCCTCGTGCTTCACTCCGTCCAGCATGTCCACTTCCTCCCACCTCGGGGTAAAGGGGCATCCCATAAGGGGGGTTAGTAGTCACAACAGTTGAATACTCGTACCCAATGGGTCGAGAATTCACAAGTGCATGTAATTGTTAAACTTGGGGATTCGTACCTTAAATAGCCGAGGGAATCGTCCCTTGTGGCTGAGGTTCAGTTACCCCTATCTGGGCTTCTCCTTGGGTGACTGCATAAGTTGAATGAGGAGGTACCTCCACGGTTGACGAAATCACTTGGGTTGTCCTCGATGGTGTTCCTTCCTCAAGAGCTCTAATTGTTCTCCGTGTTCTCGCCATGGTTGTTGTGCTTTCCCACAGACGGCGCCAAATGTTATGGATTAAAAACTAAGGTATATAACTGCTGTATTTATTACTAAGGAACGTGAGCTTCGAGGCTCGATTTGACTGCTCTTGTGTTTCGTGACTCAATCTCCCTTTAACAAGATGCCTACGTACCTTGCTGATTGGCAAGGATCAAGTCAAAAAACATAGTTCTTAGTGATACTTGCCCTCAGGGCTATGGCGGCGAGGGCTCACCAAGGACGTAGTGACTTTCATATCCTCCAAGGACTAAGTCTAAAACGTAGTTCTGATTTGTGGGGTGAGGCCCCTTATATAGATGTTGGGAGTCCTTGAATTGGACTTGGGTTAGGAGACTTGGTGGGCAAGTCTCAGAATTAGAATGGAATTTAGAGTCCTAAGAGGTAAGAAGTTGATTCCTTATCCCACCAGATTTCTTGGAGGCCAATCTACAAGGATTTATTTCTCCACTAGGACTCATCTTATCAGCTGACTTATCCCTTATTAATTAATAACGAATTTAATTGATATTCAGGGTTTTGGGCCTTCTCAAATGGGCCAAGTTGTTGGCCCAATTCTGATACGATTAATGCAATATTAATTACATACCCAGATATTATTTTCTTCCCTATCATCTAAGCAGTGAATTCATATTATCCGGATAGTCGCGATATGCTGAGAAGTATCCCTCACGATGTAGAATAAATGTGATTAATTAATTAATCATATTTAATAAATTAGAGAATTTATATAAATAATGATAAAATAGTTTTATTATTATTTATTTCTACTATCGGCTTAATATTGAACCTACAGGGTCACACCATAAAAAGAGAATGATTTTATGGTGGAGGAATTAATTAATAATGGCTAATAATTATTTATTTATGAAATAAATAATTAATTGGCAAATT
The DNA here is from genome assembly GCF_009905375.1 of Apium graveolens. Taxonomy (NCBI): domain Eukaryota; kingdom Viridiplantae; phylum Streptophyta; class Magnoliopsida; order Apiales; family Apiaceae; genus Apium; species Apium graveolens. Next base: position 92,889,638 of record NC_133649.1, read on the forward strand.
TAATAATTGATTAAATGAGATTTAATTGATTATAAATTAATTAAGAAAAGTTCTTACTATTATTAATTAAGGATTTAATTTTTTGGAAATTAAATCAAGAGAGAGAATTATTTCTAAAGTGTTTAGAAAAAGGATTAACAATTAAAAGGTGTTTTAATTATTAATGAGAATAATAAATGGGATAATAATAATATTATTTATGGGAAAATTTCAGCTGAAAATTTTGCCTATAAATATACTATTATAGACTCTATTTTTTTTTGGAACCCCTAAAACCCAAAAGTTTTAGAAAACCAAATTCTCTCCACCTCCTCCTCCTCCTTAACGTCGTTTTCTTGGTGGATACCGGTGGAGTGCTTCACGTTTGAGGAGCAGCTGCTAAGGATCTCCGAACGTTGCTTTTGGATCGCATATTAAAGATTAGTAATCGATCCCCTCATTTTTACCATGATTTATATGCTTTTATTTGGATTTTATGTGTGTAAAAGTGTTTTACCATGCCCCCGCTGCGATTAATATCCAACACCAAGGACATAATCTTCGATGGAGCAACGTTTATTCCCAATAACTTCTCTGCTATTCTTAGCAAGTCAGAAGCACCCTCTGAACTTCATTTCATTCAGGACTTTCTTGCTAGTTCTGATATTAGGTATGCTCTGACTCAACCCGAAGCAGTTTCTGGTACTCAAGTACTGGAGTTCTAGAGAAGCGGTGTGTATGATGATGGTGCTCAAGGGTCCCCAAGTATTATTTTTTCATCCGGGGAGGATGAGTATGTTGTGACGTTGTTTACGGTTCGACAAGCACTGCAGCTACCTGAGAACTGTGTTTATTCTATTGTTGACGAACCAGTTCTTCAAAACATGATGGCTAGTCTGGGATATGAAAGAACATTGGAAAAGCTGGGCCAGTTGAAGAGATCTTTCATTAGGAGGGAATGGAGTTTCTTCTTTGATTGCATAACTAAAGCTTTTGCATACAAATGTTCTAATTTTGATGCAATTCCCATATTCAGCCAACAAATCGGGTATGCTCTCATAAATCAAACTGATTTTGACTATGCAAGTGTTGTCTTAGGTTTTATTGGGGACTGAATGAATGAAGATAGATCTACTGTTTATTTTGCTAGATTCTGTCAGCTTATTTATAGTTTCTATTGTGATAATAAGCCCCAAGGTTATGGTGAATTAATTTCATCATTCAAAATAGCTAAAAGAGCTTTTACTGACTTATTATCTACTGATAATAAAAAGGCTGTGTTAAGACCCCTCTTAATTCCTTTATCTGTCAAACAAGCCTTAATAACCTATGTTCCTGTTAAGTACACTGCCTTATATCCTGATGTTCAACCATCTGAACTTCATCCATCAGCACCTACCACCTCTACTCAACCACCACAAACTTCTCAACCTCAACCATCAGAACCTACGGTGCAGCCTTCATCTTCCAAACCTAAAAGGACTAAGAAAGTACCTCAGACACAACAGAAGAGAAGGAGATTCATTCTGCGAGATGAATCAGATGCTGAGGAATAAGTTCCTGGAACAGAACTTGTTGTTAAAGAAGCTGAGAAGGTACTCTTCTCAGAAGGATGATGATATTGGGAGTTCTAGGCCTCTAAAAACGCTTAGAAAGCATAATTCTGATGATACAGCTCCTAAAGTCACCTTAAAAGCTAAAAGATTCAAAATATTGGCAAGAAGACCTGAAGATTCTGGTAAAGGAATGGAAGCAGCAGATAAGGAAGGGGATCAGGAATCTCTGATCTCACAAGACTCTGTTGAAGCTCACAATTCTCCTAGTGCTAATTCAGATCCTCTTGCCACTCATCACTCACCACTACATGAGCCAGAATCTACTCACATTCCTACACCTCCAGTATCCCCAGTAAATGCTGATACCCAGGGGCCAAGTGATGGAATTGACATTCATAACTTGGAAGTGCCTCCAGTTTTGCATCTAGAAACTCCAACAATTCAAGTCACTCCACCAACAACACCAATTCCTGATGCTGATTTTCATCCAGAATTGCCTACAACACCTTCTCTGCATCTAGATACTGAAGATCAGATTTTAGGTGAGCATCAGAATATGGATGTTGATCAGAACTTAATTGGAGATCAGTCCTTAGAGGATGATGTTGAAGCATCCATAGCTTCTCATACTGTTCTTGTATCAGAAGATGCTAAAGCTGATGACTCTGTAAGTTCTGATGCTGCAAATGTTGATGCTACTGGTAATGCTGCTACAAATTTAGATGTTGATGCAGCTGGTCCTTCTGGACATGCACCTCTGCAAGCTCCTTTAAAGGCTGAAATAGTCAAAAAGTTTGTTATAGGGGAAGCACCAGTACCTTGGAGTGAAACTCCTAGAGGACAGGAGTGGACTAAGGAGTGGAACTCAGTTACCTTTGTTCCTACAGAAAAGATTCTTGCTGATCATTTGGCAAAAGCTGATGAGTTGTTAGTCAATGAAGATTTCAAGACACAGCTAAGAGTTACTGCACTTACTACAAGGCACCTTCAAGGTCAACAGTCTATAACTCAGGCCAAAGTGGACAAGATTCAAGAATCCTTAATGCAGCAAGATACACTTGTCAAGCTGGACAAGAAAAGGCTTTTCAAACCTTCATTTGACCAAATTACCAACATTGAGAAAACCCAAGAGAAGCAACAGTCTCAGATTGATGAAGTTTTGAAAAATCAAGCTTCTCAGCAATCTCAACTCAATGAGATCCAATCCTCAGTAGAATTGCTTCTCTCTCTTCTTTTACCTGCTGATGCCAAAAAGGGGGAGAAAGTAATTAAGTCCAAATGCAAACCTGATAAGACACTGAAGAAAAAGGATGATGGTAATGACCCGGGAAACTCTGGAATGGGTGGAGGTCATGGTCAAGGTGGTGGTCTCTCATCAAGTAGAGTTGGAACTACAAGTCATAGAACAAGTTCTGATACTGGAAGAAGAATAACTTCTGATACTGGTAAAAGGATAAGTTCTGATGAACTTTTGGATCTTGATGAAGAAATTTCAAGACAGTTATTTCTGAAAGAAAATCCAGGAATGGACTTTGAGAGTCAAATGAAAGAAGAAGCTAGACTTAAGTTAGAAAAGGTCAACTCCAAATCTGAAGCTTCTGTTGTTAAAAAGAAACTTCCTACGACTAAAGGCATTGTGATAAAAGAAAGGACAAATCATGTGGCAACCAAGGCCAAATCATAATTGCAGATAGATCCAAGGTCCAATGGAAAAGAAAAAGTTGGTGAACCTGTAAAGGTTTATGTGCCTTCTATGGATGAAGAAATTTCTGTTGAAGATGCTGATCTTACTCTGACTTCAAGGAAGATTTCTAAGACAACCTCTGACATGGATCAAGTTGTTCAGAGTTAAGATATAGTTAGTTCTGATATAACAATGAAGCAAGCAACCTCTGACATAGCTCAAGTTGACTTGATATCAGAAGATAAGTCAAAGGAAACCTCTGACATTGCTCATGTTAAATTCTCAAAGTTACTCCTACCAGGATTCACTAAAGCCAAACAGACTCAACCTTTGAAGGCTGCAGCAAGTGGTTTTGAAGCAAAAGTGGTTACTGGAAAGAAAGCAAGAGATAAATCTGGATTGGGTAGTGCTGATGAAAGAAGAGTGCAGAACACAACCAATGATCCAACTTCCTTAAGTGAACCAGGTGTTGGAGCAACTCCTAAAAGATTGAATCAACTAGAATCTGTACAGATGGTCTACCATACCTTCTTGAAAGAACATATCTTGTTATATTTCATGACAGATGGAAGGGTTTACCATATAAGGGAAAATGCTATACCACTGAAGTATTTTGAGGAACTAGAACATGTTTTATTCTTACTTCAATTGAATGATAGAATAACAGAAAGTGCTGCAAGTTATTTGAAGACTCAAATTCAGAGACAGAAAAGGCTTTATTCTGTAAAGTCTGACAGCACATACTGTCCAAAGTACAGAGATCACAAGGGTGATATTGTTCATATGAAGCCTAATACTGCAACAATCAGAACATATCTTGGTATTAAGGGACTTGAATTCAATCTAGAGTCTGACAAAGCCTATGTCATAAGACTAGATCAGGAGTTGAGAAAAGCAAAAATTAATGATCTCAGATATGCTATCTTCCAAACTGGTGAAGATACTGCAGAACTCAAAGATGCAAAAAGGAGGATGATTGATGAACTCAGATATGCTGAGAGATGTTTGTTAAAGAACTATCTCAGAACAACTTCTGACATCAAAGAGATCAGAAAGTGAAGCCAAGTCAAGATCTACAACTGCTCAAATTCTGATATGTATACAGACTGAAGTTGTTATCAGAAGTTAAAGTTGGTAAAGCTTTAAGGACTGTAAGTTGTAGTTATCTAGTCAAATTCTCATGCATTTGTACTTAATGTTTTTGACATCATCAAATATCTGTTAAACTTGTATATTATGCTAATTTACAAGTTGGGGGAGATTGTTAGATATATTTGATAATGTTATGTCTAATATGATTTATGTTTAGGTTTTCAGATCTTACTTAAACAGGACAAATTAGTACTTAACTGAAATCAGCACTTATACTGAAGTCATAACTTAAGTTATCAGTACTTAAGATTCAGGAGATATTTATCAGGATATAATATTAGGACTTAAAGGAAACTTTCAGATAAGGAAGGTGGCTGATTGAAAGGAAAGAAGATCAAGAAAAACGTAAGAAGAGATATGCATGAAGAAGGAATTCTGTGAAGAATGGAATACTTGGAAGAAAAGATAACTGATTGATATATTTTAGGAAGCAGAATTATATTCCATATCAATTAGCGATTATGTTGTAACTGTGTGATTTATAAACACAGACATAGGGTTTACACAATAAGTGTTATCATTATCGAGTATATTATTTATTGTAACCCTAGCAGCTCTCGTGATATTTGTTCATCACTGAGAGAGGACAGTTCTACATTGTAACAGAGTTTAATAAAGTTTGTTTTCTGTTACTTGTGTTCTTTGAATTCGATTTAATTGTGCTATACACTGTATTCAACCCCCTTCTACAGTGTGTGTGACCTAACAACCTGCGATCATTGCTTTCATTAAAACTCTTCTGCAATTTTATCTGCTTCATGGCATATGTACGCCAAGTTCAGGAGTGTTCTTCATGAATCATGAAATGGTGATTATGTTGCCTCCTCAGAAGAATTTGATACGACAGGTATGGACTCCGTATGGTTAGCTATTAAGATTCCAAGGAAAATGAATGACTACCGTAGGTCCGTGGTAGACTATAATAATGCATCAACGATTCTTTTAATATTGAGACGATAACAACCGTGATAGTTGTATTGTAATGGATGTTAAGATTGAGCACTATGAATCTGGTCGTGGTGATGTATAAGTTATCATTGATAGAATAATTAAGTCGATTATTTACCTCTTAAATAATTATTCCTTCTTATCAATAGAGAGTCGTATTACTATACGAGGAAGGTTGCAGTGCAAGCATAGCATTCTAGTAACGATGATGTCTAGAATGAAATCCCATATTCGATGTCGAGGGAGTTTCAAAGGTGATTGTTTTTAAGCTCGAGCAAGAGCATGGGTCCATAGAATGATGGACGGAATAGTAAATATTCAGGCACGTGAATTGCGATGCGATAATACTTGATGTTGATATATGTACATATGTTTCATTCTCTTTCGATAAACCTCTATAGTTCAGAGGTAGATTCCAAGCCAGATATTTTGTGGCAGTATTTGTTTTATATAATGCTCTTAAATTCGTTCTTTTTCTCTCCTTTTCATTTCGTGTAAACTGAGAAGAACAACCCTTCCAGAAGGGGGTATGTCTGAATGACTATCTATCTGTGTGATAGAAGCCTAGTAGGATACCACATGTTATTTAATTGCTTGTCAAGTACTAAAGGCTGGCCACCTTCTGTAGTAACTATGCAATAGAAGAAGTGTTCATGATCATAGTGATCTCTCAATAAATTCTTTTTCTTCTATACGATGGATCAAGCTTTCAAAAATGGAATCCGCTAGAAATGAAGTAGTATTAGTGTGGTGATATTCCGATTCTAACACATTCGTGATACTAAGGTTGACGCGTTTATTAAAAGGTTATAGAATGCTAGCGAGCAAATGTGTAACCAATATAATATTAGGTACGGAAGATAGTAACATTTACGAACTGGAAAAGAGTGGGTATTGAGAAGCAAAAGCTATAATGCTAGAAGCTATGATGAGAATCTGTGTAATAAACTTGAAGGGAATTTTGGAATGGTCACTTAATACGGATTGAGTTTCTTATAACGATAGATGATATGTCAGTATCGAGATGTCGGCTTATGAGATCCTTGAGGGAAGAAAATGTTGATCTCCATTGTGTTAGGATGAAGTTGAAAAGCGCAAGATGCTTGGACCAGCAGTGGTCCAAAGCACCAAGGATATAATAGATCTAATCAGAGGACGGCTGGTAGTAGCCCAAGATGGACATAAGATGTATGTTGATTTGACACGAAAGGATAAAGAGTATGAAGTAGGGGACCTAGTGGTGTTATAGGTATTCCCTTGGAAAGGATGGATGAGGTTCGGAAAGAAAGGAAAGCTAAGCCCACGATTTGTTGGACCCTTGGATATTTTAAGACGTATTGGGAAGTTATCAAATGAACTAGCCCTACCCTCGAACCTGCAACAAGTTCGCAATGAGTTCCAAGTATCAATGTTAAGGAAGTATGATCCAGAGGCGAGACACTTAGGGGCATATGAGCGCATAGACATGCAACCAGACGTAACCTATATGGAGCAACCAGGAAGGGTTATAGATCGAAAAGGAACAAGTGCTTAGGAGAAGGGTTATCAAACTAGTCAGAGTTTGGTGGTAGAAGCACAATGTGGGGAAATTGACTTGAGAGTTAGAAAATGCAATGCTAAGAAAGTATCCCTATTCATTTTCTATCTGGTTCCGGGACGGAATCCTTTTAAGGAGGGGAGACTGTAATTATCCCAATTTTTGATATTTTTGAAACAGTGATGAATAGTAACTTTTTGCTGATGATGTTGATTAAGGAAAATTATCAGACCACGCTATATAGGAGTACTGTTATGGAAATTCTAAGATCGTATTAGTATTCCATAAAGTAAATGAGTGTATGTAAAGGTTGTTGGAATTCGAATCCGGACACTTTGATTTTTCCCGAAAATCCACCAGATACCGAAAGGATTGAGTATAAGGTAACATAATTAAGAGGATTTTTAATTAAAGATTATAAGAGAGGATCATTAAAAGATTATAAAATATTAGGAAAGATTTAGAGAAGCTCAAAAAATGAGATCCCGAATATGATCACTCAAACGGATAGCGAGAACAAAAGTTAAGCGAACCGTAAAGCAGATACACAACCAAGAGACAAGCTTGTACAAGAATTCAAGGTCTTATAACATCATCAAACCACAAGACAAAGACATGTGGCAAATGGATGACATAAGGAAGATGACATAAGCATGACCAGTAGATTTATTTTATTGGATGATTATTAGCCAAGTATTTTTACCATGGTTCAATCTAATTAGTAAAGCAAAAAGAGAAGCAACCAACAATTCATAACACAAAAATCAAAGTTGACTTTTGCTTCCAAGAACAAAAGCTTTCGGCCAAAACAATACTAGTAACTTCAAACTGCCATATCTCCTTCAATACTCACTCAAATATTATGTTCTATAGCTCTTTGGAAAGATATTGAGATGACCTACAACTCTTATTCACAAGTATCGTCAAAACAAGCATGGTAAGACCCTCATTTTTAAAGTTCTTTCAATCGGACTTTTAGAAACTTCAAAACCTAACTTTGTGTCTTCTTGATTGTTTGTGAGATCCAAGCTTGTATAAGGATTAATCAAGGTTTTAAGGCTTCTTAGAAACTTTCCCCTCACAAATAAAGGTATAAAACTTCTGGACCTTTAAGTACTAAGTTTGTTTGCTTGAATTTTGGGATGGTTTGGATAGATGATTAGTTGTTTGAATGATTAAGTTTGAATTGATCTTTGATTGTTAAGTAGATTAGTTGATTATGGAGATGGTATAATATTGAATTGGATTTTGAATCTTGAGCTTGTTTTGGCTAATATCAGTAGCCTAGGTTTGAATCTTGAAGTTATGAATGGATTGTAGTTGGAAGGGATTGATTTGGAGTGGTAAAAATATTGGAAATTGCTAAGTTCTAGCAGTCATAATACTCGATTTTCTTTAACTGTTTATGTGCTTAACTTTAGGACCCGTGACTCACTGTAAGCTTCCGACCTTTTCCATTTTTAGATAGTTCATGTTATGAGCTTCTTTTTGATATATCGTTCAGCCTAAATCCGAGTTACGAGTGATGAGAAATGACCGTTTTAAGTAACGGCATTTCGCGAGCGAACCATTACCCCTGGCTTAACTTTGAAATCTTGTTTAAGGCCCTTAAAAGACTAATTGGATTACAAAACAATTATATAAGGTGGATTAGGAAGTTGTTAAAGTATCGTGAAAGAGTCGCCTTAAAATTCGTAACGGTTAATTTATTAAAATTGGTGGAGTCGAGGTACGCAAGCGATTAACCAAATCGTTAAGCGTATAAGCGACCAAAAGCGACCGTTAGGGTATGAGTGAGTTTTGACTAGTTTCTTAAGCGACCGTGGTCTAATTCTGGCTTATGCTGTTGTTCATAGGTTACCAGACCCACTCTATGTTTAAGTCTATCCCGGAACGCTCAGGCAAGTTTTCTACCGGTACTATTGTTGTTGTGATATAATATATTGATGCATTATCTTAAGATAAGTGCATGGTTATTATTAGCAAAGTCTTGCGCATTGGAGCATGTTGATATGATATATATATATATGCATGCCTATTTCATAATCTTGATATCTTGTTATCGATTCAATTAGTTAAAAACTGCATAATACCTATGCTAGAGATAGGCATTATTTACGTATACCCTTAGTATAGGGGACCCAAAGGTGAATATTTTTCTAAACTGGGAGCTGATGTTCCCGAGTATAATATATATGTATATATATATATAGTTTTCTATAACTATTAATCGAATAAGGTATATTCGATAGTTTTGAATACTAATCAAACATTGTTTTCGATTATTTAAATAAAGATTTTTACTTTCGTATAAGTATATCTTTCGAAAATTATTATTCGATTCAAGTATTATTTCCAAAAACTTTTACTGGATTTATTTTGATAAAAGCTATTCTTTAATAGAATATTATTTAAAGAATAATATTCAGATATTCTTCTATTATTTTGTAACTGATTTATTCTATTAAATCATCCTTACTCCAAACATTTTCAAAAATGGTTTCGAGTCTTCAAAATGATTTTAAAACTTAGAGCGGGTCCCAAAACTCATTTTCAGATTTAAGATCTTCCTTTCTAAGGGGACTTGAATACTCGCTCAAAAATCCGAGGGATCCGGCTCTGTGGTGTATTTTATATTCGCAACGAGGTTGTTGTTTTGAGAAAACATTTTGATTACTTGCCCAACGTTCGGGAAGTAAGTCCATCTAATTGAGTCGGCATAAGCAACATGGGCTCAGTGGGCGTCCATGAAAGTGTAAGTGGCTCAGTGGGAGTCCATCAATGCGTAAGTGCCTGAGTGACAGTCCAGCATAAGGTCCTAATGCGGCCAGGGTGATGACCATTGGGGGATTCATCCATCTACTAGTAGAAAAGGTGACTTAATTGGTATCTTTGCCTGATCAGCAAGATATCAGGTTTATGCCAATATTTCTTCTTTCCAAAATTCTTGGGAATAACAACTCTTCTCATACTTCCATAGCAGAAGAGTGTATGAAATGTATATATATAGGTGTATATAAATATCGGTACCTATAAAGTATCTCGTAACTTCATTTCTTTTGAATGATATTACAAAGATTGAATCTATTCAAGTCTTATCTTGTAGTCTCATCTATGTGATGAACTTTTAAAACTGATTATAGCTTGAACGGTGGTAGTTCGAGTAGTATTCGGAAAAGATATAAGTATATTGGAGTATCTTGTAACTTCATCTTTTCAGCTTATATCTAGTTAATGATTATCTCATGCATGATAAAGATATTCAGAAAAATGTTGAGACAAGGTTAGATATATGAGATCACCTTGCAACGATATTTTTATAGAGTTATGAACTGGAACTCTGTGTATATTACACATGTCAGAGGATTTCAAAGATTTTGAAAAGTATATATATATATATATACTGAATATTTTGCGACTTCATCGCATTAAGATATCAAACTTGGTTCATTTCTTTTTGACCAAGACTTTCATGAGTACTATGAGAATGCTCATATATTGTTAACTGCAATAACCCCAATTTTTGGAATTTTTGAAACCCTTATGAATAGTGTTTGGCTGATTATGCTGAATAAGATCGTCAGAATCCAAATCCGAACACTTTGATTTTTCCCGAAAATCCACCAGATACCAAAAGAATTGAGTATAAGGTAACATGATTAAAAGGATTTAAATTCAAGGATTATAAGAGAGGATCATAAAAGGAATATAATGTATTGAGAAAGGTTAAGGGAACCCAAGTAATAAGATCCCGGGTATGATCCCTCAAACGATAAACGAGAACGAAAGTTAAGCGAACCGTATAACAGATCAGCGGTCATTAGCCAAGTAATTAGGACTTAATCAAAGGGTTAGTGGAGAGTGATGTCATCTCACCAACAAGAAGAGGACAAGTGTGAGAGGATGACATGGGAAGATGACCTAAGCATGACCAAAAGAGAAGTGTGTTGTTGGTTGATTGTGAACCACACAAAATTTACCATGGTAATAATCTCATTAACAAACCAAGTGGATCAACCAAGACAAAAACAAATCATAAACATCAAAAAACACAAAACACTTCCATTTTCAAGAAGAGCTCTCGGCTTTGTCCATTTCAAAGGAAGAAAAAAACTCAAATCCTAGTTCCAAGCTTTGTTAATTAGTGAGGTAATTATCTAAGGTTCCTTGTACATAGATATGGATATCCTATAAGTTTAAGCTTCAAATTCCTTCACAATCTCTTCCAATAATTCAAGGAAGAAGATGGTGAATAGTAATTTTCAAAAAATAACTTTAGTTTTCTTGAATTTTTATGAAAGTTTAAGGTTATACAAGCAAGGATCAAGGTTCTTTAGGCATTCAAAGCTCTTGTGTTGTGTTAAGAAGCTTCAAGAAGGTATAAACTCTAAACCCTGGCTTTAGTTTTGAGTATTTAGGAATGGTTATGATTGATATAGTATATGTGAAGCATGATGCTTGTTTGTTTAAAGTTTGGTTGAGTTTGTAGAGATTTTGATGGTTGAATCTTGGTTATTAGTTAATGAACCTTAATATGGTTAGTAGCTTTTGTTGTGATTGAATGAGTTGGTTAAAACATGAAGTAATGGACTGATGTGGTGAGGTTTGGAGGGATTTTGGGTTGTAATGTTGATTGTGGGTTGATTGTGGATTGATTTGGAGTTGTACAAATTTGGTAATAGCGTAAACATAGCCGTCGTAATGTCTGATTATCCTAGACTGTTTTTGTTCATAACATCAGGACCCGAGAACTCACTGTTAGGTTTTGACCATTGCCATGATTAGATAGTTCATGTTACGAGCTTCATTTTGATATGTGGTATGCTTGAATCCGATGTACGGTTTAGGAGAAACGACCAGTTTTAAGTAACGGCATTTCGCGAATGAACCATTTCCCCTCGCCTTACTTTGAAACCTTGGTTAAGGACCTTAAATGACTAATTGGGATATGAAACAATTACGTTAAGTGGATTAGGCAGTTGGTAAGGTACTCGCAAAAGAATCGCCTTAAAACTCTTAATGGTTAATTTATTAAAAATGGTGGAGCCGAGGGTACTCGAGCGACTTAAGTGAATCGTTAAGCGCGAAAGCGAACGTTAGGGGTCTAATTGGTTAAAGTCTAGTTTCTTAAGCGACCGGGGTTTAATTCCGACTTATGTTGTTGTTCATAGGTTATCGGACCCACTCTAAGCTTAAGTCTATCCGGGAACACTCAGGCAAGTTTTCTACCCGTTATACTGTTGTTGTAATGTATATATGTATATGCATTATCTTGTGATAAGTGCATGATTGTTATTAGCAAATCTTGCGATATATTGGAGCATGCTGATATGGTATATATGCATGTCTGTTTCGTAATCTTGATATCTAATTGTTGATTCAATTGCTTATAAGTTGTATAATACCTATGCTAGAGATAAGCGGTAGTTGTATATACCCTTAGTATAAGGGAGCCAAAGGTGGATATTTTCTAAACCGGGAGTCGATATTCCCGAGTATAATATATATATATATATATATATTTATATATATATATGGATATAGTTTTCAAAACTATCAATCGAATAAGGTTTATTCGATAACTTTATTTTATTTAATGAATATTAGTTGAATATTCATTCGAGGACTTATGACTCTGTTTATTTTATTTAATGAATATTATTTTGAATATTCATTCGAGGACTTATAACTCCGCTTATTTATTAAATAATATTCTTTATTTTATTAAAGAATAATGTTTCGATAATCAAACTTATTTTCGATTATTCAAATAAAGATCATACTTTCGTATAAGTATATCTTTGGTTATTTATTATTCATTTCAAGTATAAGTTTTAAAACTTCTACTTCAATTATTTTTATAAAGATTATTCTTTATGGGAATATTATTTAAATAATAATATTCAGATATTTTCTAATATATTGGGTCTGATTTATTTTATTAAATTAGCATTACTCCAAACATTCTTAAAAATGTTTTCGAGTCTTCAAAATGATTTTAAAAGTTAGGGCGGATCCCAAAACTCATTTTTATATTTAAGATCCTCCTTTCGAAGGGGATTTAAATACTCGCTCAAAACCTTAGGGATCCGGCTCTGTGGTGTGTTTTATATTCGCAACAAGGTTGCTATTTTGATAAAAGAGTTTTTGATTACTTACCCAACACTCGGGAAGTAAAATTCTTGGAACAAGTTAATCCATTAATAGGCATCACCTGGGAAATATCGGTGAGTTTTCCTTTCCAACTAGATACGACTTCTTGGTGGAGCCGTATCAACAAGTTTCTACTTGGGGAAAGTGGGGATGAGCTTTACGTTTCAGAGTCATGGATTTCATCTGAACTAGGAGTGGCGTAAGTGGTCGAGTGGCGCCGGCCCAGCCTTATTATGTTGGCCCAATTGGCCTGGAAGTTCCGCTAAGACGGTCCATTCCTTAAGAGTCCAGTGTTCGGTTGACAAGTAAATCCGACAGGTTCTCCTCTACATGTAGAAAATGGTGGGGTTGCACTACTGTGACTGATCATCGTGAGTGGTCTTCCTGGCGAGGAAAACTCCTGTAATGAGTTCATCATCCAGTTGGATATTTCTGAAACACTACCCAGAGCACTTCGATAGAGAGGCTACGGCTGGGCGATTGTTGAGTGTTGGCAGGGTCGAGTTTTCAAAATAATGTTTCCATCAAATGAAGTCTCTCGTAACTTCGTTTCTTTTGAATGATATTTCAAAGATTGATTCTATACAAGTTATGCCTTGTAGTCTCATCTATGTGATGAACTTTTGAAACTAATTAAAACTTGAACGGTGGTAGTTCAAGTAGTATTCGGAAAAGATATAAGTATATTGGAGTATCTTGTAACTTCATTTTTTAAACTTATATCTAGTAAATGATTACCTTGTGCATGTCAAAGATTTTCAGAAAAAAGTTGAGACAAGGTTAGATATGTGAGATCACCTTGCAACGATATTTTTATACAGTTATAAACTGGAACTCTCTGGATGTTATACATGTCAGAGGATTTCAAATATTGTGAAAAGTATATATATATATATATGTATATATATATACTGAATATTTTGTAACTTGGTCGCGTTAAGATATCAGCTTGGTTCATTTCTTTTGACCAAGACTTTCATGAGTACTATGAGAATGCTCATATATTGTTAATCATTATACATATTATTTTGGTGGGCTTGTTGCTCACCCTTACTTTCTTCTTTCATCACACAACAACATATAGAAAAGATGAACAAGGCCAAGCTTCCAATTCGCAAGCGGTTAGAAAACGTTCCGCGGTTTTCTGGAAGCGTTGATGTCGCCGTAGCTGAGGTAGGAGCTACCAATAGGCTAGGTTTTCAACTATTGTTAAACCAGACTTATGTATAATATGAATTGTAATAATGGCAAGGAATATGTAAATTATTCAGAAACCCTTTTAAGGTGTAACGGTTTATAATTGTGGAATAAAATGACTTGTGTTATTTTTGGTATTCATCTCTAAGACTATAACTTGTGGTGTGTGTGTATATTGTGGGGTCACAGTACTCAGTAGTTGGTTGACTGGTAAGATTAAGTATTGATAAGGGAAATGGAACTCGTGACAACCCGAATCCCCGACCCCGGATTTGGGGGTGTTACAGAAATGGTATCAGAGCCAAGCGTTATAAACCTCAGAGATGATGTGACGTTAAGATAATAAGTTCACAAAGATATAAGAACTCTTGCCAAGTTCATAGTCGGGCTACCTAACGTAGTACTGACAGTTAAAACCCTTACGGGAACCCTTATAAATATTATGATAGTAACATAGTTCGTTCTCGTATAGGGCAGCGGGGCACTGAACCCTGAGGTTCAGGAGCATCAGCATGAGGATGTTTTATTACATGTTGGAGATCAAATTGTGAATCCAATAGAGTACCCTAACGAGGGAATAGGATGAGATTCATATTGAGAATGTTGCGGTTGAGGATGTAATCCCAGAAGGGATTGTTGCTGAGGAGGATCTCGTGAAGGATCCTGATGAGAATGAAGAGAGGTCCGCTGAGGAATTAATGACCGTAGTCAGGGCGACTACCAGAGCAAGAATGGCCGCGAGGGTGGCACTAGAGGATGAAGAGTTACCAAGGGCACAGAGGTTAATGAGGGCAGGAGGAGTGGGGCCTTCCACGGCACCAATTACACCAGTATCAGACCCTCTTCCAGAGGTTCCTGTAGACACCCATGAGGTTCCACCAATTCCTGTTCCCTCCCCTGTACAGAGCCCAGCACCTGCTGAGGAAATGCCACCTTTATCTCCTGCACCATTGTCACCTGATACCGTGCTTAATTTTCCATTTGGATCCCCTGGGCCTGCACCACCTGCACCCCATGGACTTCTAGATGCTACCACTCAGGCTTCTCTTATCGCCGATTACTATATGACTTTGGGTGGCCTATCTGAGGCCCTTAATGTTAGGAGTGATCTGTTGGATCGACTTACTGCACCGAGGATTGAGGGCGGGGTACTTCCTGCAGGATTAGCTTATAGCATGGAAAGGATTGAGGTTACCACCCGTGTTACAGCTAGAGACCATCTTGAGGGTCAGATTGATCCAGCTCTACTTGCAACTATCTTAGACCTCAGCACTGCTTTAATGGAGCAGGTTAGGGATGTCGTGCGTGCCCGCATTTCTTGATCCATAATAGTGTGCAGAGTTTGAGCAATCTGACAAGAATTTCATGCAGCACCGCTTTTGGAGGATTAGCCTAAGTTATGAATGATTAGTTTTTAATGACTATATGATTATCTATGGTAGTACTTTTGGGATAGAAGCGATCAGATCAAATGATGTAATTCTCTTTAATGTGTTTAGATGTTGTACCCTCGAACAAATGGTTAAGTATATATTCGTTAATTTCAGTTCAGATCAGTTTGTTTGTGATAAGTTCATATTGTTAATTGCGCTGTTAACACTTAAGAGAGTGTCATGAAGTTTATAGAACTTGAGAATTCATAATTTGCAATCATGCAAGGACTGAACGAGGGAAAGATTTAAGCAAAGTAAGTAAGACAAATATCCAGAGATTCTCAAAAATTTTCCAAGCATCATGCCCCCACGAGGAATAAGATTAGGGGCAAACCTTGAATGTGATAATCAGGGAGGTCGTAATTAAGATATAAGGAACCCAGAATATAATGAAGTGGAAAATGAGGATTTTAAATTAAAAGATGACCCCAATTATGGGGAGTAGGAAGAAATATTTAGAATGAGAAAATAGAAGTCGAGCAAGATAGGAAGAACCAGGATGGTACTCCTATTGGGCAATCCATGGACCTTCCTAAAACAAAACATATACTTTTACCTCTAACCACCACCTTGAGGAAACAATGTGGTGTGAAATTCTTTCAGGACCTTTAAGTCGCCAAGCTCTCAGAGTTCCAAGGGAATAGCTGACCCAGCCAAGGCAAGAGCCTGGCTAAAGGAAATACAGGAATCATTTGAGATTCTAAATGATTGATGAATCACAAAAGACTATTTTTGTCACTTACCCTCCTAAGAGAGAGACCACCCACTGGTGAAAGACCAAGAAAGGCACGGAGCAAGAGGTTATGATAAACTGATTAAAGTTCAGTCAAATTTTTTTTCGAGAAAGTAAATTCCAAGGTTATGGAGATAGTGTAAAAGCCTTAAGAGCAAGAACAAAGGCGGACGGATATGATGAATTATGAATCTAAGATTGTAAAAGTTGTCAAGATTCGTCTGGAGGACAAGAATCCCAGAATGATGTGATGTTTGAAGTGAATGATTAGTGGGTATGTGAAATGATTGTAAGAGAAAGGAAAATAAAAAGAAACTGAAGTGGAAAGGAGCATAAAGGCAATAGAGTTTGAGGAATGATAAGGGAGTCGGGTATGAGGAATCCCTAAAGACTCGTAGTAATAGAAATAGAAAAGTATATGATCGTCAGGATGAGGATGATTCACCATGAGTTAAAGTTGATGGTTGAAGGCATAAGAGATATATATATTGTACCCCCTTCAAGTTGGAAGGTTTCGGGGAAACCTTGAGATAGTTCGAAGGATAAATAATGAGACACGGATAGACTGAGGAGATAAGAAAGTAAGAAATTAGGAAAATTGTATGAAGGAAGTGACCTTCAAGAATGTGAAGTGTAAGACCGGTGGCATGATACCCAGAAAGGGAGACGCCAGGTATGGGAGATATCCCAATATTGAGATGACTGTTGAGATAAACAACAAGAGTAACTAAGGAATTATTAAGAAGAAGTTCACGTTGAACACGACCAATATCTTCCAGAACATCCTTGTTATCGTTACCAAATTAGGCATATACTATCGAGGTGGGAATGATTGAATAAGACACCCTTATCAGGGATATATGACTTGATTTATCTATGGAAGGATGCATGTACCTTTTTAAAGGTGGAATTAAGGATATAAAATCGGTAACTTAAAATGAATCCTAGGGGAATGCATAAAGGTTAGCATTTCACCCTTAATAGGGATGGTATGAGTTTTGACAGTATGAATTGGAAAGGATTAAGGTAATAACAACCTTTAAAGATCAGTAGAGAAATTTTTCAGAAGTACATATACAATGGTTCTAGTATTAGTAAATAGTATTTTGATATGCCCTGTATCTAGGGAATATAGGAGGAATGATTCAAGGATAACCTTAGAAGTTTTACAAGGAGAATGGTAATATTCAAAGTTCTCAAGAATAGAAATTTTGATAAAGGAATTGTGACGTAATTATAATAATGCCAAGTGGGGCACATGTTAAACCATGAGAAAGTATAGATTGAACCTAACGGAGGTCAGAACTGTCAAAGTAAGAAGGACCCAAGATAAAAGACGTCCTAAGTATGATCGAGAGTCAGTCGTGGCAATGTTCACATCTAAAGACTAAGGCAATGACTTATGGAAAAATGGTGATTTTTTTTTCTCACCAGGACTTAAGAGAAGCATTTTCACATAAGCAGTGATTGAAGTGAGGTAGAAAATTTAGTTGGAGGTGGTTAAAAAGACATTGATTGTAAGGAAATTTTACTATCAGGAAAGGCCAAAGAGGTGGCCGACACTTTAAATATAAGAGGATAATTATAGGCGCTCGTGCCAGAGGAATACAATGATAATGGTTGAAGCCGTGAAGGTTGTATTATGGTTTGGAAGATTGACATTCCTTCTGATGACTGTGCAATACCCAACCGTAATAGTAGTTTGGTAAAGGTTTAATTCGTATAATCGTCATGAGCGGGCTATCTATCTTAGAAGGAACTATCCTGAGGATAATCCAGGACCATGTTTCAAAAAGGACTAAACGAACCTTCGAGTTAAGTCTTCTATTGAAGGTATATGATTAAGAATGGTATTAACCTGCTATCGTTGCTTTGATTGAAACTCTTTTGCAATTTTATCTGCTTCATGTCATGTATGTACATCAGGATCTAGAGTGTTCTTCATGAATCATGAATGGTAATTATGTTACCTCCTTAGGAGAATTCTATACGACATGTATGGACTCCGTATGGTTAGATATTAAGATTTCATGGAAAGTGAATTACGACAGTAGGTCAGTGGTGGACCATAGTAATGCAGCAATGATTCGGTGAGTAATGAGCTGATTACAAGCATGAGAGTTGTATTGGAATGGATGTTGAGATTGAGTACCACTAATCGGGTCGTGTGGACGTATAAGTTATCTTTGATAGAAAAACTAGGCCGATTATTTACCTATTGAATATTTATTCTTTCTTATCAATAGAGAGTCGTATTATTATACGAGGAAGGTTGCGGTGCAAGCATAGAATTCTAGTAACAATGATGTCTAGAATGAGATCCCAGATTCGATTTTCGATGTCGAGGGAGTTTCAAAGGTGATTGTGTATAAGCTCGAGGAAGAGCATGGGTCCATAGAATGATGGACGGAATAGCAAAAAAATATTTAGGCATGTGATATGCGATGCTATAATACTTGATGTTGATATATATGTATATGTTTTGTTCTCCTATGACAAACCTCTATAGTTCAGAGGTAGATTCCAAGCCAAATATTTTATGGCAATATTTTTACGTATATACAATTCTCTTCAGTTCGTTCTTTTCTCTTCTTTTCATTTCATGTAAGCTGAGAAGAACAACCCTTCCAGAAGGGGAGGTATTGCCGAATGACTATCTATCTGTGTGATAGGAGCCTAGTAGGATACCACATGTTGTTTAATTGCTTGTCAAGTACTAAAGGCTGGCCACCTTCTGTACTAACTATGCGATATAACAAGTGTTCATGATCATAGTGATCTCTCAATAAATTCTTTTACTTATATACGATGGATCAAGCTTTCAAAGATAGAAGCAGCTAGGAAGGAGTAGTATCAGTGCGGTGGTATTCCGAATCTAACGCGTTCGTGATACTAAGGTTGATGTAATTATTAAAAGGTTATAGAATGCTAACGAGCAGAAGTGTAACCAGTATAGTATTATGTACGGAAGATAGTAAGGACTACGAACTAGAAAAGAATGGGTATTGAGAAGCAAAAGCTATAATGCTAGAAGCTATGATGAGAGTCTGTGCAATATACTTGAGGGAAATTGGAATGATCACTTAACACGGATTGAGTTTTCTTACGATAATAGATCATATGTCAGTATTGAGATATTGCCTTATAAGATCCTTGAGGGAAGACAATGTCGATCTCCCTTATGATAGGATGATGTTGCAGAGCGCAAGATGTTCAGACCAGTAGTGGTCCAAAGGACCAAGGATATAATAGATCTAATCAGAGGACGGCTGGTAGTAGCCCAAGATGGACATAAAAAGTATGTTGATTTGACACGAAAGGACAAAGAATAAGAAATAGGGGACCTAGTAATGTTAAAGGTATCCCTTGGAAAGGATTGATGAGGTTCAACAAGAAAGGAAAGCTAAGCCTATGAATTGTTGGACCCTTTGAGGTATTAAGACGTATTGGGAAGTTAGCATATGAGCTAGCCCTACCCCCGAACATGTAGCAAGTTCATAACGTGTTCCACGTATTAATGTTAAGGAAGTGTAATTCGGATGCCAGACAAATAGGGGCATATGAGCGCATAGACATGCAACTAGACGTAACCTACATGGAGCAACCAGGAAGGGTTATAGATCAAAAATGGACAAATGCTTAGGAGAAGAGTTATCAAACTAATCAGAGTTTGATGGTAGAACCACAATGTGGGAAAATTACGTAAGAGTTAGAAAGTGCAATGCTAAGAAAGTATCCCTACTCATTTTCTATCTGATTCCGGGACGGAATCCTTTTAAGGAGGGGAGACTGTAATAGCCCCAATTTTTGGAATTTTTGAAACCCTTTATGAATAGTGTTTTGCTGATTATGCTGAATAAGAAAACTTTTCATGCCACACTATGTAGGGGTTCTTTTATTGATCTTCTAGGATATTATTAGTACTTTATGTGGTATATAAGTGTATGTAAAGATCGTCAGAATCCAAATCCGAACATTTTGATTTTTCCCGAAAATCCACCAGATACCGAAAGAATTGAGTATAAGGTAACATGATTAAAAGGATTTAAATTCAAGGATTATAAGAGAGGATCATAAAAGAAATATAATGTATTGAGAAAGGTTAAGGGAACCCAAGTAATAAGATCCCGGGTATGATCCCTTAAACGATAAACAAGAACGAAAGTTAAGCGAACCGTATAACAGATCATCAGTCATTAGCCAAGTGATTAGGACTTAATCAAAGGGTTAGTGGAGAGTGATGTCATCTCACCAACAAGAAGAGGACAAGTGTGAGAGGATGACATGGGAAGATGACATAAGCATCACCAAAAGAGAAGTGTGTTGTTGGTTGATTGTGAACCACACAAAATATACCATGGTAATAATCTAATTAACAAACCAAGTGGATGAACCAAGCCAAAAACAAATCATAAACATCAAAAAACACAAAACACTTCCATTTTCAAGAAGAGCTCTCGGCTTTGTCCATTTCAAAGGAAGAAAAAAACTCAAATCATAGTTCCAAGCTTTGTTAATTAGTGAGGTAATTATCTAAGGTCCCTTGTACATAGATATGGATATCCTATAAATTTAAGCTTCAAATTCCTTCACAATCTCTTCCAAAAATTTAAGGAAGAAGATGGTGAATAGTAACTTTCAAAAAATAACTTTAGTTTTCTTGAATTTTTATGAAAGTTTAAGGTTATACAAGCAAGGATCAAGGTTCTTTAGGCATTCAAAGCTCTTGTGTTGTGTTAAGAAGCTTCAAGAAGGTATAAACTCTAAACCCTAGCTTTAGTTTTGAGTATTTAGGAATGGTTATGATTGATATAGTATATGTGAAGCATGATGCTTGTTTGTTTAAAGTTTGGTTGAGTTTGTAGAGATTTTGATGGTTGAATCTTGGTTATTAGTTAATGAACCTTAATATAGTTAGTAGCTTTTGTTGTGATTGAATGAGTTGGTTAAAACATGAAGTAATGGACTGATGTGGTGAGGTTTGGAGGTATTTTGGGTTGTAATGTTGATTGTGGGTTGATTGTGGATTGATTTGGAGTTGTACAAATTTGGTAATAGCGTAAACATAGCCGTCGTAATGTCCGATTATCCTAGACTGTTTTTGTTCATAACATCAGGACCCGAGAACTCACTGTTAGGTTTTGAGCATTGCCATGATTAGATAGTTCATGTTACGAGCTTCATTTTGATATGTGGTACGCTTAAATCCGATGTACGGTTTAGGAGAAACGACCATTTTAAGTAACGGCGTTTCGCGAACGAACCATTTCCCCTCGCCTTACTTTGAAACCTTGGTTAAGGACCTTAAATGACTAATTTGGGATATGAAAAAATTATGTTAAGTGGATTAGGCAGTTGGTAAGGTACTCGCGAAAGAATCGCCATAAAACTCTTAATGGTTAATTTATTAAAAATGGTGGAGCCAAGGGTACTCGAGCGACTTAAGTGAATCGTTAAGCGCGAAAGCGTACGTTAGGGGTCTAATTGGTTAAAGTCTAGTTTCTTAAGTGACCGGGGTTTAATTCCGACTTATGTTGTTGTTCATAGGTTATCGGACACACTCTAAGCTTAAGTCTATTCGGGAACACTCAAGCAAGTTTTCTACCTGTTATACTGTTGTTGTGAGTATAATATATATATATATATATATTTTTATATATATATGGATATAGTTTCAAAATTATCAATCAAATCAGGTTTATTCGATAACTTTATTTTATTTAATGAATATTAGTTGAATATTCATTCGAGGACTTATGACTCTGTTTATTTTATTCAATGAATATTATTTTGAATATTCATTCGAGGACTTATGACTCCGCTTATTTATTAAATAATATTCTTTTTTTATTAAAGAATAATGTTTCGATAATCAAACTTATTTTCGATTATTCAAATAAAGATCATACTTTCGTATAAGTATATCTTTGGTTATTTATTATTCATTTCAAGTATAAGTTTTAAAACTTCTACTTCAATTATTTTTATAAAGATTATTCTTTATGGGAATATTATTTAAATAATAATATTCAGATAATTTCTAATATATTAGGACTGATTTATTTTATTAAATCAGCATTACTCCAAACATTCTTAAAAATATTTTCGAGTCTTCAAAATGATTTTAAAAGTTAGGGCGGATCCCAAAATTCATTTTTATATTTAAGATCCTCCTTTCGAAGGGGATTTAAATACTCGCTCAAAACCTGAGGGATCCGGCTCTGTGCTGTGTTTTATATTCGCAACAAGGTTGCTATTTTGATAAAAGAGTTTTTGATTACTTACCCAACACTTGGGAAGTAAAATTCTTGGAACAAGTTAATCCATTAACAGGCATCTCCTGGGAAATATCGGTGAGTTTTCCTTTCCAACTAGATACGACTTCTTGGTGGAGCCGTATTAATAAGTTTCTACTTGGGGAAAGTGGGGACGAGCTTTACGTTTCAGAGTCATGGATTTCATTTGAACTAGGAGTGGCGTAAGTGGTCGAGTGGCGCCGGCCCAGCCTTATTATATTGACCCAATTGGCCTGGAAGTTCCGCTAAGACGGTCCATTCCTTAGGAGTCCAGTGTTCGGTTGACAAGTAAATCCGACAGGTTCTCCTCTACATGTAGAAAATGGTGGGGTTGCACTAATGCGACTGATCATCGCGAGTGGTCTTCCTCGCGCGGAAAACTCCCGTAATGAGTTCATCATCCAGTTGGATATTTCTGCAACACTACCCAGAGCACTTCGATAGAAAGGCTACGGCTGGGCGATTGTTGAGTGTTGGCAAGGGTCGAGTTTTCAAAATGATGTTTCCATCAAATGAAGTATTTCGTAACTTCGTTTCTTTTGAATGATATTTCAACGATTGATTCTATACAAGTTATGCCTTGTAGTCTCATCTATGTGTTGAACTTTTGAAACTAATTATAACTTAAACGGTGGTAGTTCATGTAGTATTCGGAAAAGATATAAGTATATTGGAGTATCTTGTAACTTCATCTTTTAAACTTATATCTAGTAAATGATTATCTTGTGCATGTCAAAGATTTTCAGAAAAACGTTGAGACAAGGTTAGATATATGAGATCACCTTGCAACGATATTTTTATACAGTTATAAACCGGAACTCTATGGATGTTATACATGTCAGAGGATTTCAAATATTGTGAAAAGTAGTATATATATATATGTATATATATATATATACTGAATATTTTGTGACTTGGTCGCGTTAAGATATCAGCTTGGTTCATTTCTTTTGACCAAGACTTTCATGAGTACTATGAGAATGCTCATATATTGTTAATCATTATATATATTATTTTGGTGGGCTTGTTGCTCACCCTTGCTTTCTTCTTTAATCACACAACAGATAGAAAAGATGAACAAGACCAAGCTTCCAATTCGCAAGCGGTTAGAAAACGTTCCGCAGTTTTCTGGAAGCGTTGATGCCGCCGTAGCTGAGGTAGGAGCTACCAATAGGCTAGGTTTTTAACTATTGATGAACCAGACTTATGTATAATATGAATTGTAATAATGGCAAGGAATATGTAAATTATTCAGAAACCCTTTTAAGGTGTAACGGTTTATAATTGTTGAATAAAATGACTTGTGTTATTTTTGGTATTCATCTTTAAGACTATAACTTGTGGTGTGTGTGTGTGTATTGTGGGGTCACAGTACTCGGTAGTTGGTTGACTGTTAAGATTAAGTATTGATAAGGGAAATGGAACTCGTGACAACCCGAATCCCCGACCCCGGATTTGGGGGTGTTACATTAACTATTATACATATTATTTCAGTGGGCTTGTTGCTCACCCTTGCTTTCTTCTTTCATCACACAATAACAGATAGACAAGATGAACATGACCAAGCTCCCAATTCGCGAGCGGATAGGAAATGTTCCGCAGTTTCCTGTAGGTATTGATGTCGTTGTAGCTGAGGTAGGAACTACCAATAGGCTAGGCTTTCAACTTTTAATGTACCAGACTTCTGTATGTTTATGAATTGTAATAATGGCAAAGAATCTGTAAATTTATTGAGAAACCCTTTTGAGGTGTAATGACTTATATTGTGGAATAAAATGACTTGTGTTATTTTTGGTATTCTTCTCTGAGACTATAACTTGTGATGTGTGTGTATATTATGGGGTCACAGTATGCAGTAGTTGATTGTTTATTAAGACTAAGTGTTATTAAGGGAAATGGAACTCGTGACAACCCGGATCCCCGACCCCGGATTTGGGATAGTTACACTTGGAATTTCTCTTATAAGCTAAATGCATGCAAGGGTATACTAGTAATCTATTAATTAATAAAAGTATGATTAAAATAAAGGTTTTTAATAAATAAAATACAACTTCATAAATTACAAAATAAATACCATAAATACTATGAAATTTTAGAAGTTTTATAAAAGTGTTTTCAAAAATTTTGAACAATAATATATTTTTAAAGAATTTTCTAAGGTCAATACTCTATTAAACAAACCATAATAAATATTCTAGGCCATATAAGAAAATGCAAATAATTTGATTCTAAGCTGAATAATAATCTATCTCTTAATCGCAACTACAACAACTCAAATATTATTTATTCGTGTAACAAAATTAGCTTGCGTTCATTTAATTATACGCTTATAAATAATCTAACGATATTCGTAATGCCATACAATGAAGAATATACACGAACACATTCAATTCATAATTTTTGACATCTAATACACAAAATTATATAGCACAAAACAGAATATCATATTACAATCATATCAAATATTTACAGGAGTTACAACCTTCCCCCCTTTAAGGATTATGTCCCCAGAATCTAAGCAAACAGATGTGGATACTTATCTAACATATCACTTTCTAATTCTCATGTTGATTCTTCAACTTTGGGATTCCTCCACAAAATTTCACTAAAGGAACTACTCTATTCCTTAGCACTTTATCCTTTCTATCTAGAATGCTAACCGGCTGCTCGACATCAAACAAATTTGGATCAATCTCCACTGGTTCATTCTCTATGATACATTTGGTGTCAAGGTTGAACTTCTTAAGCAATGATACATGAAAAACGTTGTGAATGTGCTGCATTTGAGGCGGTAAGGCCAACTCGTACGCCACTTTTCCAACTTTACCCAAAATCTCAAAAGGTCCGACAAATCTTGGACTCAACTTTCCTTTCTTTCCAAATCTAGTTATCCTTTTCCAGGGAGACACTTTCAATAAAACGGTTTCTCCTATCTCATATTCTACATCCTTTCTGCGTGGATCAACATACTTTTGTTGTCTATCCTGAGTCGCGATCAATCGATTTCGAATCAAATCTACCGCTTCTTTCATTTGTTGAATCAGTTCGGGACCAATTACCTTTCACTCTCCAACTTCATCCCAATACAAAAGTGATCTACACTTCCTTCCATAAAGAGCTTCGTACGGGGGCATTCCAATACTGGCATGAAAGCTATTGTTATATGAAAACTCTACCAGGGGCAAATGTTCATCCCAATTTCCTTTGAAGTCCAAAGCACAAGATCTCAACATGTCTTCAATGGTGTGAATCGTACGCTCACTTTATCCATTTGTCTGTGAGTGATAAGCAGTGCTCATCTTGAGTCAATTTCCCAAATGTTCTTGAAATTGCATCCAAAATCTGGAGTTGAAACGAGGGTCTCTATCCGATACAATAGATACTGGAACTCCATGGCGAGTAACAATTTCCTTTAAATACATATGAATCAGCTTATCCATTTTTGAATCTTTCGTGATCGGTAGAAAATGAGCCGACTTAGTCAATCAAATAAATATTACCCAAATAGCGTCGCGATTAGATTTTGTCCTTGGTAATCCAACTATGAAGTCCATCACAATATGCTCCCACTTCCATTCAGGTATCTCTAAGGGTTGAATTAGTCCACTCGGTTCCTGATGTTCGGCTTTTACCCTTTGGAAAGTGTAACATTTACTAATCCATTGAGCAATCTCCTTCTTCATATCCGGCCACCAAAAGTTATGCTTTAAATCTTGGTACATTTTTGTACTTCTTGGGTGAATATAAAATTCTGAGTTGTGAGCATCCTTCATAATCTCATTTTTCAATTCTTCCACATTCGGTATCCAAATCCTTGATGAGAATCTTAGAATTCCTTGATTGTCTTTTTGGGTGCAAATCTCTTCTCCAGTCAACTCATTCATCCTTTGATTCATCATTTCTTCTTGGCACTTCTTAATCTTTCCTAATAATTCTGGTTGAAAAATCATCTTACAAATCATTTCTATAGACGCACTTGGAGCTCAAATCTCAATTTCCATTTTCTCAAATTCCTTTGATAACTCTTGGGCCATAGTCAATATATTCATTCTCTCCTTGCGACTTAAAGCATCCGCTACTACGTTCACTTTCCCGGGATGATAATTGATTGAGCAATCGTAGTCCTTAATCAACTCCAACCATCTTCCTTGCCTCATGTTTAATTCCTTCCAAGTGAAAATGTACTTCAGGCTCTTGTGATCCGTATATATCTCGCATTTCTCTTCATATAGATAATGTATCCACAGCTTCAAAGTAAATACAATTGCATCCAGTTCTAAGTCATGAGTTGGGTACCTTTTCTCGTGAGGCTTAAGTTGTCTTGACGCGTTGGCTATCACCTTTCCGTGTTGCATTAAAACACAACACAATCCTTTGTATGACACATCACTAAATATTACAAAGTCTCTTTGATCATCTGGCATGGATAATACTGGAGCGGTGACTAACTTCTGCTTCAACTCTTGAAAACTCTTTTCATATTTATCTGTCCATTCAAACTTCTCATTCTTTCGGGTCAATTTTGTCAATGGTACTGCAATCTTTAAGAAATCCTTCACAAATCTTCAATAATATCCGGCCAATCCCATGAAACTTCTAACTTCAGTCGGGGTCTTCGGCCTTTCCCAATTCATGACAGATTCTATCTTCGCTGGATCAACTCGAATACCTTCATTTCGAAAATATGCCCTAAAAATTGAACTTCTCACAGCCAGAACTCACACTTCGAAAACTTTGCATATAACTTCTCCTTTCTTAAGTTTCCAAAGCTATTCTCAGATGTTCAGCATGTTCTTCCTCGATCTTTGAGTATATTAGAATGTCATCGATAAACACAATGACAAACTTATCCAAATACTCCTTGAATACCCGGTTCATCAAATCCATAAAGGCGGCTGGCGTATTTGTCAATCCGAATGCCATAACTAGAAACTTGTAATGTCCGTATCTGGTTCTGAAAGCAGTCTTTGGTATGTCTTCTGGCTTAATCTTAAACTGATGATATCCCGATCGTAAGTCAATCTTCGAGAAATAAGTCGCTCCCTTAAGTTGATCAAAAAAGTCATCAATAGAAGGTAACGGGTACCTATTCTTGATGGTCAATTTGTTCAACTCTCTATAGTCGATGCACAATCTCACACTTCCGTCCTTCTTTTTCATAAACAGAACTGGAGCACCCCACGGAGATACACTCGTCCTTATAACTCCTTTATCCAATAACTCTTGTAGTTGTTTGGCCAATTTTTTCATTTCTGCTGGTGCCATACGATAAGGTGCCTTCGATACAGGTTCCACGTCGGGCGCTAAGTCAATAGAAAACTCAATTTGACGGTCAGGCGGCAATCCAGGAAGTTCGTCCGGAAACACATCGGGAAATTCGCTAACTATCGGGATAATTTCTATATTCGGCGTCTCCTTAGATTTATCAATTACATGGGACAAATACCCTTCACACCTTTGTCTTAACAATCTTTTAGCTTTAATCATTGAAAAAAATGCTTAACTTATTTATGTCCTTTGAACTCTACTTTCTTTCTTTGAGGGGACTTAATAACCACTTTCTTCTTATTACAATCTATTTGAGCACCATGCTTTGCTGGCCAATCCATTCCTAATATAGCATCAAATTCTCCTAGTCGAAAAGGTATAAGAGAAGCAGGGTAACTATAGCCTGAAATCTCTACTTTACACCGATGACAAATACTTTTTGTAATAACCCCAATTTTTGGGAAATTTTTGAAACCTTTATGAATAGTGTTTTTGCTGAATGAGAAAAATTTTCATGCCACACTATGTAGGGGTTCTGATATGGATATTCTGAGATTTTATGAGTACTCTATATGGTATATGAGTGTATGCAAAGATCGTCAGAATCCAATTCCGAACACTTTGATTTTTCCCGGAAATCCACTAGATACGGAAATAATTAGGTATTAGGTAGCAGGATAAAAAGGATTTAAATTAAAGGATTATAATAGAGGATCATAAAAAGGAATATAATGTATTGAGAAAGGTTAAGGGAACCTAAGTAATAAGATCCCGGGTATGATCCTTCAAACGATAAACGAAAATGAAAGTTAAGCGAACCATATAACAGATCAGCGGTCATTAGGCAAACAATTAGGAAGTTAATCAAAGGGATTAGAGAGAGTGATGTCACCCAACCAATGAGAAGAGGACAAGGAGGGAAAGATGACATCACCACATGACATGGGCATGACATGGGAAGGAAGGAGATGTGGTGGCTTTTTAACCACACAAAATCAAGGGCAACTAGGTAATTTACTAAAACAAACACAAAATCAAACCAACCAAGCCAAGCAAATCATTTTTCATCAAAATCAAAAAAGAAACCAAGGCATTGTTCTTCATGCTCTCGGCTTTTTGACATTTTAAATGCAAGGAAATTCAAAATCAAAGATCCAAGCCTCCTAAATTGGTAAGATAATTCCCTAATCATCTTTATGCTTAGTTAGGGCTATATCATGAGTTTAAGCCATCAATTCCTTCTCAATCTTCTTCATTTAATCAAAGAAGAAGACAATGAATAGTGTTTTCAAGTTCTTAACTTGAAATTTTTCTTGATTTCCTTGATGATCCAAGCATTCCTAAGACTTCTCAAAGCTTCTTAAGGCTTCCTAGCTCCTCCCACCACTTCAAGGAAGGTATATCATCTCCAAACCCTAGATTCCTATGTATTATAAGATGATTTTGATTAGTAGGGTGATATTGTAGCTTAATGTTTGTGATTTAGAGTTTGGGATTGAAATGGTATTGAAATGGAATGGTAAATCTTGTTGTTTTGGTTAAAAGAATGTAGTATAGTTAAATTCAAGCTTAGGCATAAGTATGAATGTTAAAATTGAATTGGTTGGGGCTGATATGATGTGATAAGGATGGATGTTGGTTGTATGTTTGATTTGAGGTTGAATTGGGTTGGTTTTGAATGGTTTTAAATTGGGAAATCGCGTAAACATAGCCGTCGTAACGTCCGATTTTCTTTAGACTGTTTTTGTGCATAACATTAGGACCCGAGAACCCCCTGCTAGATTTTGACCATTGCCATGTTTAGATAGCTTATGTTACGAGCTTCGTTTTGATATGTAGTTCGTTCGATTCCGATGCACGGTTTAGGAGAAACGACCGTTTCAAGTAACGGCGTTTCGCGAACGAAACTTTTCCCCTCGCCTTACTTTGAAACATAGGTTAAAGACCAAAAAGGGTTAATTAATGTATGAAACATTTATGGTAAGTGTGTTAGGCAGTTGGTAAGACACTCGCGAAGGAATCGCCTTAAAACTCGTAAAGGTTAAATTATTAAAAATGGTGGAGCCGAGGGTACTCGAGTGACTTAAGCGAATCAGTAAGCGCAAAACAAGCGTTAGAGTCTAAGTTAGTTAAAGTATAGATTTACAAGTGACTTTGGTTTAATTCCAACTTACTTGTTGTTTATAGGTTACCAAACTCGTCCCGAGCCTTTTATCACCCCAAGTCGCTCAGGCAAGTTTTCTACCCGTTATAACTGTTGTTGTGATGTATATATATATGCATTATCTTGCGATAGATGCATGTTGGTTAATTAGCAAATGTTAGCATTCTGCTATGGTATATATATATGCATGCCTGTTTCGTATTCTTTCCATATATATCTGTTGATTCAGTTGATAATACCTATGCTAGAGAATAGCGGTAATTTGCATATACCCTTAGTATAGGGACCCAAAGGTGAAAACATTTTCTAAAACGGGGAGTCGAGGATCCCGAGTAGATTTTGTATATATGTATATATATATATTTATATATATATATGGTCATAGTTTTCAAAACTATTAATCGAATAAGGTTTATTCGATAATTTTATTTTATTATTGAATATTATTTCGAATATTCATTCGAGGGCTTATGACTTCTTTATTTTATTAAATGAATATTATTTCGAATATTATTCGAGGGCTTATGACTCTTTTATATTATTATTGGATATTACTTGGATATTTATTTGAGGATGTATGACTCCTTTATTTTATGAATATTATTTATAATATTCATTCGAGGTACTATGACTCCGCTTATTACTGCAATATATTCTTTATTTTATTAAAGAATAAGGTGTCAATAATCAAATTATTTTCGATTATTCAAATAAAGATAGTACTTTCGTATAAGTATATCTTTGGTTATTTAATACTCGTTTCAAGTATAAGTTTTAATACTTCTACTTCAATTATTTTTATAAAGATTATTCTTTATGGGAATATTATTTAAATAATAATATTCAGACATTTTCTAAATATACTGAGGACTGATTTACTTCATTAAATCAGCTTTACCCCAAACACTCTTTAAAGTGTTTTAGAGTCTTCAAAATGATTTTTAAAAGTTAGAGCGGATCCCAAAACTCATTTTTATATTAAAGATCTTCCTTTTTAAGGGGATTTAAATACTCGCTCAAAACCTGAGGGATCCGGCTCTGTGGTGTATTTTATATTCGCAACAAGGTTGCAGTTTTGGTAAATGAATTGATTACTTACCCAACATTTTGGAAGTAAGTCCATCTATTGAGTCGGCATAAGCAACATGGGCTTAGTGGGCGTCCATGATAGTGTAAGTGGCTCAGTGGGAGTCCATCAAATGCATAAGTGGCTGAGTGGCAGTCCAACATAAGGTCCTATTGAGACCAGGGTGATGACCAGTGGAGAATTCGTCCATCTACTAGTAGAAAAGGTTACTTATTGGTATCTTTGCCTGATCAGCGAGATACCTGGTTTATGCCAAAATTCTTTTCCTTTCCCAAAATTTATTGGATGTTTCAAACTCTGTTCATACTTCACATGACAGAGGTTTTCAGGAAATGTATAAAGGAAGATGTATATGTGGATATATATATAT
This sequence comes from Apium graveolens, assembly GCF_009905375.1. Taxonomy (NCBI): domain Eukaryota; kingdom Viridiplantae; phylum Streptophyta; class Magnoliopsida; order Apiales; family Apiaceae; genus Apium; species Apium graveolens. Next base: position 92,921,195 of record NC_133649.1, read on the forward strand.
ATAAATATCAGAACTTAATGAAGTATATCATAACTTCATTCCCTTTAATAATATTTTAAAGATTTAATCTATTCAAATCTTGTCTTGTAGTCTCATCTATGTGATGAACTGTTGAAAGCTCATTATACTTTGAACAATGGTAGTTCAAGTAGCTTTATAAATGATATAAGTGTAGTGAAGTATTTGGTAACTTCATCTTTTAAACTTATATCTAGTTAATAATTGTCTTATGAATGACAAAGATTTTCAGAAAAGCGTTGAGACAAGGTTAGATATATGAGATCACCTTGCAACGATATTTTTTTATACAGTTATACACTGGAACTCTGTGTGTATTATGCATGGAAGAGGACTTCCTATATTTTGAAAAGTATATATGTATATATACTGAATATTTTGCGACTTCATCGCATTAAGATATCAAACTTGGTTCATTTCTTTTGACCAAGACTTTCATGAGTACTATGAGAAGGCTCATATTGTTAATCATTATACATATTATTTTGGTGGGCTTGCTGCTCACCCTTGCTTTCTTCTTTTATCACATAACAACAGATAGAAAAGATGAACAGGACTAAGCTCCCAATTCGCAGGCGGATAGGAAACATTCCGCAGTTTCCTGTAGGCGTGGATGTCGCTGTAACTGAGGTAGGAACTACCAATAGGCTAGGTTTTCAACTTATGATGTACCAGACTTATGTATAATTATGAATTGTAATAATGGCAAAGAAATGTAAATTTATTCAGAAACCTTTTTAGGGTGTATTGACATATAATTGTGGAATAAAACGACTTGTGTTATTTTTTTGAGTATTCATCTCTGAGACTATAACTTGTGGTGTGTGTGTGTACATTGTGGGGTCACAGTAAAGAGTAGTTGATTGTTTAATAAGATTGGGTGTTGTTAAGGGGAGTGGAACTCGTGACAACCCGGATCCCCGACCCCGGATTTGGGGGTGTTACAGAAATGATATCAGAACTAAGCGTTATAAACCTCAGAGATGATGTGATGTAAAGATAATAAGTTCACTAAGATAATAAGAACTCTTGCCCAGTTCATAGTCGGGCTACCTAACGTACTACTGACAGTTAAAACCCTTACGGGAACCCTTATAAGTATCGTGATAGTAACATAGTTCGTTCTCGTATAGGGCAGCGGGGCACCGAACCCTGAGGTTCAGGAGCATCAGCATGAGGATGTTTTATTACAAGTTGGAGATCAAATTGTGAATACGATAGAGTACCCCAATGAGGGACCGGATGAGGTTCAGATTGAGAATGTTGTGGTTGAGGATGTTATTCCGGAAAGGATTGTGGCTGAGGAGGATCTCATGGAGGATCCTGATGAGAATGAAGAGAGGACCGCTGAGGAATTGATGACCGTAGTCAGGGCGACTACCAGAGCAAGAATGGCCGCGAGGTGGCACTAGAGGATGAAGAGTTACCAAGGGCACAAAGGTTAATGAGGGCAGAAGGAGTGGGGCCTTCCACGACACCAATTATACCAGTATCAGACCCTCTTCCAGAGGTTTCTGTAGACATCCATGAGGTTCCACCAATTCCTGTTCCCTCCCCTGTACAGAGCCCATCACATACTGAGGAAATGCCACATTTATCTCCTGCACCATTGTCACCTGATACCGTGTTTGGTTATCCGTTTGGATCTCCTGGGACTGCACCACCTGCACCCCATGGACTGCTAGATGCTACCACCCAGGCTTCTCTTATCGCTGATTATCATATGACTTTGGGTGGCCTGTCAGAGGCCCGGAATGTTAGGAGTGATCTGTTGGATCGACTTACTGCACCAAGGATTGAGGGTGGGATACTTCCGGCAGGATTAGCGTATAGCATGGAAAGGATTGAGGCTACCACCCGTGTTACAGCTAGAGGCCATCTTGAGGGTCAGGTTGATCCAGCTCTACTTGCGACTATCTTAGACCTCATCACCTCTGTGATGGAGCAGGTTAGGGATGTCGTGCATGCTCGCATCTCCTAATCCATGGTAGTGTGCAGAGCCAGAGCAATCAAACAAGGGTTTCATGTAGCACCGCTTTTGGAGGATTAGCCTAAGTTACGGATGATTAGTTTTAATGACTAGATGATTATCTATGATAATACCTTCGGGATAGAAGCGATCAGATCAAATGATGTAATTCTCTTTAATGTGTTCAGTTGTTGTACCCTCGAACAAATGGTTATGTATATATTCGTTAGTTTCAGTTCAGATCAGTTTGTTGTGATAAGATCACATTGTTAATTGCTCTATTAACACTTAAGAGAGTGTCATGAAGTTTATAGAACTTGAGAATTCATAATTCGCAATCGTGCAAGGACTGAACGAGGGAAAGACTTAAGCAAAGTAAGTAAGACAAATATCCAGAGATTCTCAAAAAAAAAATCCAAGTAATATGCCCCCACAAGGAATAAGATTAGGGGCAAACCTTGAATGTGATAATCAGGGAGGTCGCAATTAAGATATAAAGAACCCGGAATATAATAAAGTGGAAAATAAAGATTTAAATTAAAAGATGACCCCAATTATGGGGAGTAGGAAGAAATATTTAGACTAAGAAAGTAAAAGTCGAGCGAGATAAGGAGACCCGAGACGGTACTCCTATACAGAAATTCATGGACCTGTCTAAACAGAACTTATATTTTATTCCCAACCACCACCTTGAGGAAACAATATGGTGTGAAATTCATTCAGGACCTTTAAGTCGCTAAGCTCTCAGAGTTCCAAGGAACAAGCTGACCCAGTCGAGGCAAGAGTCTGGCTAAAGGAAATATAGGAATCATTTGAGATTCTAAATGATTGACGAACCACAAAAGACTGTTTTTGTCACTTACCCTCCTAAGAGAGAGACCACCCGCTGGTGAAAGACCAAGAAAGGCACGGAGCCAGAGGTTAGAATAAACTGATTTAAGTTCAGTCAATTGTTTTCGGGAAAGTAATTCCCAAAGATAAGGAGATAGTGTAAAAGCTTTGGAGCTAGAACAAAAGTGGATGAGTATGATGAATTATGAATCTAAGTTGTAAAAGTTATCAAGATTCATTCCGAGGACACGAATCCAGAATGACGGGATATTTGTAATCAATACTTATGTTGTGTTAGTTCATGAAATAATGATAAGAGAAAGGAAAATAAAAAGAAACTGGAGTGGAAAGGAATATAAAGGCAATAGAGTTTGAGGAATGATAAGGGAGTCGGGTATGAGGAAACCCTAAAGACTCGTAGCAATAGAAATAGAAAAGTATGTAATCGTCAGGATGAGGGTGATTCACCATGAGTTAAAGTTGATGATTAAAGGAATAAGAGATACACATATTTTATCCCCTGTAAGTTGGGGGGATTCAAGGAAACCTTTAAATAGTTAGAAGGATAAATAATAAGACGCGGATAGACTAAGGAGACAAGAAAGTAAGAAAGTAGGAAAATTGGATGAAGGAAGTGACCTTCAATAATATGAAATATAAGACCGGTGGCTCGATACCTAGAAAGGGAGACGCCAGGTATGAGAGGTATCCCAACATTGAGATGACTGTTGAGATAAACAACAAAAGTAAATAAGGAATTATTAAGAAGAAGTTCACGTTGAACATGACCAATATCTTCCAGAACATCCATGTTATCATTACCAAATCAGGAAAGAAAAGCGGATGACCATTGTTATCTTTTGGAGGCCATATGGATTGACCTCAATTTGAATTAGGATGCTATTATGAAGTTAGGTATAGACTATCGAGGTGGGAATGATGAATAAGATAATCTATCAAGGATATATGACTTGATTTATCCATGGATGGATGCAGGTACCTTTTAAAGGTGGAATTAAGGATAGAACATCGGTAACTTAAAATGAATCCTAGGGGAATGCATAAAGGTTGGCATTTCACCCTTAATAGGGACAGTATGAGTTTTAACAGTATGATTTGGAAAGGGTTAAGGTAACAACAACCTTTAAGAATCAGTGGAGAAATTTTTCAGAAGTATATAGACAATGGTTCTAGTAATAGTAAATGGTATTTTGATATGCCCTGTATCTAGGGAATACAGGAGGAACGATTGAAGGATAACCTTAGAGGTTTTACAAGGAGAAAGGTAATATTCAAAATTCTCAAGAATAGAAATGTTGATAAAGGAAATATGACGTAATTATAATGTTGCCAAGTGGGGCACGTGTTAAACCACGAGAAAGTATGGATCGAACCAGTAATGGTCGAAATTGTTCAGGGCAATTAGGACTTAAGATAAAAAATGTTCTAATTATGATTGAGAGTCAGTCATGACAGTGATTAACCTCTAAAGACTGAGGGGATAACTTATGGAAAAATGGTAATTTTTTTTTACTCATCAGATTTTAAGGAAAGCATTTTCACATAAGCTGTGATTGAAATAAGGTAGAAAATTTATTTGGAGGTGGTTAAAATGACATTGACTGTAAGAAAATTTTACTATCAGGAAAGGCCAAAGAGGTGGCCGACACTTTAAAGGAAAGAGGATAATTATTGGCGCTTGTGCCAAAGGAATATAGTGATAATGGTTACAGCTATGAAGGTTGTATTATGGTTTGGAAGATTGACATTCCTCCTGATGACTGTGCAATATCCAACCGTAATAGTAGTTGGTAAAGGTTTAATTCGTGTAATCACCATGAGCGGGCTATCTATCTCAGAAAATACTATCTTGAGATAAGCCAGGACCATATTTCAAAAAGGACTAGATGAACCCTTGAGTTAAGTCTTCTATTTAGGGCGTATGATTAAGAATGGTATTAACCTGCTATCGTTTCTTTGATTGAAACTCTTCTGCACTTTTATCTGCTTCATGTCATGTATGTATGTCAGGATCAAGAGTGTTCTTCATGAATCATGAATGGTGATTATGTTACCTCCTTAGAAGGATTTGATACGATATGTATGGACTCCGTATGGTTAGATATTAAGATTTTATGGAAAAGTGAATGACGACAGTAGGTCAGTGGTGGACCATAGTAATGCAGTAATGATTCCGCGAGTAATGAGTTGATTACAACCGCGAGAGTTGTATTGGAATGGGTGTTGAGATTGAGTACCACTAATCGGGTCGTGGTAGTGTATAAGTTATCATTGATAGAACATTGATAGACTAATTAAGTCGATTATCTACCTATGATATATTTATTCCTTCTTATCGATAAAGAGTAGTATTACCCATACGAAGAAGGTTGCGGTATAGAAATGGGTTCTAGTAATGATGAGGTCTAGAATGAGATCCCAGATTCGATTTTCGATATCGAGGAATTTTCAAAGGTGATTGTGTATAAGCTCGAGGAAGAGCATGGGTCCATAGAATGATGGACGTGATAGCGAAAATATTTAGGCATGTGAAATACGATGCTATAATACTCGATGTTGATATAAATACATATATGTTTTGTTCTCCTATGACAAACCTCTATAGTTCAGAGGTAGATTCCAAGCCAGATATTTTATGGCAATATTTTTTACATATATATACAATTCTCTTCAGTTCGCTCTTTTCTCTTCTTTTCATTTCATGTAAGCTGAGAAGAACAACCCTTCCAGAAGGGGAGGTATTGCCGAATGACTATCTATCTGTGTGATAGAAGCCTAGTAGGATACCATCTATTGTTTAATTGCTTGTCAAGTACTAAAGGCTGGCCACCTTCTGTACTAACTATGCGATATAACAAGTGTTCATGATCATAGTGATCTCTCAACAAATTCCTTTACTTCTATATGATTGATTAAGCTTCCAAAGATAGAAGCAGCTGAAAAAGGAGTAGTAAAGTTATGGTGGTATTCAGAATGGAAACACGTTCGTGATACTAAGGTTGACGTGGTTATTAAAAGGTTATAGAACGCTAACGAGCAAAAGTGTAACCAGTATAATATTATGTACGGAAGAGAGTAACGACTACGAACTGGAAAAGGATGGGTAGTGAGAAGCAAAAGATATAATGCTAGAAGCTGTGACGAGAGCCGGTGCAATAGACTTGAAAGAATTTGGAATGATCACTTAACGCAGATTAAGTTATCTCACGATAATCGATCGTATGTTAGTATCGAGGTATCTCCTTATGAGATCCTTGAGGGAAGACAATGTCGATCTCCCTTATGTTAGGATGAAGTTGTAGAGCGCAAGATGCTCGGACCCGCAGTAGTCCAAAGGACCAAGGATATAATAGATCTAGTCAGAGGACGGCTGGTAATAGCCCAAGATGGACATAAGAAGTATGTTGAATTGATACGAAAGGACAAAGAATAGGAAGTAGGGGACCTAGTGTTGTTATAGGTATTCCCTTGGAAAGGAAGGATGAGGTTTGGAAAAAAAATGAAAGCTAAGTCCACGAATTGTTGGACCCTTGGATATATTAAGACATATTGGGAAGTTAGCATACGAGCTAGCCCTACCCCCGAACCTGTAGCAAGTTCATAACGTGTTCCACGTATCAATGTTAAGGAAGTGTAATTCGGATGCCAGACAAATAGGGGCATAGGAGCGCATAGACATGCAACCAGACATAACCTATATGGAGCAACCAGGAAGGGTATAGATTAAGAAGGAACGAGTGCTTAGGAGAAGGGTTATCAAACTAGTAAGAGTTGGATGGTAGAACCACAATGTGGGAAAATTGACTTGAGAGTTAGAAAGTGCAATACTAAGAAAGTATCCCTATTCATTTCTATCTGATTCCGGGACGGAATCCTTTTAAGGAGGGGAGACTGTAATAACCCCAATTTTTGGGAAATTTTTGAAACCTTTATGAATAGTGTTTTTGCTGAATGAGAAAACTTTTCATGCCACACTATGTAGGGGTTCTGATATGGATATTCTGAGATTTTATGAGTACTCTATATGGTATATGAGTGTATGCAAAGATCGTCAGAATCCAATTCCGAACACTTTGATTTTTCCCGGAAATCCACTAGATACGGAAAGAATTGAGTATAAGGTAGCAGGATAAAAAGGATTTAAATTAAAGGATTATAATAGAAGATCATAAAAAGGAATATAATGTATTGAGAAAGGTTAAGGGAACCTAAGTAATAAGATCCCGGGTATGATCCTTCAAACGATAAACGAAAATGAAAGTTAAGCGAACCGTATAACAGATCAGCGGTCATTAGGCAAACAATTAGGAAGTTAATCAAAGGGATTAGAGAGAGTGATGTCACCCAACCAATGAGAAGAGGACAAGGAGGGAAAGATGACATCACCACATGACATGGGCATGACATGGGAAGGAAGGAGATGTGGTGGCTTTTTAACCACACAAAATCAAGGGCAACTAGGTAATTTACTAAAACAAATACAAAATCAAACCAACCAAGCCAAGCAAATCATTTTTCATCAAAATCAAAAAAGAAACCAAGGCATTGTTCTTCATGCTCTCGGCTTTTTGACATTTTAAAGGCAAGGAAATTCAAAATCAAAGATCCAAGCCTCCTAAATTGGTAAGATAATTCCCTAATCATCTTTATGCTTAGTTAGGGCTATATCATGAGTTTAATCCATCAATTCCTTCTCAATCTTCTTCATTTAATCAAAGAAGAAGACAATGAATAGTGTTTTCAAGTTTTTAACTTGAAATTTTTCTTGATTTCCTTGAAGATCCAAGCATTCCTAAGACTTCTCAAAGCTTCTTAAGGCTTCCTAGCTCCTCCCACCACTTCAAGGAAGGTATATCATCTCCAAACCCTAGATTCCTATGTATTATAAGATGATTTTGATTAGTAGGGTGATATTGTAGCTTAATGTTTGTGATTTAGAGTTTGGGATTGAAATGGAATGGTAAATCTTGTTGTTTTGGTTAAAAGAATGTAGTATAGTTAAATTCAAGCTTAGGCATAAGTATGAATGTTAAAATTGAATTGGTTGGGGCTGATATGATGTGATAAGGATGGATGTTGGTTGTATGTTTAATTTGAGGTTGAATTGGGTTGGTTTTGCATGGTTTTAAATTGGGAAATCGCGTAAACATAGCCGTCGTAACGTCCGATTTTCTTTAGACTGTTTTTGTGCATAACATTAGGACCCGAGAACCCCCTGCTAGATTTTGACCATTGCCATGTTTAGATAGCTCATGTTACGAGCTTCGTTTTGATATGTAGTTCGTTCGATTCCGATGCACGGTTTAGGAGAAACGACCATTTCAAGTAACGGCGTTTCGCGAATGAAACTTTTCCCCTCGCCTTACTTTGAAACATAGGTTAAAGACCAAAAAGGGTTAATTAATGTATGAAACATTTATGGTAAGTGTGTTAGGCAGTTGGTAAGACACTCGCGAAGGAATCGCCTTAAAAATCGTAAAGGTTAAATTATTAAAAATGGTGGAGCCGAGGGTACTCGAGTGACTTAAGCGAATCAGTAAGCGCAAAACAAGCGTTAGAGTCTAAGTTAGTTAAAGTATAGATTTACAACTGACTTTGGTTTAATTCCAACTTACTTGTTGTTTATAGGTTACCAAACTCGTCCCGAGCCTTTTATCACCCCAAGTCACTCAGGCAAGTTTTCTACCCATTATAACTGTTGTTGTGATGTATATATATATGCATTATCTTGCGATAGATGCATGTTGGTTAATTAGCAAATGTTGCAATATATTGAAGCATGCTGCTATGGTATATATATATGCATGCCTGTTTCGTATTCTTTCCATATATATCTGTTGATTCAGTTGAAAATACCTATGCTAGAGAATAGCGGTAATTTGCATATACCCTTAGTATAGGGACCCAAAGGTGAAAACATTTTCTAAAACCGGGAGTCGAGGATCCCGAGTAGATTTTGTATATATGTATATATATATGGTCATAGTTTTCAAAACTATTAATCGAATAAGGTTTATTCGATAACTTTATTTTATTATTGAATATTATTTCGAATATTCATTCGAGGGCTTATGACTTCTTTATTTTATTAAATGAATATTATTTCGAATATTATTCGAGGGCTTATGACTCTTTTATATTATTATTGGATATTACTTGGATATTAATTTGAGGATGTATGACTCCTTTATTTTATGAATATTATTTATAATATTCATTCGAGGTATTATGACTCCGCTTATTACTGCAATATATTCTTTATTTTATTAAAGAATAAGGTGTCAATAATCAAACTTATTTTCGATTATTCAAATAAAGATAGTACTTTCGTATAAGTATATCTTTGGTTATTTAATACTCGTTTCAAGTATAAGTTTTAATACTTCTACTTCAATTATTTTTATAAAGATTATTCTTTATGGGAATATTATTTAAATAATAATATTCAGACATTTTCTAAATATACTGGGGACTGATTTACTTCATTAAATCAGCTTTACCCCAAACACTCTTTAAAGTGTTTTCGAGTCTTCAAAATGATTTTTAAAAGTTAGAGCGGATCCCAAAACTCATTTTTATATTTAAGATCTTCCTTTTTAAGGGGATTTAAATACTCGCTCAAAACCTGAGGGATCCGGCTCTGTGGTGTATTTTATATTCGCAACAAGGTTGCAGTTTTGGTAAATGAATTGATTACTTACCCAACATTCTGGAAGTAAGTCCATCTATTGAGTCGGCATAAGCAACATGGGCTCAGTGGGCGTCCATGATAGTGTAAGTGGCTCAGTGGGAGTCCATCAAATGCATAAGTGGCTGAGTGGCAGTCCAGCATAAGGTCCTATTGAAAAGGTTACTTATTGGTATCTTTGCCTGATCAGCGAGATACCTGGTTTATGCCAAAATTCTTTTCCTTTCCCAAAATTTATTGGATGTTTCAAACTCTGTTCATACTTCACATGACTGAGGTTTTCAGGAAATGTATAAAGGAAGATGTATATGTGGATATATATATATATCAGAACTTAATGAAGTATATCATAACTTCATTTCCTTTAATAATATTTTAAAGATTTAATCTATTCAAATCTTGTCTTGTAGTCTCATCTATGTGATGAACTGTTGAAAGCTCATTATACTTTGAACAATGGTAGTTCAAGTAGCTTTATAAATGATATAAGTGTAGTGAAGTATTTGGTAACTTCATCTTTTAAACTTATATCTAGTTAATAATTGTCTTATGAATGACAAACATTTTCAGAAAAGCGTTGAGACAAGGTTAGATATATGAGATCACCTTGCAACGATATTTTTTTATACAGTTATACACTGGAACTCTGTGTGTATTATGCATGGAAGAGGACTTCCCATATTTTGAAAAGTATATATGTATATATACTGAATATTTTGCGACTTCATCGCATTAAGATATCAAACTTGGTTCATTTCTTTTGACCAAGACTTTCATGAGTACTATGAGAAGGCTCATATTGTTAATCATTATACATATTATTTTGGTGGGCTTGCTGCTCACCCTTGCTTTCTTCTTTCATCACACAATAACAGATAGAAAAGATGAACAGGACTAAGCTCCCAATTCGCAGGCGGATAGGAAACATTCTGCAGTTTCCTGTAGGCGTGGATGTCGTTGTAGCTGAGGTAGGAACTACCAATAGGCTAGGTTTTCAACTTATGATGTACCAGACTTATGTATAATTATGAATTGTAATCATGGCAAAGAAATGTAAATTTATTCAGAAACCTTTTTAGGGTATTGACATATAATTGTGGAATAAAACGACTTGTGTTATTTTTTTGAGTATTCATCTCTGAGACTATAACTTGTGGTGTGTGTGTGTACATTGTGGGGTCACAGTAAAGAGTAGTTGATTGTTTAATAAGATTGGGTATTGTTAAGGGGAGTGGAACTCGTGACAACCCGGATCCCCGACCCCGGATTTGGGGGTGTTACACTTTTACTAGATACTTGCTCTTGATTAGCCAAAATGATAGATAAGGGTTCAACTAACAGTTCAATTTCATAATTTAACTTGCCAACAAAAGATTCAGATATGAAAGATCTAGTAGCTATGGAATCAAATAGCACTTTAGTATTGATGTTGCTAACAGAAAGCTTACCTGCCACAACTTCATAACTCTGAACAGCATCCTTGATATTCATGTTGAATATCTGGGCCTGAGCAGGATATGAAGGATGGGGCACCCTCCAAACCCGGGTCAGAAGTTTGGGGTCCACACACACACACCTTTTTTATTAACCTGCTTATAACAATAATAAGGATAATAATAATATGCAGTGACCCTACTTACCAACTATCACGGATCGCAACAGGTTAAAGTATGTACACAAGCCACACACACACTTATATTACAAATGCCCAAATCCCAACTATTCAAACTTAAAACTGAATATTAAACATCATTACAAACTTTACAAACTTAAACTATCCCAAAAGCTGTCAGCTAGCTTAACTCGATCAACCTGGACCCCTAGCTCTCGCACTGGATTGGGGATCCTCGCTACCAACAGGTTCCTTCTTAACTGGAAAAGAACATAAACAACATCGCACAAATGAGCTAACTAGCTCAGCAAGTCACATTGACAAGACTGAGGATAATGATCATCAAGTGTAAAGAGTTAAGGTATCAAGTGAACAATGATTACTAATTTAGAATTGGATATTATATTTTCATTTTAAAATCCAAGGTTAGGCTGTTGATCAGTCACGCACTAACCCCGAGCAAGGCACACAACTCTGCTCTAATTACCGGCTCCAAGGCACACATTGGCCTAACTTGACCACCAATATGTTCTGACCACGAATCTGGTCCACAACTTTATAAAACAATCCAATTCTATCATAATAATAGAATAAATAATGTAAAGCAAAAAATAGAATCATAAGCAACATTGGATGTCCAATAATGAGAGGGTTTCAATCTTCACAAAGGAACAATATGGAAATTGCAAAGAATGGCTATCAGGTAATGAAAGAATTGGATAACAAAGGAATCAAAGTTTCAAGGTTACAAGGATTTGGTCTTTCGAAGCATAAGGTACAATGGTTTGAATATGTAAGCAATCTTGATTCAGGGTTCGGTATTTAGTTTGTATGTATTTGTGGAGTAATATCATATATCTGTGGTTTGTATTTGGGTAATCAACAATCAATGGTTCAGAAAGAATAAGGTTTACGGCTCAAAGATCAATAGTTGGAATCAAGGTTTAGGGTTCAGTGCTTCAAAGCACTTGTAATATAAAACAGGTTATCAATTATCTACAATATATCTCGAGAAAGTTCAGAACACTTGCCTGATTCAATTATCTACAATATATCTCGAGAAAGTTCAGAACACTTGCCTAATATTAGTTTGCTATACTTCACTACCTTCCAATCACAATCTCCTATTCCTCGACTACTTGCTTCCCTTTCCTACACCTTGCCTCTTCTGCTCACATATCACAAGTATCTATCAATATTCAACTCATATGATTCTATTCGGTATACACTTGTATCTACCCTTCGTTTTACCCAAATCCGACTAACGGATTGAATGTTATACTAAAAACAAGTAAACACTGATCACATAGTCCGACAGTCAAACAAAAAAGTCACATATAACACATAACACGTTAAACAATCAATTAAATTTCATTTATAAGGAAGTCTCGGGTCATAAACAGTCTTTCGGTTATTTAATACGATTTTGAAAACATTTTTCGGAGTCAAAACGGGTCGTTAGATAAATTTTAAAGCAATAAACAGGGTTCAGTTGGCCAAATCTGGCTTCAAAATAATTTTATAATTATCGAGCCTTGAGAACAATTTAAAATAATATTTTAAAGCTCGAAACTATTTTTCGGAATTTTTAAATCAATAATAAATAATTAAATCTAATTAAATAATTAATTAAAATCAATTAATAATTAATTAAATAAATTAATCAATTAATTTTTGAATTAATTGACCAATTAACTACTTAATTATTAACTAAAATTAATTAACTAATTAATTCAGATTTATTTTGAATTAAAAATAATTTTTGGAATTAAAATAATCATTTTTGGAATTTTTATTAATTAAAAATGAATTTTTATAATTAAAATAAATAGGAAATATGATTTTTAAACATTTTTAAAACAGGAATCCAAAATATGCAAACTCTGGAAATCTGGGGGACTAAACTGTTTCTTCCCCAAAAGTCCAGGGGCCTGTTTGCAATTTTGCAAACCCCGGCCGTCGACTCGCCGGAATGTGGCCGGAGAACACGATTCCGACCACCTCAGGCCATCAAACTCTCCAGAATCGAAGAACAGATCACCAGGAACATGTCACAGGATTGGCCGGAAAATGGTCGGGAAATGAAGAACACCGGCGAACTTTCAAAAGACAACTCCGTTCAAACTAGGAATCGTCTGATAACATACTATACATGAATCAATTGCAAATTTCAAGGGTAACAAAACCCACTATCTCTCAACATCAGATAATCCCTAAATAAGAAACCCCCAAATTCAATCAAGAACATTCAAACGAATTATAAACCCTATTTTCTAATTCCGAAAATCAAATTCAATTTTGAACATGTTATTAAACTTCAAATCAGTCATATGACATATCAAAATCATCAGGAAGGCAAGCTCTACAACATGCAAGCATGAAATCATTCAAACAATCATCCGAACAAAAATTCATAATTTTAATCAAAATAATTCGAAATTAAATAAAAATATATAAAATAAACCTTTGATTCTGCAGTTCTGAAACTTGGATAATCTGATAGTACTCCTCAAACCCTTCGTTTTGATTACCAGAGCTTTCCAAACAGATATCAATAACACCTTGATTTTGCAGTTTGATTCTTGAAAGGTTTATATGAATATAAATATTTTCTCTGGAAAATTCTGTAAATACTTAATGCAATTAATTTTCGGTACGAAATAAAATACGGTAAAGGCTATATATAATTACGGAAAATTATTATCCTGTTGGATCATTCTGGATATAAAATAGTACTTTTATTTATTAAAACGGATCCAAACGGTATCGGTTTTCGGGATAATTATCCAAATCAGTACAATTTTTACTGCGGTCTTGGTCTCAGCGCCTGGTTACACGTATTCCGAGGTGATAATTGTAATAGTTTAATAAAAAGATCTCGTTTATCGATAATACGGGTTTTATTGATTTATCGAAACGAATTTCGTATCAAAAATATTGTGCCGGGACCCGCACAGGACAAACCGTACGCCGGATCGAAAAAGTCGAAACATGGAAAATGCTCGGAATATTGCAATTAGGTTAGGAAGGAGTTCTCGGAAGAGTTTCGGGCTATAAAAACGTAAAAACAGGTGAAGCCAGCTGGTTCCCGATTATATAAAATAGTTTATAATTACTCGGAAAAAGAATTTATAAAATCCATAAATTTCCTATAAAATTATAAATCTACATAAAAATAAATATGAAGAGATGACAATTATCTATATTTTATTTTGGACATATAAAAATTAAAATACTCAATTTATATTATTTTAAACATCCAAACACATATACCACTTAACAAATAATCCACAGAATAAATACTGAACATGCATAATATTTATTTATTAGCAAAAATAATTACACGATATATCCCAGATATTACAAAGGAGGAATCATTAGAGTTGCAGATTCAAAGGTTAATTTGAAGGAAGTTGAAGAATCGGAACAGAAGATGGCATTGCTTGATTGTAAGGGGCGGCCGTCAATTGCATCAACTTGCTATTTTCGGGGGTCTTGTAATCCCTAGACAGGTGACTGGTCTTTCCACACTTGAAGCATGTGACAGGAGGCTTCGGGTTTCGGCACTCATTTGCATAATGACCTTTCAAATTGCATTTGTAACAAACGATGTCAGCCTTAATGCAGTTACCCGTGTGTCTCTTATTGCAAAATTTACACTCTAGATTTGTTGCTTGCTGGAATCTCTGACCACTGGGCCCTTGAATCTTATTCCTCCGACTTTTATTATCACCTTTCTTAAAGCTTTGGGGGCCTCCTTAGTTCTGGAATCCAAACTACCTGAAATTCTTTTCACTTTGGCTTCCTTGAGCCGATCCTTCTCCACTACTTCCAAACTTCCTTTTCTTACTCTCTTTCTCCTTCGAGTTTTGATCACTTTCTCCTACTATCACCATCGCCTTCTGGACCACTTCAGCATATGTGGCCAATTCAAAAGCAACCACTCTGCTTTGTAGCCAAGGCTTGAATCCTTGCTGAAATCTCTGTTAGGTCCCAAATTATCGTAGAAGGGGGTATTGAATACGATAATCACTAAATTAAAAATTCTTTCGAATCTTTAGCGGATAAAATATTTAGCGCTCGGTTAGTGGTTTTGTGTTCTTGAGAGGAATAGTGTTTGGAATGATAAAAATGAGGAACACAAGATATTCGGGGAAATATATATTCATATATAAATCCTCGAGGATGTTGCTACACTCCGATAAATAAATTAACCGGCTACAATCTAAGAACAACAAAGTTCCTAGCTACTACAAAGATTTACAAATCAAATCCTATACAATAATCTAGCTTTTGTTTGTACTAGGATTTAATTACCGGGTAACGATTATAATGCCCCTATGAATATACAAGAGTTAAATCGGGCATTATAACATTACTCCGGTGAGAAGTTAAACGGATATTCAAGGTGCCGGAGCTTCTCTATAAATCTCTGCTTCTTGTTTTGTCATCTCTCTTTTTGTTGGAGAAGAAGATAAACAGAACAACTGAGCTGATCTGCTGCTTGTGTAGACTTCTATCAATTTAATTGTGTGGCTGAAATTGAACCACACAAAGAATTGATTGTACAATAAATTGTGGCTGAGGTTTCTGTGGCGACCAAGGTAATACAAGCTCTGTGGCGACCAAGAGTGAATTTTGCCTTAGAAAAATTCAACTCAATTTCTATGTGGTGACTAGAGTGTATAGAGGGTAAATTTTGCCTTAGAAAAATTTACCCCACTTCTCTATGGTGACAAGAGGGGAGCAGAGGGAGTTTTTGCCTTAGAAAAAATTACTCCACTTCTCTATGGTGACAAGAGGGGAGCAGAGGGAGTTTTTGCCTTAGAAAAAATTACTCCACTTCTCTATGGCGACCAGAGGGGAACCTAGGGTGAATTTGCCTTAAAAAAAATTCAACCCATTTCTCTATGGCGACCACAGGGATGAAAACTGCACTTGTGAAATTATTCTTCCTCTCATTTATTCCATGAGTATCACACTAAGTCAGGATCAGTTCCTGTACTGAAATATTGAACTGTACATCCAGGATATTCCTTCTGAAGATCAATATACTGATCAGGATGACTCCTACTACAAGGTAGTGATTACCTTGACTTAGGATCTGAAGAGCATTGCATACCCTGAGATGTCCCATCTTTTAGTCTTCTCTCTTGAGTCTTCGTCTGAATCATAAAACCTGTGTTCCCTGATACGAATCCCCACTTAACAATCCTTCTAATGATAATACTCAGATTCCTTTCATGAAACGCTGACTCCTAGTGCAACTGGTCTGGTTCACTGACGATTAGCTCCGATTCAGGTCTTCGTATTATAGCCTTGATTACATTGTTAAGCTTGCCTCAACTTTATCGCTTCGAACACTGATTATCAATAAATAGATGTACTTTCACTGGAATCCATTCTGGTACTTTAGACAATGTCTTCATTACCCTCTGTCTATACCCTGTCTTGAATTCTTCAGATTGCTATGCTTCAAACACTGTCTATCTTCAATCAATGTCAATGCACTGAAATCTTCCGGTAGCACTTGTATACTGAATCTTTAACATTTCTGAAACCCTGAATGTCTTTAACCTTTGTTCTTCACTGAGGCATGATCATATTAATGAACTTCTTTCAGTGACCCGTAAATAGACTTTAGGCCTTCTTCTAATCTTCTTATTCTTTGTATTTGCCTTGTCTTCATTCTTCCTGATTTTTGTGTAGACGTAGTATTATTAACCTGTCATGTTCTAGTGTTGTTATCGTGTTGAGTTATCACGTAACTGTTCATACAGCTACGCTGTGACGGCCTCAACCCTGGGGTCAGGAGTTGACATCATCAACAATCACCATAACAAACATAATATAATTAATTCCAATATATAATATAAATACGACCCCTTCTTCCAAGATCTTTCCCAGGTTTAAGTATGATTTAAGTTTCAACTATTACAACCTAACTAATTGCAACCAATCCTGACATAACTAACCCTACGCAGCAACTCAACAGATCAACTTTGGTCCAACACAACTACCTCAGAGGAGCCTGACACGAAAAGGCGCTGGAACTCTGCCCTGACTACCGCACGGGAATCTCATAGGCATCTGCAATACATAAGTAAAATATTCTGCAAGGGTGAGCAATTGCTTGCTCAGCAGTACAGCTATATGAATAACAGATAAAACAATTTATGATAAAATGATTATCGGAACAGAAATTATAATTTGCTGCACATCAAGTAAAACCTACGTAAACTGGATATTCAAAATTAGCATGCTCTGTAAAACAATATCATTAGTAGTGTGCTGTGTAAATACCAGAGTACAATTTTAGCATGCTAATCATTTTATAAAACAGCTGTATCAACTACTTATGCTCTTATGTAAATGACAAATCCCAATCAGATACATAGCGGATATGTGAAGACAGCTGATCAGGCTTTAAACACCAGACGGCTCTAACTGCCATCCCATTTACATTTTCCGGAACTCAGAGACTAGCTAGGTCTCTGACCTGCTGGACTAATCAGTTTTATAGTGCGCGCAACCGAATTAGACTCTTATGCCACCTCAATAGGCCTACTCTGGCCCCAATATATCCCATATCTGACCGTTTTATCCAGTTTTCAAAACACTTGTACCTATCTCATATTCAAAATCATTGATTTAACTAGCACATATATAAAATCCAGTTCGTAAATCATTTCATTCGAGATAGGTACCTTTCGAAGTTACTTCTCCCCAAAATAATTTGAAAACAGTGATTTATAATTACAGGGGATATGTAACTTAAAACGTTTCTGTTCCATTACAAGAATAAAACATTTAGCTATTCATACGTACTGAACCATAAAAGAATGGTCAGGGGTACTTGCCTTGCAGAGCTTTACGACTATCACTGACTGATTTTGATAGACTTGAACGTTCGAGCTCTCATGGAAAAATGATTGTCTCACTAGAAGGCATCTCTGCTTCGCCGCAATCTATCTCAAGATAGTATCCAAGACTCTCAGGGTTCTTCGCTTGGGAACCTCGAGGCACTTGTCGACTGATCACTAGATTATCTTAGTTCGATATCAATTCTTGAGTCCTTCGACTAGAACCTACAGAGCCGAAATACCCTATGTTAGACGTCTATGTATGCTTAACATATCCACGCTAACAACCTACCCATTCGATATCAAATCCTGACTCGTTATTACACATATTATAATATCACACACAACAATCAGGCTACGTTCTCAAAATCGGTTTTGGTGTTCATTTTCAGAAAATACGCATACTCGTCATTTTATGAAATTAGGGTTACTGGATTTTGGAAAAATATTCACCACATCATACAATCAAGTTATGTACAAAATATATGTATATACTTAATTATACTCGCTCGACGTTCCGATAATTACAGGGTGTGTCCCGCATTTTCGAATTTAATTCCCAAAAATTCGGGCATCACCTCCTCTGTTTATCGGCCTACCCGTCGAACATCATCGACGTCACAATCAACCAATCAATCTAACAACCAGGAAATTAATCCAACTTCACATTCCAAATAATCCCGAAACGTATTATTTAACTACTACTTTTTATTTCGAATAATAATACGTGAACTAAATTATTTATTTTAAAATATTAGGACTCAGAATTAATCGATCACGGTCCACCGTCCGCTCGTATTAATTCATTGTGGACGGCGGCAAAATTTATTGGTGCCCGAAATTATTCGAGTGTCCGAATAAATTTCACCGATAATCAAATCAAATTCTCGAACAGTAATTATATTTAATCACGAATATTATTCATTTAATACCTGCATAAAACAGAATTAAAAAATAATAAAATATTAAGTGTCCTGCACACAACCTGTGCACAAACACACAACCGCGCGTGCAATCCACGCGCCACTAGAACCACTACCAAATCGGCAACAACAATAGAGACCAATATTCACACACATACTCAAACAAATTACCACACACACTTAAATATATACACATATGTGTATATTCATCACAGAGAAACATAATCTGATCAACCGGAAAAACAAGAAACGGCCGGACCCAACTGCTGGCCACGCTAGCACTGCCTCGCCGGAAGCAGAGGAAGGGCAGCCGGCACCCCATGCATCGCCAGAAATCGAAACAAGAACCACGACAATTAACTGAAGAGCAAATCCATGATAGCTTACCAAACTCGAAGTCAACGTGAGGGGAAAGGAAGAACACGGGAGAAAAATCAGAAAGAAGGAGAACAGGGATAAAGGAAAAGGGATGAAAACAAATGAACTTATCCCCTTTCTATTTTCTGCATTTTTATTTTTAAAGAACCAGAAGCTAACACATATCAAACAAAGCTGCCCCACCATTTCTTTAATTGCCACGTAACAATTTGAGATAAATATAAATGTTCTGCGACCCGATTTTATCCCGAAATTCGAAATTAACGGACCGAGGTGCACGCAAAATAGTTCCAGAAAATTACGAAAATAGTCTTAAAATATCACAAATATCCCGAAGTTTATAAAAACATAGGTTTTGAAAATTTTAAAATAATTTTCAAGGTGCACTTTGTACCCGCTTTTTAACAAATAACGAAACGACGCGCGGGTGAAACTAACTCCGAAAATTTCCAAGATAATTTTAAAATTCTCAGAATAATACGAACTTAATAAAATATAAGTTTCATGATTTTTGAAGATTTCCATAATTAAATATGGATTTCATGATTAAACATACTCAGAAAATCATTTAAAGATAAATAGTTAATGAAATATTGATTTCTCAATTTTATAAAGTCCAAAAATAAATATTAAGATTATAACGTCATAAAAATAACTTTAGGGATAATCCACATATTTACACAAATAAACTTGTATTAAATCCACTTTTAAAGGTGAAAATAATTCAATACAAGTCCATAATTAATTACGAGGACAACCCAGTACATCAAAGATCACACATACATAATAATAAAACAACACATAGCTGACAGAAGCTATACACATATTTTGCTTATTTAATAATTCCATAATTACGTATTTAAATAATACAAGAATACACGGGTCGTTATATCCTTCCCCCCTTAAAAGATTCTGTCCTCAGAATCTGATCTAACTATACATGAGGATATTTGTCAAGCATATCTGACCCTAACTTCTAGGTAGACTCTTCGACTCGTGGATTTATTCAACGCATACTCGCTAGGAATATAGACTCATTTTTAAGAACTCACTCTTAACGATCTAGAATTTGGATCAATCGTTTCACGCAGAATAAATTTGAGTAAGAGCACATTGGTTCCTAATTAATGACTTGCTTTACATCAGATACATATTGCCCTAATATTGATATGCAAGACACATTATATATACTACAACTGCCGCAGCCGCGACAACTCAAGGGCAACTTTACCTATACTTATCAATATCTTGAATAATTCACTATATTGAGGACTCAACTTGTCCCTTCTATTCAAACTTAACCTATTTATTTCAAGGTAAAACTTTTTTCTATACTCTGATCCTCATTCTATATATTCATGTCCTTTCGATACAAATTCGCTTTCTCTCTTTGTATATCCCGAGTTGTTTCAGCTCTTTCCCGAGTACACCACCATACTCTTGATGTACTAAATTAATTCAAGACTTACCACTATCTCTATTCCTACTTTATCTCAATAGAGGGAGGACTCACGCTTATGTCTGCACAACATTTCGCAAAGTAGTTTTCTCTTACTATCAAGGTAACTATTATCATAAAAACTCAATCTATGGTAGGTGATTATCGCAGTTTCCTTTTAAATTCCAACATACATACTCTTAATATAGATTATATTGTTTGAATCGTCTTTTCACTTTTACCATTTATCTGGGGATGGCAAGTGGTACTTATTTTTCACTAAATCCTCAAGCATTCCTGGAACTTCATGTAAAACCTCAAGTAAATCCTCAGGTGTTAATCAGTCACAATAAGAATAGAGACTCCATACTTGGTCACAATTTTATTCAAATACCACTCTGTTAGCTTACCCAAGGGTACTTTCATTAATTGGGGGAAAACATGCAGACTTCGTCAATTTACCAACAATTGCCCAAAAGTTCTTTGTCATGTCTTGGTACGCCTGAATGCTTCCAGGTAAATAGGACCCTAGAAGTGTGGGCTTCTCTTTATATCTTACTCTTCAGCTTAGTCACATTGAAATTCATACTCTAGCGGAAAAATCCAAACATACCTCTACTGTCCTTTTTAAGTGCACCTTTTCTTTCCATTTAAACTACCCAATTCTTGATTCATAACTTCTTCCTAACACTTCTTAATTCCTTCCATTTCTTATGACTAAAAAGTGATCTCATACAATTACTCCCCATTACCTCCAGGTACTTGAATCTTCAAATTCTCACTTCTTCCATTCTTCCGTCAATTCTTCAATGACCTTAGTAGTATTCAATTTTCTTTTCTACTCAAGACATTTATCCCTGAATGGACCCTTCTTGGTGGGTAGTCACTTAAACAACCATGGCTCATAATCAATTTTGATCAAGTTCTCATACTTTTAAAGCTTAGTATACAATTGCTGTAGGATTTTAATCGCAGCGGGGGCATGGCAAAACACTTTCGCACATATAAAATCCAAATAAAAGCATACAGATCATGAATAAAATTCGAGGGATCGAATCTAACCTTTAAAATAATTCGGAGACAACGATCAGAGATCCTTAGCAGTTGCTCCTCAAGTGTGAAGCACTCCACCGGTATCCACCAAGAAAACGATGTTAAGGAGGAGGAAGGAGGTGGAGAGAATTGGGTTTTCCAAACTTTTTGGGTTTTTTGGGGTTCAAATAAAAATAGGGTCTATAATAGTATATTTATAGGCAAAATTTTCAGCTGAAATTTTCCCATAAATATTATTATTATTATCCCATTTATTATTCTCATTAATAATTAAAACACCTTTTAATTATTAATCCTTTTTCTAAACACTTTAGAAATAATTCTCTCTCTTGATTTAATTTCTAAAAATTAAATCCTTAATTAATAATATTAAGAACTTTTCTTAATTAAATTATAATCAATTAAATCTCATTTAATCAATTATTAAATTTTCCAATTAATTATTTATTTCATAAATAAATAATTATTAGCCATTATTAATTAATTCCTCCACTATAAAATCATTCTCTTTTTATGGTGTGACCCTGTAGGTTCAATATTAAGCCGGTAGTAGAAATAAATAATAATAAAACTATTTTATCATCATTTATATAAATTCTCTAATTTATTAAATATGATTAATTAATTAATCACATTTATTCTACATCGTGAGGGATACTTCTCAGCATATCGCGAATATCCGGATAATATGAATTCACTGCTTAGAATACCAAGAACCTATTCAGTGAATAGTTATCGTACAATAAACTCCTTCTACCCTACATTGTCCCGATTAAATACAAGGCATGGATCTCGTGTCAAGCCTATCTAATTCAATCACTTGCTTACCATTTACTATGCGTAGTTCAATGCAAATTAGAAACTCCTTTCTAATTTCATTCACTCTGGCCAGAGATTCCTGAACTAGCATAAGTGGATCAGCCTTGAACATTCGCTTCCTTCACTGGAAGGGGTAGATCCTTTATTGATCATACACTATCTTTGTGTACAAATTCCTATACCCAGTAGAGTCCTAATAATTGTCCCTGGAGACTAAGAACTAAACCAAAGCATAGTTCAGTGTACACAAGATGACTATGATGACCTCAAGTCTAAGGATACTTGTACAACTATCACTATGTGAACAACTGCTGACACGTGAGTGAACTCCATCAGTTGTTCAGCTGTGGGAGTCATGTTCAGTGAACTTATTCCATAATAAGCACCTACATACTAGCTATAGTGTCACCATACAAATGTCTATGAGAACAGACATCCTTCATAATGAAGCAAGCATAGTATGTACCGATCTCTATGGATTATTAATTACCAGTTAGTAATCCTACGACCAGGAACTATTTAAGTTTAGAGTTATCATCTTTTAGGTCTCACTATTATGATCTCATCATAATCCATAAAAAGCTTTACTTTAAACTATGGTATATCTTATTTAAACACTTAAATAGATAAAGCCCGTAATAAAAACAAAACAAGTCTTTTATTAATATCAATGAAATCAAAACTGATTACATAAAAGTTATTCCTAAATCCACATACATGATTGGACTTAGGACATATTCCTTTCAATTGCTACTTCTCAACCTTTCGTAGACACTTCTTTAGGTGTTCAACTTGGCCTTCTTTAGCCCTTAGATGGGCGAGGATGTTATCAAAAAAAACCCTCATACCATCCAAATACTCCTTATACACCATGTCCTTAATTCCTTATAGTCAGCTGATACACTTATTACACCACATATTATCACCAGAACTTGCAACATTCATAACCCATTCTCATCACAATCTTGGATATGTCTTCAGACTAGATCTTCAGTCAAGCTCCAAGAAACAACACACTCCTTGCATTAAGTCACATAAGTAACCAATTCTTTATAGAGGTTACCTATTCTTATTTATCATTTTGTTAAACCTCCGATAATCAATACACAATCTCATAATTTCATTCCTCTTTCCTAGCAACATCACTGGTGCACCCCAGATAAGTATGTCTGGTATGCTCACTTCCCTTTCTAATAACTTTAACCGTTATCAAGTAATTATTTCATTCCACTGGCCTTCAGAGACTCCAGGGCATTTATTTATTACCCAAAATCCTTCCAGGTTAAGTATTCTCTTCTTCGTATCTTTACAGATGGTGGATCTACCTTATGTCCTTAGCTTATCACTTCTTTTCTCGCATGATTGGAAGAATTCCCTATATTACTTCTGCATCCAGAAACTTACCTTACTATTGGCTTCTACACACTTTATACTTCACTTCTTCTAAAAACCGCTCCTTACCTTATTACAGGACAACCAACCCGATCCTAGAATCACATCGAACACTTCTAGCTCGAAGGGTGGCAAATCAGGCGCAACTACGTCCAAGTTCTATATGTTCGATCTCTTGGTCCTTTTAGAAGTTCTGCCTCTAGATGAGATGGATGTTGGCCCTTGGGTGTAGTACCTTGAATACCCGTTTCACCACTCCTTGATTTCCTGGATTACATTCCGATGCATAATGACTCTTATGTCTATGCCTGAAACATCGCACATTCTTCTTGCACATACCACTACGTCTCCTTTCACAGGACTTGTCAATCCATTGCTCACTTGAAAGACTGAGCTGGGGTGGAAACAACTGAAGTAGCACTAGACCTAGCCTGAGAGAAACTCTGTCTCAGGAATCTCTTACTCCTGCTTCGGCCAAACTGATTCTGCAATACTTGACTAGATTCTTCTTGATCTGCCTTGTCCCTAGCACCACCAGACTTCCTTTTCTTATCATTCTCTTCCTTCACAACCAACTTCTGGTCACCTTCCATTACCAGGGAGGCCTGAACCATAGAGGAGTATGTCCTGGGTTGCAATGCCACAATTCCTCTGCGAATTTTAGGCTTCAACCCTTGCTGGAACCATCCTTACTTTCTGAATCTCCATACTTACATACTCAGGAACTAATCAGGCCAATTCTGTAGACTTGGCCTCAAATTCTAACACACTTCTTTCACCTTATTTCAGTTCTAGAAACTCAATTTTCATTTGACTCCACACACAATCTTGGAAATACCTTTCCAAAAACAACTCAGTAAACCTAGCCCATGAAATAGGGCCTTCTCCTTCTAATGCTCTGGTTGATTCCCACCAATAATTCACTTCATTTTTCAAAAAAAATAACTTACATAATCGGTCTTACGGTTATCAGTTACTCGCACGAGGTTGAAAACTTCCTCCATTTCTTTTAACCATGCTCCAGCAGTTACTGGATTAGGTTCACTTTTAAACTCAGAGAGGTTAACATCCTGATAAGATTTGAAACAAACACTTGGGTTCACTCCTTGTTGTTGCTACTGCAATAGTAGTTGCTGTTGCTGAACCTGTTGGATTAGCTGCAACTGTTGTTGCTGCTGCTTGCGCAACAAGTCTAGAACTTTATTTATAATTGGACCCTCTATAAAACTACTACTATTTTCGTTAGACTGGGTAGCTTTCTTGGGTGGCATTTTCCTGGAATATATAAATGAATTTATTCAAAACATAGGAAAATGTTTACAAAAGATATCACCGTTTAAACGGTGCACCTGTATCAAGAAAATGATACCCAATAAAATACCTATGTCTTTAATACCGGGGCCCATTTACCAAAGAAATCTAGAATAATAGCACTAGCAATCATAGCAACAATGAAAGTAGCCGAATCAATAACAATTCAGGAAAACTAAAATACAAGGAAACTAAGCACTGCCGCACGACTCCTCAATATAACAACAAGCCGACTAACTTCCCGCCACTACTCAAATACCACATCAACTTTAATATATCACAAGAATTGGTTGGCTATATCACCCACCTCTTCTCCAGGGATGACTTCTTATCACCCTCAAGTGATTCATCAATTACTGAATTACCTTTCCTTCCCAAGGCGACTTCTTATCTCCTACCATTAACCTATCTTTCACAGGGTTAACTTTTCTAAAGCCGCAACCTATAATATCGAATCATGAGTCCTCTCTACTATCATCACTTCGGGGATAGCTAACAATCAGGTGTAAATCTTCGATTTCCTCCAGACAGTCAACTCTCAATTACTTTCAATGACCAGGACTGTCTAATTACAAAAGTTACTGACAATTCACTGCCTCAGAACTTCAAATGAAATTTCAAAGTCAAGGAATCAATCGAATAGTGGGGAAGATATAGGTATGACTAAAAGCAACCATACAAGTACATAAGATGGCCAGGCTTAGTACCACACAGTTCACAACACATAACTCGGTGGCGTCCCACCAGACCCTTTTGTCACATAGACAAATGGTCAATTCATATGCATTGTTTGCCCCAATCAACCAAAAAGTCACTGAGGAAAGAAACAACGTTTAAATAAGAAATTCACAAATAGAAAAGAAAGAATTTGATTTGTAACAAGATCAACAGAACCCTAAGTAGCTTACTTCGGGTTCACAACTTTCACAGGAAAATAAGCAACTTATGGAATAAGAAACAATTACTCTGAAAACAAAGATATTTCAAGAAAGAAATAGAAGAGTTCAAAGATACCAACTCCCGTTCTAATCCACATTCACTATAAACTTGGTCATCATAGCAGCCCCTGACTATTATCACGCTATCCAAACTCACCAAGGTCACACAAATCAGTCTAATAACATTCCTCGTCATAGAAAATGTGGTATTTAGAAATAACGTGGGCGTCTCTTTAGCTGACACATCAAGGGTCTGCTCATAAGCTGACTTTTCTCAATCAGACTTGAATTTTCGAAAGGGAAACTAGGAATCTCTATCGGACATTACTAATAATACATATACGAAGGAGACGTACTCTAAACTAGGGTAGTTCCAGTCAATCCTCAACAAACGTCAGGGTTATACCTTAGAAACCCTTGACTGAACTCTTAAACTCACTCCTCTGATTGAGTTGCTGACTTACCTCTATATATATAGCTTTCTGCACTCTTTTGTCTCTACTCATAACCTAAATCAGGGACTCAAACCTGTAGCTCTGATACCAACTATGACGGCCTCAACCCTGGTGTCAGGAGTTGACGTCATCAACAATCACCATAACAAACATAATATAATCAATTCCAAGATAGAATATAAATACGACCCCTTCTTCCAAGATCTTTGCCAGGTTTAAGTATGATTTAAGTTACAACTATTACAACTTAACTAATTGCATCCAATCCTGACATAACTAACCCTACGTAGCAACTCAACAGATCAACTTTGGTCCAGCACAACTACCTCAGAGGAGCCTGACACGAAAAGGGACTGGAACTCTGCCCTGACTATCGCACGGGAATCTCATAGGCATCTCCAATACATAAGTAAAATATTCTGCAAGGGTGAGCAATTGCTTGCTCAGCAGTACCGCTATATGAATAACAGATAAAATAATTTATGAAAAAATGATTATCGGAACAAAAATTATAATTTGCTGCACATCAAGTAAAACCTACGTAAACTGGATATTCAAAATTAGCATGCTCTATAAAACAATATCATTAGTAGTGTGTTGTGTAAATACCAGAGTCCAATTTTAGCATGCTAATTATTTTACAAAACCGTTGTATCAACTACTTATGCTCTTATGTAAATCACAAATCCCAATCAGATACATAGCGGATATGTGAAGACAGCTGAGCAGGTTATCAACACCAGACGGCTCTAACTGCCATCCCATTTACCTGTTCCGGAACTCAGAGACTAGCTAGGTCTCTGACCTGCTGGACTAATCAGTTTTATAGTGCGCGCAACTGAGTTAGCCTCTTACGCCACCTCAATAGTCCTACTCTGGCCCCAATGTATCCCATATCTGACCGTTTTATCCAGTTTTCAAAACACTTGTACCTATCTCATTTTCAAAATCATTGATTTAACCAGCATAAATATAAAATCCAGTTCGCAAATCATTTCATTCGAGATTGGTACCTTTCGAAGTTACTTCTCCCCAAAACAATTTGAAAACAGTGATTTATAATTACAGGGGATATGTAACTTAAAACGTTTCTGTTCCATTACAAGAATAAAACATTTAGCTATTCATACATACTGAACCATAAAAGAATGGTCAGGGGTACTTGCCATTGCAGAGCTTTACGACTATCACTAACTGATTTTGATAGACTTGAACGTTCGGGCTCTCATGGAAAAATGATTGTCTCACTAGAAGGCATCTCTGCTTCGCCGCAATCTATCTCAAGATAGTATCCAAGACTCTCAGGATTCTTCGCTTGGGAACCTCGAGGCACTTATCGACTGATCACTAGATTATCTTAGTTCGATATCAATTCTTGAGTCCTTCGACTAGAACCTACAGAGCCGAAATACCCTACGTTAGACGTCTAGGTATGCTTAACATATCCTCGCTAACAACCTACCCATTCGATATCAAATCCCGACTCGTTATTACACATATTATAAAATCACACACAACAATCAGGATACGTTCTCAAAATCGGTTTGGTGTTCATTTTCAGAAAATACGCATACTCGTCATTTTACGAAATTAGGGTTACTGGCTTTTGGAAAAATATTCACCACATCATACAATCAAGTTATGTATAAAATATATGTATATACTTGATTATACTCGCTCGACGTTCCGATAATTACAGGGTGTGTCCCGTATTTTCGAATTTAATTCCCAAACATTCGGGCATCGCCTCCTCTGTTTATCGGCCTAATCCGTCGAACATCATCGACGTCACAATCAACCAATCAATCTAACAACCAGGCAATTAATCCAACTTCACATTCCAAATAATCCCGAAACGTATTATTTAACTACTACTTTTTATTTTGAATAATAATACGTGAACTAAATTATTTATTTTAAAATATTAGGACTCAGAATTAATTCATCACGGTCCACCGTCCGCTCGTATTAATTCATCGCGGACGGCGGCAAAATTTATTGGTGCCCGAAATTATTCGAGTGTCCGAATAAATTTCACCGATAATCAAATCAAATTCTCGCACAGTAATTATATTTAATCACGAATATTATTCATTTAATACCTGCATAAAACAGAATTAAAAATTAATAAAATATTAAGTTTCCTGCACACAACCTGCGCACAAACACACAACTGCGCGTGCAATCCTCGCGCCACCAGAACCACTACCAAATTGGCAACAACAGAGACCAATATTCACACACATACTCAAGCAAATTACCATACACACTTAAATATATTTACATACGTGTATATACATCACAGAGAAACATAATTTGATCAACCGGAAAAACAAGAAACGGCCGGACCCAACTGCTGGCCACGCTACCACCGCCTCGCCGGAAGCAGAGGAATGGCAGCCGGCACCGCATGAATCGCCAGAAATAGAAACAAGAACCACGACAATTAACTGAAGAGCAAAGCCATGATAGCTTACCAAACTCGAATCAACGTGAGGGGAAAGGAAGAACACGGGAGAAAAATCAGAAAGAGGGAGAACAGGGATAAAAAGGAAAAGGGATGAAAACAAATGAACTTATCCCCTTTCTATTTTATGTATTTTTATTTTTAAAGAACCAGAAGCTAACACGTATCAAACAAAGCTGCCCCACCATTTCTTTAATTGCCACGTAACAATTTGAGATAAATATAAATGTTCTGCGACCCAATTTTATCCCGAAATTCGAAATTAACGGACCGAGGTGCACGCAAAACAGTTCCAGAAAATTACGAAAATAGTCTAAAAATGTCACAAATATCCCGAAGTTTATAAAAACAAAGGTTTTGAAATTTTTAAAATAATTTTCAAGGTGCACTTTGTACCCGCTTTTTAACAAATAACGAAACGACGTGCGGGTGAAACTAACTCCGAAAATTTCCAAGATAATTTTAAAATTCTCAGAATAATACGAACTTAATAAAATATAAGTTTCATG
The DNA here is from genome assembly GCF_009905375.1 of Apium graveolens. NCBI lineage: Eukaryota > Viridiplantae > Streptophyta > Magnoliopsida > Apiales > Apiaceae > Apium > Apium graveolens. The sequence continues at coordinate 92,950,880 of NC_133649.1, forward strand.
ATTTTTGAAGATTTCCATAATTAAATATGGATTTCACGATTAAACATACTCAGAAAATCATTTAAAGATAAATAATTAATGAAATATTGATTTCTCAATTTTATAAAGTCCAAAAATAAATATTAAGATTATAACGTCATAAAAACAACTTTAGGGATAATCCACATATTTACACAAATAAACTTGTATTAAATCCACTTTTAAAGGTGAAAATAATTCAATACAAGTCCATAATTAATTACGAGGACAACCCAGTACATCAAAGATAACACATACATAATAATAAAACAACACATAGCTGACAGAAGCTATACACATATTTTGCTTATTTAATAATTCCATAATTACGTATTTAAATAATACAGAAATACACGGGTCGTTATATACGCAGTCTCACCAACAATCTCCCCCTATTTGATTGTTAACCCTAATAAACAAATTAAATAGAGAGGATAACTCAACTAACAAGTAGAAAAAGTAAAGTACTAGGACTTGTAAATAATGTTACCGGTTTTCTGGATCAAATACTGCATTTCCAGATTTCTTGAGTAACTGAAATGAAAGATGCTTGTTCCTTTAGCATTGAACTGATCTTCACGTAGTTTCATCTTCATTTCCTTGGTTCTTCAAATCTCTGCCATATAATACTTCTCAGTCTTGAAGTAATCATCAACAGCTTCTTTTGTACAACCACATTTCCTGTTGAGAAGCGCATATCTCTCTTGCTTCTCCCCCTATAAGAATTAACTTCTTAAAGGAGATCACCTTCGTTTACCACCTCTCCCGTACAATAGGATCCGCAGATAAAAACCAATGGTACTCCCCTTTTGGAAAACTAGCTTATTCCCTTATGAAGCATAGTGATGAACCAAACCACTTCTTCTGATCACTAGGAAATCACCTTGTGTTTACCACCTCTCCCGTACAATAGGATCCGTAGTTACAAACAACAATGGTGTGGTGTGGTGTACATATGCTTTACCTTTTTCTTTCCTCCCTGCTATTTCTCCCCCTTAGTTGAGGAATACTCCAAACTATTATATAAGCTTTTATCTCCCCCTTAGAGAAGGAATGCATGCTATTGTCTGAAGGAGTTCTCATATGTTACTTGGTTGGAAAAGAAATAACAGGTCATAGTCTGATCAATTATGTTCCGTTAAATGCTGCAAGAATGACTTCACTGTTGATCATCATGTTCACCAATCTTCCCAACTCCTTATACCTCCCAAATGTGAGATCACCAAGTGTTACCAATTGTGAGCTCCGAAAGATCCCGAAGTATTCTAATCCAATTTGTAAATGTTAGGTTCCTAATAGTTAGGTTCCAATCATAAACAGATTCGAGATCCGAAGTATCAAGAACCATGTTTAGGGATATGGAATGGGATATGGTGTTTCTCTTTCTTCCTCACTGTGAGTGTGTGATTCTGTTTTGTGTACCTCACACGTGTTTCACTCTTCTCTCCACTCGTGTTTACACTCATTCTCACAAGTGTATCACTCCTGTCATTGCTCCAAAATCCAGCTGGACCTGCAAGGAAAATCACCTTAGCCATCCTTAAGGAGGTCACAGGTGGTACAACGGGAGTTCGCAAATCCCCATCCTTGTTAGACTCGTCAGATGAATCTGAGTCATAATCTACAAGTTGCTAGTTTCCCTTTTGGGGTTCCAGGTTTGAACTCTGGGAAGGTAAATAATGATCCAAAGAATTTAGCATAAAGATCATAGTTCCCTTCTAATGTCTGTGAAGATATTTCCTTGTGACTCATCAGGTAATATCTGAATCATTGTCAATAAGTTGCCGATCTGCACCTATGTCAGATCCACTATCCGCAGATGCATCCAGGTTTATTAGTCCTGGGGAGGTAGACACTGACCACTGACATATGGCTATTGGATCAGTATCCTTTCCTAACACCTGTAAAGGCAATTGGTCCATTAAAGAACCTTGAACAATTAAATCTGACCGTAAAATGATCGAAACTCTTATTTCCGTCAACTCATCCTTTGCGTGTAACCTTTCCTTGTACATCAAGAATTGCTTATGTTTAAGGTGGTGATACTACATTGGATGCCTTGGTCGACAGGCGAATTTCAATAGACGCACCATGTTGAGAGGATGAATCTAGTGACTATTTTTGTGCCTTTTCAGCCATTACATCTTTTTGAGAAGATGTATGGAAGCTAGCAGTTGTCTCAGTTTTGATATATTTCAACTTTGTAGGAGACAGAGCTGCTGGGTTGACTTCAGAACCTTCCTTATGTGGTGCACTAAGGCACTTTCTCCCTCACGCTCATTCATACTTCATTTTAGTGGTAAGAGAGTGTTGGTTGGTTCTATTATGTGTTTGTCTTTACAGTCTGGGATAGAAGTTGTGGGTTTTCAACCTCATGACTCTCAAATGAAAGAAAGCCATTGGAGGCTGAACCTGTATCACAGAACATATGACAATATAGAGATAAAATGCACTTAAGTTCTATAATGAATGAAAATTATGCATTTAATCTTTTGAGAGAAATGATGTACAATAGTGATTTCAAAACGATTTAAATGAAATAAGTAATCACTAAAGTAGAAAGAAATTTGATTTTCTCTTAAAATTGTTCGAGTGCACAAGTCTATTTTTATGCCTAAAAGGATAAATGATTTGATAAGACACAGTCAGATGACCTAGAAGTATTAAGAAGAGAAAGAAAGATTTTGTCTTTTAATGTGAATGAGTTTTTGTAAAAGCATTGATCACTTAGGGTAAAGTCTAAGCAATTCTCATTCACGTCAAAAGCTCTATAATATATCTTTATAAGATTATAATCAACAAAATTGTTTATTGATGAATATCCTTAATAAGACTGACTATGCTGTTGATTTCAAATTGTAGTGAATCTGTCAGATATAGCAACTCATATAAATTCACTAGAACTTTAAATCTCACAATTATCTGCAACAAAATATTAACAATATATCATTGACTGATACTTGTTCAAGTACTTTAGATATCAATAATTATGTTGCATCCTATTTTAAATATTAAAATAAGATATCAATGAATTAAATACCAATTATCTATCAAAAAGACATCAGCATTCAATTTCATATATAATACAATTGTTAACTCCTAACAACTGTAATATCTCAAACAATACTGGTTTGATAAATAAAGCAACATTAACCAGCATTGACTTGTTCGCAATCTTAGAAAAATTATTCCAAGTTCCATATACTATGATCCATTGAGTATTGCATCTATTATCAAAGTGTTTAGGAATTTGCAAGTAAGTATAAAAATTTTTCTAAGTGGACAATATATGGTTATTTATAATAAAGCAAAATCCTCATTGACCATAGTTGTACTTTAAGAGATATTTTTATACTTTTTATATTAGTATAAGTGACTGGGGATAAGCATTGATTACTTAGAGGAATTCAAAGTAATGTCACAAATACTAATACTTCACAATTAGTTCATAGTTAAACTTTTAACTATATATCATTAACTGATATAAGTCAAGAATTTACACACAACTAATCATGCTAAAATCATATTCTGATTTCAGTGAATTCTTGAGATATAAGCATTGCTAAATTCACTAAAACCAAAATCTCATAATTAACTTATAACACATAAGTTACAATCAATATGCTAGATATTAATTGTTGACAGATTTAGATATAATCAATCATGCTGCTTATTTATTTTAAGTTGATTTGAGTTATGGAGCAAATAAAATCATTGAATTGCTTCAAATTCTATAATCCAAACAACCCAAAATAAATATTAAATAAATAAATACTAAATATCTATGAGCTAGATATTAGCACTTAAATATTTATAATTATCCTTGAGTAAGTACCAATAGGATATATGAATTATATACATGGCAATCACTCTTTGGATAATTAGTAATTTTAGAAATACTTTCTAAGCATATAAAATATTGAGAGTTTTGTATACATGACTTAGAAAATACTTCAACTTTCAATAATAGTGATTTTAGAAATAAGCATTGATTACTTAGAACAAAAATTCTAAATAATATCACTAATACTAAAAGTATCATAATTATTCATACAAGATACAAATAACTATGTTGCATATTATTTTAATATAATTTAAATTATGAGACTGATATGGAATAGAATTGTCTACAGTCATAATTTAAATCAATTAAAATAATATTCAAACTTACTGCTATAATACTTAACTACCACAAATGTACATGACATTGTAATCATGATAATCAAGATAGTAGCACTAAGTACGAGCACTGGATTACTGATAAATTCACAAGTCTCTTAAATATTGAAGATTTAATACTTGTGAATTTATATCAAGAATTCCTTACAGATGGGATTTCCAACTAATATGTAATGAATGATATCCCACACTTACAAATCAGTCTTGAAAGATTAATTTTAATAAGTGATTTTAATAAGTGTTTCTGCAAGTAATTCTTTGACTAAAAGACATGCTCTCTAAAGTAATGATACCAGATGTAAAGGTTCCTTGTCATAGAGTATTCCACAGTGTTGTTGGATTTGAGGTCATTTCTTATCATAACAAGAAATCAATCTTCATCCACGAAGTTGGCAACTTCCCGAGATGCTTCTCATGTCACTTAAGTTGAAAGCTTCAGAGATGTTTCTCATGTCTTTCTTACAACCTGCTTAATCTATATTTATATTATCGAACATGTTAAGCATAATATCTTTAGGGTACTTTACTCCAAGAGTTGATAGTCCTTTAAGATATCTAATAATCTTGTTAATAGCTATACGATTGGATTCTCTAGGATCCACTTGGAACCTTGCACATTGGCATCTTGAGAACATTACATGTTGTCTATTAGTATTTGAGTAAAAGAGTGAGCTCGTCAAACCTCTACAGCTTGTCATTATACCTGAGTTGTACTGATCAAGCTTTAGTGGTTTCTGTTGGTAAGTAGTCTTGGCATGTTCAGAATCTTCTAAATTTTGCATCTTCAAAAGATCCTTAACTTACTTGTATTGCCATCATTCTTTTTGTTTACTTGTGCTCCTAAAAGAATTGTTCTTTTGGCTTGCTTGAGCTCCTAAAAGAATTATTCTAATGGCTTGCTTAAAGTAATCCCAAAAAGAATTGCAACCTTTCTAACAAGCTCCTCCATACCTACTCTGCAATTACTTAGCAAATAATCTTGCACAAGTTTTTGTTAGTAGACCAACATATAACATTATCATTATATCACTGCACATATAAAATAATATGTTTGTGCCTAGTGATACGAGAGTTATTACTATAATGACTCTACTAGTTTATATTAAACTTGTAACTTCAGTTAGAGTGCCATACCATGTCCTTGACGATTGCTTGAGTAGTATACTAGTTCATAACAACCTGAAGTGAGCTTGTGAAGAAGAGATATACGTAGTCCAATAGGTCTGCAACTGTAAAGTCCATGAATTGTTGTGCATTGACTTCCTCTTTTGACTCACCAACCAGGAGTGCACTTGTACACATCTACTAGAGTCCAATTCCAAGTGTAATGTGCATCAGCCTGATATGTCGTAATATCCTCAAGTCTCGTCACTGGTGCTATCTGTTAGATACTGCTTCCTGATGATAACCTAGCATCCAGTTTGGCCTTGTCCCTCGTAACAATGCCATTATCATCCAGTATGACTTCTGGTTATCCTTGTACCAATTACAAAATTATCATTTGGTTTGGATACCAGCTTCCCTTCAATCTGCTTGCTGATTGATTGGTTTCATCTTGCTTTGCAATCACCCAATCAATCTGGATCTATCAGAGCTTCTGTAACTTTCTTAGTTTCTTCCTTAGATAGAAAACTAGAGAGATACTCATTTATACTCAGTAGCCCTGCTAATCATTACTCCACCATCTGGATCACTTAAGAACTAGACTGCGGGAATAATATTGACATCAAACCCTTTGTCTCAGCAGATATGTTCTTTAGTGTCCTCTGATTTTCAATGTGGTGTTGTGTCTGACTAGTTGATCCTTCTTTTGCTCCCCTAAGCTGTTGCTGGAATTTCCTAAAAATCCTTACCCTTGCTGACTGGCTTCATTGAAATAATGAGTTGTGTTATACACTGCCATTCCACTGCTTGGATATGAACCATCAATACCATTAATTTCTCCTTTAACAGCTTGGAGCATGGAGTTGTTGAACTGTGCACTTAGACTTTCAATTACCTTCTGTTGATCAACCACAAATGCCTTGTAGGTTGTATACTCCACTGAGTAGCCATGGAAAATATCCTAACTAGTCTTAGCTGCAAATTCCAAGATCTTCAAACAACTGAAAACATTTCATTTTTTGCTTTTGTAGAACATTCTCTCCAAACACTTTCAGGTTATCCAGTGTTTGCTTCTATTAGCCATTAACTCATTAGTGGTCTTCATGTATCCATCTTGATCATGGCTTGATATAACTTTTTGCAAACTGTATTGACTGCTCCAGCTCTTTGGTATTTAGAAAGTCTTGATTAGCTTGATATTTCCCTTATAGCTTTAATCAAGTTCGGGTTCTTCCTTTGTACCACTTCATTCTGACACGGAGCTCCCAGTGCTGAATATGTCTCTACAATTGCTTCCAGTTTGATCTCCTGATATGATCAATCACCATCTGTGATGTCTTATCTTGAGAAAATATGAACAAGAACTTTGAATTAAGAGTATTCAATAATCATCACTAAAGTATATCTTTACTTTGATGTGATGTTGTCTTTGACTTCTCTTCATGATATGCCTCACATTTATCATCTTCTGAATTTCAGATGTGAGTTGATGTTCAAGGGTGAGAGCTTCCAATGTCATAGCTAAACTTTTGTCAGATGAAGCTTTCTAGTAGAAACTATTGACTTCACCTTTCTTGATAGTCTAGCCACGAGCATAACCTTTCCTCACTCTAAGAAGAGCAAGCTTCTCAATCTTCCTGCTTCAGATGAGACACTAATCCTTCATTGAATTGACATTTTGTTCTTTGATGCAGAACTTTCTGATAAGAGGATTTGTTCCTTAATTCTCCAGCAAGAAATTTGATTCAATTGTTATCAATGACTCCAATGGTTAGTTGTTATTAGTGATAGCAATTGTTGAATCCATGATGACATCCCTTTTCTGTATAGCTTGTCCCGTAATAAAAACTTTTGCTGTCATCTCCAAAGATTATTGACGGAATAGCTTTTGTCAATCACATTTGATTGTGAGGCTCTTTCTTTGATCATATGACTTGAGTATGAATTACCAAGAATATATATGAATCAATTGACCTGTTATGTCATGCACTCACAAATGGATTAATAGTTCTTGGTACCAACTTATCAGTTTGAGTCCAGTTGGATTAGAGATTTTACTATAAACAGAGATACCAACAGCTGCACCCTTATCATGCTAATTCTTATCTTTGACTAACCATTTTCTCCATTTTAATACCCTTGACAGATTTGTCTCTAGGCTAGGGGAAAATGGTTCCAACCTTACATAAGGAGGACTAGCAGTCTTTGCCCTATTGTAATTCTAAACATGTTTTTTATAATTAATGCAAGTACTAAGAGATGCATTTATGACATAAAAATAAGCAAGCATTGAATAGGAAATACATGGCATTCATTCAGAAACATTACTCATAAGAATTAAGCAGGATATGCATGATATGAAACAAACAGAATTAACAAATAAATCACTAATTCTATCTAGTCCAATCCTGTTGAAGAATCTCATCTAGCTATCTCAATCCAATTGTAAACTAATACATCTTAACAAATAATTCAGATCAAATGAATAAATCATAATGTAATAGGATACAGAGAGTATGCATAAACAAAGGTCTTATATGCTGGAAAAACATATACCTCACTAAAGCAATTAATCATGTTCAACAAATATTCAAACATATATTTAAGATCATCTAAAGTAACATGCACAAGTTAAATATCATTCCTAGTTACCAAAGAATAATCTAGTGAACTAGTTCAGCATTATCTATGTGTGATGCTATCATGCTTGTGAGAGTGTTAAAAATTTAAACATTAAGATCTTATCATGCATTGAATATTTAGAACAGGATATTGCAGTGGTTCAAGAAATTGAAACCTGAGATCTGTGAGTTTGACCATCTTCAGAGATTACTATAAAAGCAAGATATTCATGATTCTCATCATCTGATCCATCCCAACTCTTTCCCGTGCACTATAAGTTTTGACTGACCGCTTCCCTAAGAAAACATTCCACCTTTGTCTCAACTCTTCAACTGAAACCCTACTCATCCTTGTTTGTCAAACTTCTTGTTCTGTTGTAGCAAAACCCCTGATAGTTATTGACACATATTGCTTGTCAAATCTATAGCTATCAAATCTTGTATATGTCCCATTCTCAGTCGTGTAATCACCCCTTGAACTGAATCTGTAAGAATCTCTGCTTCGGAATAGATAGGCTTGATCCTTCGATATAGCTTCTGTATTCTGTCTGAATCCAATGTGACCAAACTTCCCTAACAATTGAAACACTGCCCTGACGTCCAGTCCTCAAGTACTTCTACCTGAGCTTCCTCTGATTCAGCTATCAGTAACTCTTGCATTATGTCCCAAGGTTCCAACTATACTGCATGTAACTGAGATGTTTGTCTTTCCCCCACTATTCTCTCTGACCTCCACAATTCCTGCCTCTTTGATCCACTTTAAAAGCCCGAAGGAATCCTGAGTCTACCAATCCTTTGATTACCCTTGAGAGAAATGGAAGGAACTTTATGGCGATAACCAAATTCGAGGCTGCCAGGAGGTGTTGGATGTCGTGCGTTGTATGGTGACAAGACAGAAACCCGGCTGTCCATGTGGCGACAAGCGGCTATGGCGAATTATTCTCCTCCCCTGTAGCCTAGATGATTACTACACACAGCCTAGTTTCCTTTGCCGTGCACGTGACTGTCTTGGAGGTACAGGCGAACCAAGCGCGTGACCGCGTTAGTTTCCTGGCAGCCAGGCTTTCGGTGCGTGGCTTTCTCTCCAGCCGCGTGTGGCTGTCTGTCCATTCTACGCGCGTGTGCAGCACATCAAGGGCTACCAAAACAATTGCTGCCAAAACTGAATTCCTTTTGTTTGATTTCTTGTGCCTGTAGCTTTGTAATTAAAACCAAGGTGACCAAATAACAAGACTACCAAAATTAATTTCACATAATAAACTTATTTAAATTAAATTTATAAAATAAATTTGCTAAACCAAATTTAAAATATAAATTTATGTAAATTAAAAATTAATAAAATAAATTAATTTTAGGATCCTGATTTGTGTATCAATCACTCTGCTCTGATACCAATTGTTAGGTCCCGAATTATCGTAGAAGGGGGGTTGAGTACGATAATCACTAAATTAAAAATTCTTTCGAATCTTTAGCGGATAAAATATTTAGTGCTCGGTTAGTGGTTTCGTGTTCTTGAGAGGAATAGTGTTTGGAATGATAAAAACGAGGAACACAAGGATATTCGGGGAAATATATATTCATATATAAATCCTCGAGGGTGTTGCTACACTCCGGTAAATAAATTAATTGGCTACAATCTAAGAACAACAAAGTTCCTAGCTACTACAAAGATTTACAAATCAAATCCTATACAATAATCTAGCTTTTGTTTGTACTAGGAATTATTTATCGGGTAACGATTATAATGCCCCTATGAATATACAAGAGTTAAATCGGGCATTATAACGTTACTCCGGTGAGAAGTTAAACGGATATTCAAGGTGCCGGAGCTTCTCTATAAATCTCTGCTTCTTGTTTTATTAGCTCTCTTTTTGTTGGAGAAGAAGATAAACAGAATAACTGAGCTGCTCTGCTGCTTGTGTAGACTTATATCAATTTTATTGTGTGGCTGAAATTGAACCACACAAACAATTGACTGTACAATAAATTGTGGCAGAGGTTTCTGTGGCGACCAAGGTAATACAAGCTCTGTGGCGACCAAGAGTGAATTTTACCTTAGAAAAATTCAACTTAATTTCTCTGTGGTGACTAGAGTGTATAGAGGGTAAATTTTGCCTTAAAAAAATTCACCCCACTTCTCTATGGTGACAAGAGGAGAGCAGAGGGAGTTTTTGCCTTAGAAAAAATTACTCCACTTTTATATGCTGACAAGAGGGGAGCAGAGGGAGTTTTTGCCTTAGAAAAAATTACTCCACTTCTCTATGGCGACCAGAGGGGAACCTAGGGTGAATTTGACTTAGAAAAAATTCAACCCATTTCTCTATGGCGACTAGAGGGATGAAAACTGCACTTGTGAAATTATTCTTGCTCTCATTTATTCCATGAGTATCACACTAAGTCAAGATCAGTTTATGTACTGAAATATTGAATTGACATCCAGGATACTCCTTCTGAAGATCAATATACTAATCAGGATGACTCCTAATACAAGGTAGTGATTACCTTGACTTAGGATCTGTAGAGCATTGCATTACCTGAGTTGTCCCATCTTTAAGTCTTCTCTCTTGAGTCTTCGTCTGAATCATAAAACTTGTGTTCCCTGATATGAATCCTCACTTAACAATCTTTCTAATGATAATACTCAGATTCCTTTCATGAAACGCTGACGCCTAGTGCAACTGGTCTGGTTCACAGATGACTAGCTCTAATTCAAGTCCTCGTATTATAGCCTTAATTACATTGTTAAGCTTGCCTCAACTTTATCGCTTCGAACACTGACTATCAATAAATAGATGTACTTTTACTGGAATCCTTTCTAGTACTTTAGACAATGTCTTCATTAACCTCTGTCTATACCATGTCTTCAATTCTTCAGATTCCTATGCTTCGAACACTGTCTATCTTCAATCAATGCCAATACACTGAAATCTTCCAGTAACACTTGTATACTGAATCTTCAACATTTCTGAAACCCTGAAAGTCTTTAACCTTTGTTCTTCACTGAGGCATGATCATATTAAAGAACTTCTTTCAGTGACCCGTAAATAGACCTTAGGCCTTCTTCTAATCATCTGATTCTTTGTATTTGCCTTGTCTTCATTCTTCCTGATTTCTTGTGTAGACGTAGTATTATTAACCTGTCATGTTCTAGTATTGCTATCGTGCTGAGTTATCATGTAATTCTTCATACAGCTACACAGTCTCACCAACAATCTCTTTGCTCTCTTCTCATCCGTGTCCATATAATCTCCGACAAACCTTGCCAATTCAGTGAATTTCTTCTCGTACTCTCCCACAATCATTCCTTCTTGCTTCAATTCCATTTGAGTCTGCATATACCTCAGAAAATACTTGTTTAAGAAAATTTTCTTGAATCTATCCCAAGGGATAACTTCTCTTTCTTCTAAAGCAGGAGCTGACTCCCACCAATAGTTCGCTTCGCCTTTCAAAAAATAAGATGCATAATTGACCTTCGTTTCTTCCCTAACAACAGCTAGCGTGAAAGCTTTCTCCATCTCTTTAAGCCAAGATTGGGCTTCTACAGGGTCTTGGGTTCCACCGAACTCCGGTGGTTTCACAACTTAAAATGATTTGAAATTTGTAGGGGTTGGTGGTGGTGGAGGTGGTTGTAGAAGTTGTTGCTGAAGGAGTTGTTGTTGTTGAGCAAGGGTAACAGATTGTTGATGAAGTATTTGCATAAGTTGAGTCAAGTTGGGTGGTGGATCTTCAAGATCCCCGGTATTGGTGTTGCGAGCTCTACGAGGAGGTATGATTCTGAATATAGACAAGAAAGGTTTATTCACAGTTTAATATTGCATGGACAAGTTATAACAAAGGTAAATATCAAGTAATAAGGTCTCATTCAAGGAATATTTTAGGGAAAGATTTGACATGATCAAGTTCTAAAGGAATCGGCAGAATTAAAACAATATTTTTTATCTAAGAAAGTATATAGCATGATAATGATATGGCAATATCATAAAGATAATCGAAGTGCGAATTTAACATTAGTCCGAATGAAAAGTACGAATAGAGTACGATCATGAAATAAAGTGCAAATAAAGTCTTCCCGAAACAATCCAGGTGCAAAGTACAAATGGAAATCAAAGTACTAATGAACATCGATACTGGAAACAAGTGGACTATATGATAGTCTAAGAGGATGGTGGTGGGGGAACAAGGGCGCGAAGACGGCTAATCACTCGGCGGAGCTCGTCGGTAATGGCGGTAAGAGTGATCTGACTCTCTCTCTCACGGTGGGGAATCATCAACGCCAATTGGTCCTCAGCCATCTGGATGATCTCCTTGAGCCTAGCTATCAATCGGGTCGGTCTGGCTCGTCATTCGAGTTCTCGCTGTACAACTGGTCCACCCTACATCGAAGATTCGCGTTCTCGCCCTCCAGTCGATCAACCGTCAATACCATCTGCTCGTAAAGAGGGAATGGCACAGTAGAAGGGAATCCGGGAGTCGATGAGGATGATGCCTGCCAAACAGTTACATATATATGCGCGGTTATAAATAAAAGGGTCAGAAAACCTATAGATTCTAACGCCCCAAAACCCAAATGATCTAAGTTCATCTTATTCTCTAAATTCCTATTTTATATTCATTTATCCTATATTGTTCAGTGACTCAAACCTGTAGCTCTGATACCAACCTGTGATGGACCCACACTATTAACTAGCAGAAATATGCATAATATAGATTAAACAGTAAAGTACTACAAAAGCTAGATTATTAAGGCTACAATCCTTAACCACAATCCCCGAATACACAGGAATGAGTTTGAACAACATCTAACATCTTCATTATTACAAACCAAAAATATCTTAAGCCAAATTACTACCAAATTTTAAACCCAAAGTTTACAACCCTTAGGGAACTACTAGTTCCCTATCTGCTCCAACATCTGACGGTAGGCATACCCCGAGTTCCCAGAAGTCTTACGCGCGGTTTGCTTGAAACGAACCATCTTCGGGTTTCACTGAAGGGATAACATCAATAATAATATTAATGAGCAAAACGCTCAGCAAGTGAATAACAGTATATAACAATGCATCATAATCGTGATAAAACGATAACAGAAGATAAATCAGCAATATGAATTCTCAAATAGAAGATCAAGTTATAATAAGTGAATGGAATTGGAAATCACACAGCGCTATGAGCAATGAGGGGTGATCAACCCACATCAAAGCTCTGAACCACATAACAAGTGATTCACAACCTTTGAGGATCCTCGGCACATATTGGCCATATAAAAACCATCAGGCTCCCTGTAACTTAGGTTTTAACAGTGACTAGCGCCTCAGTCTTATCAAAACATACCATCCAATTCCTTTTAATCAATTCATTTTAATTTAAAAAGGGTTCTTGATCAAGGACAAGATAACAAGGGTTGGTATTGTCAAAGTTCAAATGAAGGAAACGATACTAGTGTTTGGGTTTCCAAAGGAAATGATTCTAGGTTTTGAGGGTATTGTTGGATTGTAATCATCATGGAAGCATGGTAAAACAATTTTACGATATAAAATCCATATAATATGCATACAGATCATGAATTAAATCGAGGGATCGATTTCTAACCTTTAAAAATGATCCAAGAACAACGAGCGGAGATCCTTAGCAGCTGCTCCTCAAGTGTGAAGCACTCCACCGGTATCCACCAAGAAAACGATGTAATGAAGGAGGAGGAGGTGGAGAGAATTAGGGTTTTTGTAAATCTTTTGGGTTGAGGCAAAAATAGGGTTTATAATGGTATATTTATAGGCAAAATTTTCACCTGAAATTTTTCCCATAAAATGTTATTATTATTAACCCTTTATTATTCTCACTAATAATTAAAACACCTTTTAATTATTAATTTTTTTTCTAAACACTTTAGAAATAATTCTCTTTCTTGATTTAATTTCCAAAAATTAAATTCTTAATTAATAATATTAAGAACTTTTCTTAATTAATTTATAATCAATTAAATCTCATTTAATCAATTATTAAATTTTCCAATTAATTATTTATTTCATAAATAAATAATTATCAGCCATTATTAAATAATTCCTTCACCATTAAATCATTCTCTTTTATGGTGTGACCCTGTAGGTTCAATATTAAGCCGGTAGTAGAAATAAATAATAATAAAACTATTTTATCATTATTTATATAAATTCTCTAATTCATTAAATATGATTAATTAATTAATCATATTTATTCTACATCGTGAGGGATACTTCTCAGCATATCGCGACTATCTGGATAATACGAATTCACTGCTTAGAATACTAAGAACCTATTCAGTGAATATTTACCGTACAATTAATTCCTTCTACCCTGCAATGTCACGATTAAATACAAGGCATGGAACTTGTGTCAAGCCTATCTTATTTAATCACTTGCTTTCCCATTCACTATGCTTAGTTCTATTTAATGTAAATTAGAAACTCCTTTCTAATTTCATTCACTCTGGCCAGAGATTCCTGAACTAGCATAAGTGGATTAGCATTGAACATTCTCTTCCTTCACTGGAAGGGGTAGATCCTTTATAGATCATACACTATCTTTGTGTACAAATTCCTATACCAAGTAGAGCCCTTATAATTGTCCCTGGAGACTAAGAACTAAATCAAAGCATAGTTCAGTGTACACAAGATGACTATGATGACCTCAAGTCTAAGGATACTTGTACAACTATCACTATGTGAACAACTGCTGACACGTGAGTGAACTCCATCAGTTGTTCAGCTGTGTGAGCCATGTCAGTGAATTTATTCTATAATAAGCACCTACATACTAGCTATAGTGTCACCACACAAATGTCTATGAGAACAGACATCCTTCATAATGAAGCAAGCATAGTATGTATAGATCTTTGCGGATTATTAATTACCAGTTAGTAATCCTACGACCAGGAACTATTTAAGTTTAGAGTTATCATCTTTTAGGTCTCATTATTATGTTCTCATCACAATCCATAAAAAGCTTTACTCTAAACTGTGGTATATCGTATTTAAACACTTAAATAGATAGAGCCCGCAATAAACCAAAACAAGTCTTTTATTAATATCAATGAAATCAAAACAGATTACATAAAAGTTATTCCTAAATCCTCATACATGATTGGACTTAGAACATATCTCTTTCAGGTATTAGGATTCGAATGATTTATTAAGGAACTATTGTAGGGTATTCACATGGATATGAGGTAATATGTGAGGAAAAGGAATCAATTCAAGTATAAAAGAGATTAACTAGATTCAAGACTTTATCATTGGGTGATGTCAGAGACTAATTAATCTTATTGAAACTGTAATCATGCATTCACCAGGTTTTCAACCACAAGCAACAGAATTATAGAGGTAGTTGAGAGTTCACTTGCCTGGACTACGCTTACTGAGTACTTGAATGGAATCGTCTAAGGGCTCCTTCCCTGGCCTCTTACTTGAACCTATGATAAAATAGTATCTTCATTACAACTCTTGCTACTACCCTTTCGCGTATACTATAAATATACATATACACATATACACACTTTATATATATATATAAACATAATTAATTTCAAGTAATATATGCTTCACATAATCCATATAACACATAGCAAGAAATGGCATGTCAATAGTACACTTAGAGCCTAATCACTCAAGCAATTATTCAATTATCAAATAATTATCAAGACTATTACTCCTAATACTCCTTTACAGACCTCAACACAACCTAGATTTAGTAAGGCACACTTGTGCCTCACCTCACAAGACTTACAAATGCAATGCAACCTACTTAGCTCACCTGAATGCATACCTTGTGTAACATCCGCGATATTGCGTGTAATTATTTTTATCAATAAATAATTTTTATATGATTATTATGTGATTTCTGGTGAATTATCTGATGATTGGTGTGAATATGTGAATGCTTATATGTGATAGAGTATAAGTTTTCTAATTTTATTATGACCAGAATAAAATATAGATAATTACAGTATTTTTCTGGTAATTTTTGGGCTGTTAAATGATTTTATATTGATTTATGAAATTATTAATTATTTTCTGAATAATTACAAAATTATTTTATAAGCCGGGAATCGTCCGACTTCAACCGTTTTTACGTTTTTACAACCCAAAACTCTTCCGAAAACTCCTTCCTAACCTAATCTGGTTATTCCGGACATTTTCCATATTTTGTCTTTTTCGATCCGGATTACGGTTTGAACCGTGAGCGGCCCGGCGCAAGATTTTCGATACGATAATCATTTCGGTGAACCAACAAAACCCGTATTTTCGAAAGACGAGATATTATTACATTATTTTCGTATAGAGTATTTTATAAAAAGTCTGGTGGGGATAATTTTCCAAAACTGATATCAAATCAGATCGTTATTGCAGTTACTTAGTGGCTAAGCAACTAATTTAACGATCCAAAATGATCCAGAACGATCCAATATTTCGTAAATATAAATAGCATATTTATTATTTCATTTTATTCATTTATTCATTTACAACCAGTAAAAATATAGTAATTACAAAGAAAAACCCTAAAAACCGATACGTTCTTGAAAATCAAACGCACAAATGAAGACGTTATCGAACTCCGATTCAGGCGTGCAGCATATCAAAACGAAGCTCTCGAAATCTTCTTTCTGAATCAACCATTTGTTTTTGCCCAGAAATCAAGGTATTTTTCTGATTTAATTATTTAAATTCGAATTAATTATGGATTAAAATATGAATTTTTGATCTTGATGTTTTGAATATAATTTGATGGCATAATCGTGTAGATTACTTCTTCCTGGTCATTTTGGTATATTATATGATAAATTTAGAGTTCAATAACATATAGAAATTGAGGTTTGATTCTCGGATTTATAAAATTAAGGTTTTTAGCCTTTGAATGTTTTCAATTCGATTTGGGAACTTTTAATTTGATAATTCTGGGCTTGATTAAGTTATTCCAGCTTATAGATCGTTTAAAAATGGCTCGATTCATGTCAGTATATGTGACGTTGGGTACCTATTTTGGTTTCGCCGGAAAAAGCTTGAACCGCCGGCTTTAATGGCAATGTTGTCGGACCTGTCCGTTTATGGACCTACTGTCCCTGATATTGCAATAACTAGATTCCTGTTGAAATATCGAATAGAACCCAATCAAGAAAGAGGCAAAACCGTGGCGTTTAGACTGAGATCGGAGTTAGCCGGAAAAGTTTTCGGTCACCGCATTCTGAAAAAATCCGGACAATTCTTGGCTGTTCTTCGAGACCCGGTTAACCCGGATCTTGACTCATTAGAAGACCAGGTTTTGATCTTCTGATATTATAATTCCAATTCTGAAAAATGTTTCTGCATATTTTTATTTAAAAATTAGTTTAAAATTCTATTTTATTTCTAAAAATTCATTTTAAATTCTAAAAATCAATATTTAATTCTGAAAAATTATTTTTAATTCTAAAATAAATTATAATTAAATAATTAAATAATTTTAGTTGATAATTAATTATTTAATTAGTCAATTAATTTAAATATTAATTGATTAATTAATTTAATTAGTTATTAATTAATTTTAATTGATTAATCAATTAGATTTAATTATTTAAAATTGATTTAAAAATTCCGAAAAATAGTTTCGAGCTTCAAAATATTATTTAAAATTATTTTCAAGGCTCGATAATTATTATAAAATTATTTTAAAGTCAGATTTGGGTGTTCGAACCCTATTATTTAATTATAAAATGATTCAGAGTCCCGTTTTAATTCCGAAAAATATTTAAAAATTGGTAATAAATACCTGGAAAATTATTTTAAGCCCGAATCTTCTTTGAAAAAATTATTTTGATTGAATACCTTACATGTTACGTGCTACGTGTTCACTGATTGATGTGTTATATGCCTATGTGGTTAGGGTTTGACAATTCTATTCATAACTTTCAATCCGTACGTCGGATTTGGGTAAAACGAAGGGTAGGTAAAAGCTTGTGACGTCTATGTGACGATTATAATGATATGAGATTGAGTATTGATAGATACTTGTGATGCCTAGCAGAGTCATGCGAGGCATAGAAAAGGAAACCAGTGATCTATAAATATAATCAAAGCGTAGAAAGAGAAGGAAAGTGATTGATAAATAGAAGCAAGGCATAGAAAGAGAAGAAAAGTGGTTGATGAGTAAAACTGTTAGATGAGTACAAGTAAAGTGGAAATCGTCGATGATAAGGCAAGTACTACTGAACCTTTCTTTAAAATATATTGCAAATATTTTTGAACTATTTCATAACATGTCGCTATTATTCAAATAACTCTTGTTTTATACTGGAAGCACTTTAAACTATTTAACCTTGAACCCTGATTCTTATTAATCTTGAGCCATAAGCCTTATTCTTCATAAACCATTGATTGTTGAATTCCCACATACGATCCAAACACATACGATACTACCCCATAAATACATATCTACCACATACTGATTTTTGATATTGAGTTTCTTAACATACTAACCCTTATTCCTTGTTTAACAGAAGACCAATTCTTGGAACCCTTGAATTCTTGGTCTTCTACTTTCTGATTCTTTCCTTGATTGGAAGCCAATCTTTTTGAATTCCTTGTTATACCCATATGGTATTGTGAATCACCCTATGCTTCAAGATAAATGTTGTTAATTATTCAGCTTATTGATTACATTGGTTATTATTTTGAATTATTTTAGAATTAAATAGTTTTATAAATGTGGACCAGATTCATGGTCGGACCAGATTCGTGGTCATTGTAGGCCAATACGTGCCTTGGATCAAGTATATAGAGCAAAGTTGGGAGCCTTGCTCGGGGTTAGTGCGTGACTGATCAGCAGCTTAACCTTGGTTTTTCAAATGAAAAGTGAATGTCCAATTCTAATCATTTCTTATTCAGAAACCTAATTCTTCTGAATCGTTTCAATTGGTAATTATTTAACCTCCATTGCTGCTATTATTACTTGCTGAGCTAGTAAGCTCACTCTTGCAAAAAAAAATTATGTTTTCAACAGTTGAAGAAGAAAGTGCTGGTAACGAGGATTCCCTGTCCAGTGTGCGAGCGAGGGTTTCCGGTTAAATTGGATCAAGCTAGTAGAAGCTTTATAGTGTAGGTGGGTTATGCAAGATTGTAACAATGATATCATTAGCAATTATAAGTTGAACTAGTTGGGTTTTGGTACGATGTAATAAAAGTTAAGGTTGTGGCTTGTTTTCATACTTTAACCTGTTGCAATCCGTGGTTGTGTACAGAAGGGTCCATGCATTTAATACTTTATATACAGGTTTAAATATTGTGGTATGTGTTGTGAGCCCCAAAATTCTGATCCGGGTTTGGAGGGCATCACAGGTTGGTATTAGAGCTACAGGTTATAAGTCAATGAAACAAGCCTAGACTATCGGGAATGGATAGAGGGTTAGGATTAGGATTAGGAAATAGAAAGATAGAACATTGAGAGGTTGAGTGCGATCAAATAGTAGGTTTTAGGGGGATTCGTGATGAAATTCGACATCCTTATCTAGCGACGCGATTTTTAGATGGCGGTGATGGAAGATTCTTTTATCCCTGGATCGTTTAATCATTCAGAGACTTCATTTGGAAGACTATTATCTGATTCATGCCTTGCTCGTTCACCGGTATTCGCCATGTCACCTCCTGTTACGACGATTGCACCTTTTCACATTATTGTCTCATTCCCTGATGTGAGGCTATCTATTCGAGAATCTCCTACACGCTGATTCTAGTTCTACTGGATATTCAGTTGTGCGCGCATCTTTTCTGTCTACTCCACATTCTGTTCTATAACATCCGTTCAAAACTCGTCTTATGGAGTAACAACACCCAGAATGATGGATTCGAAAGCTATAACATATGGTGAGTACACGAGGCATTAAGAAATGTTAGAAGAACCTAGAGTGAGGATATGTGTGTTTCGGAAGACAGCCGCTACCAGGTTATATGGAGCTACTAATGAGTATGTCACCAACGATTATCTTGTGGAGTGAGCTAGATGGATCTTTAAAGAAATTTCAGAGGATTGGAAATTGAGAACTTTCTTGAAATTATATGATGATGATATGATCAAACATGATACATATAGGAGTAATGTGATATAAATCGACCTTGTGTTATAAAATAAATCTGATGATTACTGGACAAATTTGTTATACTTAGTAACCGTAAGAGATGAGGATTGGAAATGTTACCAGTATGGAAGACTAGAAGTGAAGTTACGAATAAGATAGTATGCAACGGCAGCTGGAGTTGTTGACCAATGAAGGCAAAATGGACCCAATAAGGGGTAGAAGATATATGGAAAGGAATGGGTTCTTATCTGACTATTTTCCTAACTGGATTCCTTGTGATAGTTGAGAAGGACGACAACCAACTCATATAGTAATGACGACCATGTGTATATTTTCAAAATTTTAAACCAGTTTTCCAAAGAGATTTTTTTTCACAAAATTTTTCTAAAATTCCTTGGAACAAATTAAGTTTAAAAAAAAAATTGGTTGTCCAAATACTACTTGAGTTTCTTGTTCGATTCAGATTATCCAGACGAATACTTGTTTTAGAAATTAGAAGGACAAGTGGATCCGCTATTACGGAGAAACTGTTTATCCAATTGCTGTGACGATTGGAGCACGAGGAATATGTCGATTCACGAGAAGCTGAGTATGAGCAAAGAAGATTAAGGAAATCTCTAGACCTTCTAAAGGGAGAACGTTATTAGGAAAAGAGGCGACAAGTTGAACGATTAGCAGCATAAATGAAATTTGAAGCTATGAGTGTAAATCTCGTAACATTGTAAATAAAATCGTATACGAACGTGGAAGCGTGACGCTAAAGATACAAAATCTAATAAATGGAAAATAATTTTAATAATTAATTCAAGAATGCCTTTTAGAGAACTTTCTCAAGTTGATATACGACTCAGCATGGGATCTATTGATCGGAAAAGCGTTGAAGCTGTAAATAGATAAAATGCGGATGGTGACCAATGATATCAATCTTTCTTATCATTCTCCTGAATCTCGAATAAAGTATGAACTTCTTTTATAATCAGCTTTATAAGGTGATTGTTCAATCCCTTTCAAATCATTCCTTCTTCAAAATATTTTTTCCTAATCGGGACAAGCAGTGTTATGGTGTGACGATTTGTCGAAATGACAAAGAGTCTGGTGGGACACCACCTAATCATGTGTTGTGTGTCATATGGTATGAAAGACTGGCCATCTTGAGTACTAATATGGTTGTCTCATTCTCATTCAAATCATTATGCATTCTTTCTTTTTAAATCCTGATTTGTTGATTCATGAATTTCTCCGATTGTTTCCTTGTACTCTTATCCCTTACCAAAAAGGTTTCCAATCAGAATCATATACACAAATTCCTTCTTGTGTAAGATCTATTCTTTGAATATCTTAAAAAAATGAAATGAACCCGCATAGCAGATGGAGTTATGTGAAAAGTATGGATAATTGCAAGCCAAATGATGGTGGACATTTACGTGCAGAGGAGAGCTATTATGTCGACAACGGGATAGTTGCGAGAGCATCAAATCAAAGGTGGAAATCTGCATATATGATACGCTTCAAGTCTGAGATTTTGGCGTGAATCGGAGTAATTAGCAAACTGTATGAGATAAATTAACTAGAGAACAAGAGAGTCAAGCTGCATGTATCAGATGAGGAAAATGATCGATTGGACAATGAAGGCGAATGAAGAAATTCTTAATAATAACAAAATAATCGACTAAAATGTTATGAAAATGAAGCATATCTCAATCATGTAGAAGCTATTTGTCATGAAGATTCAAGATCGCAGAAATGCTAGTTATGAACAAACTTTAACAATGTTCATCAAGGATGGTAGGGCTTTCCCATTCAAGAAAGTGAGTTGTGGTAAAATTTACGCTTGTAGCAGGGTCGGCAAAGAAGGTTCAATATGGAAAGACATAAAGGGAGATGAAGGTATGGTGGTTTGACTGTAACAATTTTTAAGATGTAAAACTTTAAAACCAAATGAACTCAATTGCAAGATTATAAGAGTGTTGGTTAAGACCAGGTGTTGGTCATTAAAAATTGAACAAGTTAATTAATAAGAACAAGTGTATATTTCCAAGGATGGATGAATTGTTAAGTAGAGAGATTGAATTAAAACATGAACTAAAAGAATTTTTGAATAATTTGTAAGTGTACTCCCTGGTGATATTCTGTTATAATCTGAAAATATAAGAAAAATGTATGGTATAGTATGAACTGTTCGCTATAACCTTAATGGAATTAGAGACCTAGGTTGTATTGATTATTATTATATGAGATGGTGAATTGGTGAGTTTGGAAAGTGAAAGTGGACTGGTATATTTGAGAATTGATTGTTGGTTATTTGGTTGATTGTGGGTGTCGGCTTGAGTCCGACTGGTAGTCAATAATATAAAGGAGATGCTGCCCAAATTTTTCGGAAAATACCTTACTCTTAAAGATGGAAAGTATACTTCCGTGTGCCATAGATATTCATGTTGATACTCTAATTAATTGTGATCTCGGTTCTCGAAAGAGGTTGTTATATCCAATTTGACTATATATAATTGGTCTTTGATTTCATTTAGCTAGTCATCACTTGGTACAATTGATCGATTAAGTGAGTTAATTAGTTAATTTTACCAATTAATGGGCAGTTACATGGAGATCGATTCCAATTAGATTAAGTCAAATTTTGATGTAACTTTCAAATCCGAAATCAAAACAATGAGGAATTGGGGAGAAGTAAGGACGCTTGTAAAATTTAGAAAATTTCTGCAAATGCGTGAGTTTTTACTTGGATAAATACGCTTTCATAATGGACAAGAGAAATACAAAGTTACTCGTATGGACAAGTGAGAAGAATGTTTCCAAGAGCTAAAGATTTAAAATAAAGCAACGAGAAGAAAGGAAGAAGGGAGGTGGAATAATGTAGAGATTAATAACTACAGCTATATGGATTCATAAAACAGTCAGGGAGATTTTACCATCTACAATAAAGTTTTATCAAAGAACGTCTTGTTTCCCAAATTGTTGTGATAATCATACAATAAATTATTTGTCAAGTATTTCTGTTTTGGATAAAGTGTGAGATATAATTTTAATTCAGTTTTCTACTAATGTTGATACTTAGGTTGTTGTTAAATATCAAAAGTGGTATTAATATAGATGATTCATATTTACTTCAGAATGGGATGTTGTGAGCATCAAAGTTCGTATTAATATCTAATTTGATATGACATCAAAATGAGTATTAATGTCAAGAGTTCGGTTTTGAATAAGCTATGAGAATGAAGAACGAAGATAGGAAAGAAAGTGGAATCAAAAGGATGATAAAGAAACTATATAAGATGCTAGGATATAGGTAAGATATGGGTAATATGAACGACAACGGAGATGGCTGGAGTTGAGCAAGGACTATGATTGCACGATTAACTATCACCCAGGAAAAGCGAACGTAGTAACAGATGCATTAAACATAATGGAAGGACTGAACGTGTTGACAGTATCAGAAGAATTATACAACGAATTTCATAAGTTGGAATTAAAAATCAAAGTTTGTAAGCCTAACAATGCAAAGATGTATAGTATGACTTTTCAGCCAGAATTGCTAGAGAAGGTAAAGACATGTCAAGGGGAAATAAAGGATCAAAATATTAATCATTAGAAAAATATATATATATATACTCAAAAGGATGATCAAGGTATTCCCAGATTTTATTTCAGAATTTGGGATTCCACCAATGACAGAATTGAAAAATGGAATTTTACAAGAAGCTCACAACTCAAGTTATTCAATCCATCCATGAACTACCAATATGTATAGGGATTTAAAGGAAAATTATAGGGGGCCAGCTATGAAGAAAGAAATGGTGGAATAGATTAGCAAATGTTACACGTATCAAGGAGTTAAGGCGGGACATCAAAGACTAGATGTATATATTTCGCCAAGAAACGTTATGGTGATGCCACCTGAGAACCAAAGGTGAGGAAAGCGTTAATTGCATTATTATTGATAGGTTATTTAAATCTAATCATTCTCGTTTAGTAATAAACAGTTTATCCCATAAGTGGGTTAGTTGCTGCTTGAAGAAATGGTGGTACGTCATTAGATCCAGAAGCTCGTTGTAGATGATCAATATTGTGTGATTTGAAATTTGATAGGAGTATTCAGAATACGATGAAATATGTCGAACTAGAATGGTATGTATAACTCCTAGATGAAGGGATATTAAGTAAGGCGGAACTAAAAAGATTTGAATTTGGTTGAACGGCGATAACTCAAGAGATTAAAGCTACTCCGAAGATATGATACGAGACGTAGATGCCAAAGAAGACTCTCTGATAGTATGGCATAAAGAAAGAATAAAGGTTATATCTGATTAGACGTTAAAGAAAGCATTGCAGTCAGTTTCGTATGAAAACTCCTTAGAACCAAAATAAATAATAGTATGGGTTAAAAATATGTCGGTGATGTCTCCAGGTCAGTGTACTTTCTTCAAATTGGTAAGATATGTTCGCTCGACGGATATACTCAACTGTGATTCAAGGAAAATAAGATATAGTGATAAGTTTGTGCGTTAGTCATATCCAGTCAAGATTTTCGCGTTAATTTTTAACTCTGGAGTAATTTCGAGAACGTTAGAAATCGAATACGCCATAGCCTCAGTATATCATTCGCAGATGGACGAGAAGATTAAGAGAACGATTAAAGAGCCTCAAATGCGATTGGAAGCGATTATAAACTAAGTTAATTGAATAGAGAAACATGTGGGAATGGGGCTCAATAACCAGTAGCTATTACAAAGGTTCCTGAGCATGAATTACTAGAAGTATAAAGAAAAGATAATTAGTAAGAATTACGTTGGTCCTTTTGAGGCAGTAAAATAGTTAGGATAAGTGCAAGTAAGTTGGCTTCACCGCTACATGTTTATTAGATTCATACGGTATTTATACGCGTATACTCAGGAAAAGTAATTTAGCTCAATTATATATAAAATGGAGACTTGAGTTGAGTTATATAAGCAACCCATAGAATATGAGGTCAGCGAGAGGTTGTTAAGTAGTGAGGGATGCTGTGAGTAAAACTTTTATGAAAAGTTGTAAGGTTGAAAGATCAACCTGAGAAAATGGAAGTGAGATACTTGAATATATCATTATCTGATCCTTAGTATGATTCTGAGGACAGAATCCTATTAAGGGGGAAGGATGTAACATCCGTGATATCGCGTGTAATTATTTTTATCAATAAATAATTTTTATATGATTATTATGTGATTTCTGGTGAATTATATGATGATTGGTGTGAATATGTGAATGCTTATATGTGATACAGTATAAGTTTGCTAATTTTATTATGACCACAATAAAATATAGATAATTACAGTATTTTTCTGGTAATTTTTGAACTGTTAAGTGATTTTATATTGATTTATGAAATTATTAATTATTTTCTGAATAATTACAAAATTATTTTATAAGCCGGGAATCGTCCGACTTCAACCGTTTTTACGGTTTTACAACCCAAAACTCTTCCGAAAACTCCTTCCTAACCTAATCTGGTTATTCCGGACATTTTCCGTGTTTTGGCTTTTTCGATCCGGATTACGGTTTGACCAGTGAGCGGCCCGACGCAAGATTTTTGATACGATAATCATTTCGGTGAACCAACAAAACCCGTATTTTCGAAAGACGAGATATTATTACATTATTTTCGTATAGAGTATTTTATAAAAAGTCTGGTGGGGATAATTTTCCAAAACTGATATCAAATCAGATCGTTATTGCAGTTACTTAGTGGCTAAGCAACTAATTTAACGATCCAAACCGATCTAGAACGATCCAATATTTCGTAAATATAAATAGCATATTTATTATTTCATTTTATTCGTTTATTCATTTACAACCAGTAAAAATATAGTAATTACAGAGAAAAACCCTAAAAACCGATACGTTCTTGAAAATCAAACGCACAAACGAAGACGTCATCGAACTCCGATTCGGGCGTGCAGCATATCAAAACGAAGCTCTCGGAATCTTCTTTCTGAATCAACCATTTGTTTTTGCCTAGAAATCAAGGTATTTTTTTATTTAATTATCTAAATTCGAATTAATTATGGATTAAAATATGAATTTTTGTTCTTGATATTTTTGATATGATTTGATGGCATAATCGTGTAGATTATTTCTTCCTGGTCATTTTGGTATATTATATGATAAATTTGAAGTTCAATAACATATAGAAAATGAGGTTTGATTCTCGGATTTATAAAATTAGGGTTTTTAGCCTTTGAATGTTTTCAATTTGATTTGGGAACTTTTAATTTGATGATTATGGGCTTGATTAAGTTATACCAGCTTATAGATCGTTTAAAAATGGCGTTGGGTGCCTATTTTGGTTTCGCCGGAAAAAGCTTGAACCACAGGCTTTAATGGCGATGTCACCGGACCTGTCCGTTTAAGGACCTACTGTCCCTGATATTGCCATAACTAGATTCCTGTTGAAATATCGAATAGAACTCAATCAAGAAAGAGGCAAAACCGTGGCGTTTAGACTGAGATCGGAGTTAGCCAGAAAAGTTTCCGGTCACTGGATTCTGGAAAAATCTGGCCAATTTGTGGCTATTCTTCGAGACCCGGTTGACCCGGATCTTGACCCACTAGAAGACCCGGTTTTGATCTTCTGAAATTATAATTCATATTCTGAAAACTGTTTCCGCATATTTTTATTTAAAAATTAGTTTAAAATTCTATTTTATTTCTAAAAATTCATTTGAAATTCTAAAAATCAATATTTAATTCTGAAAAATTATTTTTAATTCTAAAATAAATCATAATTAATTAATTAATTAATTTTAGTTGATAATTAATTATTTAATTAGTCAATTAATCTAAATATAAATTGATTAATTAATTTAATTAGTTATTAATTAATTTTAATTGATTAATTAATTAGTTTTAATTATTTAAAATTGATTTAAAAATTCCGAAAAATTGTTTCGAGCTTCAAAATATTATTTAAAATTATTTTCAAGGCTCGATAATTATTATAATATTATTTTAAAGTCAGATTCGAGTGTTCGAACCCTATTATTTAATTATAAAATGATTCGGAGTCCCGTTTTAATTCCGAAAAATGTTTAAAAATTGGTAATAAATACCTGGAAAATTATTTTAACCCTGAATCTTCTTTGAAAAAATTATTTTGATAGAATAGCTTACGTGTTACATGCTACGTGTTCACTGATTGATGCGTTATATGCCTATGTGGTTATGGTTTGACTGTTCTATTCATAACTTTCAATCCGTACGTCGGATTTGGGTAAAACGAAGGGTAGGTAAAAGCTTGTAACGTCTAAGTGACGATTATAATGATATGAGATTGAGTATTGACAGATACTTATGATGCCTAGCAGAGTCAGCGAGGCATAGAAAAGGAAACCAGTGATCTATAAAATAATCAAAGCGTAGAAAGAGAAGGAAAGTGATTGATAAATAAAAGCAAGGCATAGAAAGAGAAGAAAAGTGGTTGATGAGTAAAACTGTTAGATGAGTACAAGTAAAGTGGAAATCGTCGATGATAAGGCAAGTACTTCTGAATCTTTCTTTAAAATATATTACAAATATTTTAAAACTGTTTCATAACATGTCGCTATTATTCAAATAACTCTTGTTTTATACTGCAAGCACTTTAAACTATTTAACCTTGAACCCTGATTCTTATTGATATTGAACCATAAGCCTAATTCTTCATAAACCATTGATTGTTCTTCATAAGCCATAAGCCTTATTCTTCATAAGATAAGCCTTATTCCCACATACGATCCAAACACATACGATATCACCCCACAAATACATATCTACCACATACTGATTCTGATATTGAGTTTCTTAACATACCAACCCTTATTCCTTGTTTAACAGAAGACCAATTCTTGGAACCCTTGAACCTTTGGTCTTCTACATTCTGATTCTTTCCTTGATTGGAAGCCAATCTTTTTGAATTCCTTGTTATACCCACATGGTATTGTGAATCACCCTATGCTTCAAGATAAATGTTGTTAATTATTCAGCTTATTGATTACATTGGTTATCATTTTGAATTGTTTTAGAATTGGATAGTTTTATAAATGTGGACCAGATTCATGGTCGGACCAGATTCGTGGTCATTGTAGGCCAATGCGTGCCTTGGATCCAGTATATAGAGCAAAGTTGGGAGCCTTGCTCGGGGTTAGTGCGTGACTGATCAGCAGCCTAACCTTGGTTTTTAAAATGAAAATTGAATGTCCAATTCTAATCATTTCTTATTCAGAAACCTGATTCTTCTGAATCGTTTCAATTGGTAATTATTTAACCTCCATTGCTGCTATTATTACTTGCTGAGCTAGTAAGCTCACTCTTGCAAAAAAAATTATGTTTTCAACAGTTGAAGAAGAAAGTGCTGGTAATGAGGATTTCCTGTCCAGTGTGTGAGCGAGGGTTTCCGGTTAAATTGGATCAAGCTAGCAGAAGCTTTATAGTGTAGGTGGGTTATGCAAGATTGTAACAACGATATCATTAGCAATTGTAAGTTGAACTAGTTGGGTTTTGGTGCGATGTAATAAAAGTTAAGGTTGTGGCTTGTTTTCTTACTTTAACCTGTTGCGGTCCGTGGTTTTGTACAGAAGGGTCCATGCATTTAATACTTTACATACAGGTTTAAATATTGTGGTGTGTGTTGTGAGCCCCAAACTTCTGACCCGGGTTTGGAGGGCATCACACCTTGACACCAATTATGTGCCTTGGCAAAATTAACAAGTATAGTCTCTACTTAGAAAATCACTTGTAAATCAACATGCAAACACTATATTCAACATGCATGTGCAAAAATTAACATGCAAGTACTAAACTTAAGGTATCTTGATGGAAAAATAGCATGCAAGGGTCTAATCTTTAACAAAACAACATTTATAAGGAGTAAGACTTTAAAATCAATATGCATGGTCATTTTTCATAAAAACTTCCCAAAATCAACACTTTACATTCGGCTCCTAAGAAGTCATTGTCGAATGTTACTGAACAATGAGTATGACTTGGTGTAATAAAAGTGTAACACCTCTCCAATATCATATCTTGCTCATTTCTATAAGCCACCATGGTTGCAACCTTGAGTTCATAAGAATCAAGGCCTCAACCTCGACTTTATTAACATGCACGCACAAAACTCACCTTAAAATGATGCTACTCCACTAAATGATGAAGATATTGTCTTGAATAACTTAGAGAAGTAAAAGAAGATGAAGCAAAAGTGAAGAAAATGGCAAGAATGGGGGTGGGGAGGGAGTTCGGCCGAGAGGGAGAGAGGAGAGGGGAGGAGAGGGAGTTTGAGTGGGTGGGTGTGATGAAAATGAGGCACTCACATGGTTTTTGTTTGATTAAAGAGATAGTGGAATGAGGAATGTACATCAAATTCCCTTCTTGCTAGTTATAACAAAATTGTATGCAAGGTTAAAGGAGTAAATTTGCAAGTTAGTGGGGTTGGAATGGACATTAGTAGCCTTGGACTCTCTCTTATAAGCTAAATGCATGCAAGGGTATACTAGTAATCTATTAATTAATAAAAGTATGATAAAAAAGAAAGGTTTTTAATAAATAAAATACAACTTAATAAATCATAAAATAAATACCATAAATACTATGAAATTGTAGAAGTTTTATAAAAGTGTTTTCAAAAATTTTGAACAAAAATATATTTTTATAAAGAATTTTTCTAAGGTCAATACTCTATTAAAAAACCATAATAAATATTCTAGGCCACATAAGAAAATGCAAATAATTTGATTCTAAGCTGAATAATAATCTCTCGCTTAATCGCAACAACAACAACTCAAATATTATTTATTCGTGTAACGAAATTAGCTTGCGTTCATTTAATTATACGCTTATAAATAATCTAACGATATTCGTAATGCCATACAATGAAAAATATACACGAACACATTGAATTCACATAATTTCTGACATCTAATACATAAAATTATATAGCACAAAATAGAATATCATATTACAATCATATCAAATATTTACAGGCGTTACATTGAGAATGACTTGGAGGATAAACCAGGACTACGAGATAAATCAGAAGGTGCTAATTTATAGGATCGTAGTTGATTTAGATATGTATCGAAAGTGTTAGAATTATATTGTAACATATCTTGTAATTGATAGAGGACTGATTGTAGATGTGTAGTATATGAACACAGACTAGGTTATCGCAACATAGGTGATAAGAGTTGTACTCGAGTATTCACATAACCTAGAAGCTCTTAAGAATTTTGTTCTTGAGAGAGTTTTGTAACAGTTTATTAAAGATCAATACAAACTGTTATTTGATTCATCTGTTCTTACTTTACTCTCATAATACATCAATTTGTTTAGTAATTATATCCACCCCCCTTAAATAATTTCTTTACTGGGCAACAAAAAACAAGGATTATGTGGTTTATATCTAACTGTTCTATTCCTAAAATCTGATTTAGGAGGAACAATATTTATCTCTTTATTCTTCCTGCAAGAATTAGCAAGATGATTAGTACTACCACAGTTCAAGCATGTCTTTCTAGGTGCATTGGGAGTAGTTACATAATAACCATTCTTGTTAAAACCTATTTTACCATTTTTGTTTTTCCTAGGCTTTTTATCCTTGTCTTTCATGTGTACTTCCTTCAGATTTTGCTTAAGCCGTTTCTGCGTCATTAAACCAATATTTACAAATATTGTGTGAACCTGTTCACTCTTATCAAAATTTAAGTTTGATTTAGGTGCTGAAGGTTGAACCTACCTCATGAACTGAATTAACAACATCAACACTTGAATTAGACTTAATGGGCTTCAACTGAACCTTGTTCAGTTTAACCTTAGTATCAGTATTTACTGATTTAGTTTTCTCAGTTTCTTTTTCAATTTTCTTATCAGAATTAGATCTATTTGCATATCCTAATCCTGATCCAACATGCATTCTCTAAAATTTCCTGAGTTGTTTTTCCAGAGTTAGTCCAAAGCTTAATAACTTTTCTTTCTTTAGTTAACTCCTTTTCTAGATAAACATGCTTTTCTAATAGTTTTTTCAATATAAACAACATTATCTCTTTATTTTTGAATTTCTAACATGGAAAGCAAATCAATTTCTAGGTGATCATTTATTTTCCTTAACTCATAGTTTTCACTCTAGATTCTATAATTCTCTAAAGTTTGATCCCTATAACTAATATGCAGAGATTTAAGAAACAATCTTAATTCATATATATCATCGATATCAAAAGCAAGTGTGGTTTGAGGTACCTTTAAAGTGTCAGCCTCCGTATCAGTATTTGCCATGAGAGCATAGTTAACACCATTTCTGAATCTGATGAATCATCCCAGTTTTTCTTCTTTGTGATCAAGGCTTATTTCTTTTCAGCTTTTGGTTTTCTGTAGTCAGCTACAAATTGTCCAATTCCATCACAGTTATAGCAGCTTTCCTTTGACTTGTCAAATTTTCCAGACTTTGATTCCTTCCAATAAGTATTTCTTCAGTCATTCCTCTTATCAGAGTTTGAGGAACTGGAACCCTTCCTGGAAAACCTTTTCCCATTCTTGAAGTTCTTGTAGACCATGTATTTAGAGCTTTTAACCAATAGAGCATCCATTTGTTCTATGTCTTCATTGTTGTTATGATCACTATCAGTATCTGATTCACTATTAGTATGTGAGTCATCATCAGAGTTTATTGGTGAGATTGCGTAGTTGTATGAATAGTTACGTGATAACTCAACAAGAGAACAACACTAGAACATGACATGTTAATAATACTACGACTACACAAGAAATTAGAAGAAATGAAAACAAGGCAAATACAAAGAATCAAAAGATTAGAATAAGGCTTGAAGTCTGTCTATAGGTCACTGAAAGAAGTTCATTAATATATTCATGCCTCAGTGAAGAAAAAAGGTTAAAGACGTTCAGTGTTTCAGAAATGTTGAAGATTCAGTGTATAAGTTCTACCAGAAGATTTCAGTGTATCAGCATTGATTGAAGATAGACAGTGTTTGAAGCATAGGAATCTGAAGAAATGAAGACAGGGTAAAAGACAGAGAATAAAGAAGACAGCTGCAGTCTTGAAGTTATATTCACTGACAGGAGTTCATTTATATTTCAAGCATCGGTGAAGAACAGTGAATGAAGTATTCAAGATTATAGTAGCAATGAAGATGTTGTCTAAAGTACCAGAAAGGATTCCAGCGAAAGTAGAATTGTTTATTGATAGTTAGTGTTCGAAGCGGTAAAGTTGTTGCAAGCTTAACAATGTAATCAAGGCTATAATACGAAGACCTAAATCGAAGTTAGTCATCTGTGAACCAGACCAGTTGCACTAGAAGTCAACAGCTCGTGAAAGGAATCTCGGTATTATTTTTAGAAGAATTTTTAAGTTGAGAAACGTACTTGGATTGAACGTTTATCTGTTAAAGTACGAGAAGAGGTGTGCGGGGTATACAGCTAAAGAGCTCGAGGGATTGGCCAAGTTGAAATTTAAATGTTAACTTAAATATATTTATTTAATGGACTTTAATATGATTTATTTATTAAACTTAAAATGATTTATTTTATAAACTTTAAATAAGTTTATTTTATAAATCTAAATTAGTTTATTTATATAAGTCATATTTAAGTTTATTTTTTAAATTAATTTAGTTACAATTTACACTTAAATAAAAAGAAAAGGAAAATAAAAGAGAAAACAAAGACAAAAATAAAAAGAAAACAAAAGAAAAAGAAAAAGAAAAAGAAAAAAAAGAAAAAAAGAAAATAAAAAGAAAGAAAACAAGTAAACGAAAAAGGAAAGGAACCAGGTGAACTTTCTTTTTTGTTTAAGTATACAAGGTCTTGTACTAAAGGTCGCAAGTAACTCAAGTTACCTGGTCGCAAGTAACTTGTGGCCTGCAAAATAAACTAAGTACAAATGTACTAGTATAGGAAGGTCGCAAGTCAGTTTTGGTGAGAATAAAAACTAAGTATTGATTACCCTCTAGTCGCAAGTAAAATGAAGAGTACCCTGGTCGCAACTAACTTCTCAGCCATAAATTTATTGTACAATCAATTATTTGTGTGGTTCATTTTTAGCCACACAATTGAATTGATATAAAGTCTACACAGCAACAGATCAAACAATTCAGAATTTTTCTGTTCATCTTCTTCTTAAACGATAGCTGGTGAAAATAAAAGCAAAGATTTTCATAGAAGTTCAAACACCTTGAATATCCCTTTAACTTTTCATCGGAGTAACGTTATAATGCCCGGTTTAACTCTAGTATATTCATACAGGAATTATAATCGTTACCCGATAATTAAATTCTTAGACAAACAAAAACTAGATCATTGTACAGGATTTAATTTGTAAATCTTTGTAGAAGCTAGGAACTTTGTTAAGCTTAGATTGTAGCCGGTTAATTTATTTATCGGAGTGTAGAAACACCCCTCGCGGATTTATATATGAATATATATTTCCCCAATTATCTTGTGTTCCTCGTTTTATTATTCCTAAACACTATTCACCTCAAGAACACGGAACCACTAACTGAATACTAAATTATTTATCCGCAAAAGATTTGAAAGAATTTTTTAATTCAGTGAGTATCTTATTCAACCCCCCCTTCTATGATACTTTGGGACCTAACAGAGTTTGATGACTCAGTATCAGACTTTACAATCATAGCTTTTCCTTTGGAGTGATTTTTTCTCCTAGCTTTCTCATTTGGCTTCTCATCAACTCTAAGTGTAATTGGTCTTCACTTTGATCCTTTTCTCTTGCTTCTTTGCTCCATCTCCAGTTCATGAGTTTTCAATATTCCATAGATCTCATCTAGAGATGTTTCATAAATTTCAAATTATCCCTTATTGATATGACGTTAAAGTCCCATTTTTCAGGGTGTATAAGTAGAAACTTCAAGTTTGAGTCCTCTAAATCATATTCCTTGTTGACAAGAGATAAGTCATTCAACAGCTTTTGAAATCTGTCATAGATCTCAGTTAAGGACTCATTATCTCTTGAGTCAAAGTTCTCATATTCTTGAGTAAGTACTGTCCTCCTGTTTTTCTTGATAGTAGTAGTACCTTGACACTTTACTCCTAAAGCATCCCAGATTTCCTTTGTTATTTTACATCCAATAACCCATTTGGACATAACACTATCAAGACTACTGTGAAGAATAAGTCTTACTTTTGTATCTTTCATAATAGATGAAAGATCCATAGGAGAATAATCCTTATTGTCTTTATCAATCATCTTTTCATCTTGTCCAACAACAACTACTGCCAACTTCATTGACTTATGAGGACCATCATAAATCATGTTCAGAGATTCAGGAACTGTATCTTCCAAGCACATGGACATCCTAACCTTCCAGATTGGATATTCATGTATCTTTAGGATTGAAACCTTGATAGCTTCATACCTACTCATATTATTGCTAATTTGTGGTGTGGCTGGGGAATGGGGATGGTGGAGGTGGATTCTGTGGAGCTTCTTTGTCTGCCATTAAATATTGATTTTTAGATCTTAAACTGTTTCTATATTAATAACAAGCTCTGATACCAATTGTTAGGTCCATAAACAACTGTAGAGGGGGTGAATACAGTTTACGCAAACAATTCGATAAAGCTTTAACAGAAGCAACGGTTTTTATATTAATCTGATAAAAACTGTTACACAAGTACTATCTCAAAGGATCAACAATTATCCTTGAGAGCTGCTAGATTATCTGAAAGATATTACAATTTGTTAACACAACTCATATAGAGTAAACCTAATATGTGCTTATATAGTGCACAGTTACACAATCAATAAGGAATCATATTCTATTACAATAAGGAAACCTAATACATTTCCATGTATGATTGCTTCTGATATAAAGTCCTTAACCGCCTTGAATTCTGCAATCCTTTTTCTTCTTGAATATCTACTGAAGTGACTAAGTCCTGATAACATCAAATGTTGATCATCAAGTACTGATAGACAAATACTGATGGCGTCACCTTCAGTAAGTACTAATATTAAGTCATGATAGTTTATATCCCGATATCATCAATTATATATAACAGAAAGTTTAGTGTTAGGTGATGGTGGCAGATGGAGGTAGATAAAAGACTGATGGCGGAGGTAAATTGGAGATGATGATGTTGATTGACTAATTATAATCAAATATGAAGATGACGATTACAGATGGAGTATGGGTTTGTGTTGGTAATATGTATTGTCGTGTGTATGTATATTAAGCCTATCATTACACGGTGTTCCTGGTAAAACTTTACCCTACTACGCATAAGATTATTCTTAGTAAACCATGTCAAGTTATTAATAACCAAATAACATTTAAACTTTAGCAAAGTATTTTTTGATCTGGCCCACTCGATATGAGTCCTGACACTGAATTATGTTCTACTTTAATTGTTAGTAACTTTAATGTTCATAATATAAACTTTAAAATATTACGGTGATTAAAGAACTTTGAAAAAAAAAATTAAGTCAAAATTAACGTTGATACACATTTTGCACTTTTTCGTATACTTCATACAGTAAAATTTAATAAAATAATTAATATTATTGAATAAATAATAGGTAGACGTTTTACTATTAACAATCCTACACACATGTACATAAATTTACAAAAAAAAAGGAAAAACACTTAGATTTATAAACATACACAACAATGATTTGAGCATAGATATAGTAATATTATGAAATAATTGTGTGTATGATAAAGATGAAAATAATAAACTTCTAAATATTAATAAATATTATTACATAAATTTATTTTTATATTAACATATATAAAAATTACCTAAATTAAGATATATAGTTGGTATGGGATTTTATAAGAGTGGAAAAACCATGTTTCATTATTAAGATTCTGATCAATCGGACTTTCGGTCTATTGACAAACCTATTTCGGAATGTATATTCACTATTTAGTGTGAATGATATTTATTAGTTCTATTTGCTAATATGAATAGTTAAATAATATAATAAAGAAAAAAATCTTATAAAACCTGATTTTAAATTTGATTCTACTATAAATCATTCTGGACAATTCAAAATTTGATCATGAAATGTAAAATTTGATTCTAATTTAGAATATAGCCGCACATCATCCTAACCAAATAATATCATTTAATGTTTGTGACGCCCTCCAAACCCGGGTCAGAAGTTTGGGGTCCACAATACACACACACACACCATTTAATCCTCTTTATGAATATAATAATATATGTAATGACCCTACTTACCATAATCAAGAATCACAACGGTTTAAAGTATGTCCACAAGCCACAACCTTATTTATTACAAACGTACCAAATCCCAAATTTATTTATCTTACATTTGAAGTCAAACTTTATTACAAACTTTTAGCACACACTAAGCCACACAACTTCCGCTAGCTCATTCCACTTCAACCCGTAAACCTAGCTGGCACACTCGACTGGGGATCCTCGCCATTACCAGTTTCCTTCTTAACTGGAAAAGAACATAAACATATTCACAAGAGTGAGCTAACTAGCTCAGAAAGTCACAATGACAATACTGAGATTTAATAATGATCAATTGAAATGATATAGGGAATCAAGCTTCCTGATAAATAATGATTAGAATTGGATATTCACTTTTATTTTAAAAACCAAGGTTAGGCTACTGATCAGTCACTCACTAACCCCGAGCAAGGCTCCCAGCTTTGCTCTATATACTGGATCCAAGGCACACATTGGCCTAATACGACCACGAATCTGGTCTGACCACGAATCTGGTCCATATTTAAAAACAATCCAATTATATAATAATAACATGATAAACAATGTAATTCAATAAACTGAATCATAAACAACATTTATCTTGAGGCATAAAGTGGTTCACAACACCAGAAAGGTATAACAAGGTAAACAAGAAGATTGACTTTCATTTTAAGGATAGAATCAAAGTATAGAAGACAAGGGTACAAAGGTTACAAGGATTGGTCTTCTGCTATGCAAGGCATAAAGGTTTGTCTGACAAGCAATCTCATATCAAGGATCAGTGTGTGGTAGATATGTATTTGTGGAGTAGTATCGGATAGGTGTGGTTCGTATCCAAGAATTCAACAATCAAGGGTTTACAAAAAATCAAGCTCACGGCTCAAGATCAATAAGAATCAGGGTTTAGGGTTAAGTACTTCAAAGCACTAGTAATATAAAATAGAAATTACTGGGAATAATTGCAACATAATGAAAAGAGTTCAAAAGTATTCACAAGTATATTACAAGAAAGTTCAGGGACACTTGCCTTATCAATTCCCTTTCACTTCACTACCACTTGTCAATTGGTTCCCACTCACATACCACTTTCTTTCCTTTTCTACGTCTCGCTTTCTCTGTTAGACATCACATATACTCATCAACACTATTTCTCAACTCATACAATTCGATACAAGCTTCTATCTACCCTTCGTTTCACCCAAATCCGACGTACATATTAGAAGTTACAGCAGAATCAGTCAAACAATGCACAAACAATCATTTTATACAGCAATCAGGTCACATATAACACATAGCACGTAAGATATTCAATCCAAATAATTTTTCAAAGAAGATTCGGGGTCAAAATGATTTTCCAAGTATTTAATACGAATTTTAAAAAAAAATTCAAAATTAAAATTGGACTTCAAATCATTTTATAATTAAATAATAGGTTTCGAACACCTGAATTTGACATTAAAATAATTTTATAATAATTATCGAGCCTTAAAAATAATTTAAAATAATATTTTAAAGCTCAAACATATTTTTCAGAATTTTTAAATCAATTTTAAATAATTAAATCCAATTATTAAATTAATTAAAATTAATTATTAATTAAATTAATTAATCAATTAATATTAAATTAATCGATTAATTAAAATAATTAAAATTAATTAATAAAATAAATCAGATTTATTTTTTAAATAAAAAAATAATTAAAATAATTTTTCTGAATTTAAAGTAATTAAATAAACAATTTTGTGATTTTTAAAATAATAAAAATGTCATTTTAAAATAAAAATAAACAGAAATCCATAATTTGTAAAGTTTTAAAATTCCAGGGACTGAAATATAAATCTGGCCAAACTATAGGGACGTTTCTGTAATTTAACCATCCCCATCGCCGGTTGTCGGCGATCTCCATTAACGGCGATCCCGAGCTTTTCTGGCGACACCCAAACCTACCCAGAAACACTTCAAATTTACAGGGGATGAAGTAGAGGTTGCCAGGAACGTGAATATGCAAATCAAATCACCAGAAATGCCGTGGATTCGCCGAAAAACTTGACGGAAATTTCCGCCGACGCTGAACCCGAATTTCCGATCTGCTAAACTACGATTCCTTAAATCAACTAAAAATTATAAATCGATTCCTGGGAATCTCATGAATGCATTGGTGGTCACAATTTTCACCCAGAATCAATGAAATTAAAACCCCTAATTTCGAATTAAAAACATTAAAGAACACAAGCCTAGTTCTTCATTCAGAGAATCAAACATCAATTTAAGCATGTTATTGAACTCAGTTTTTGATATATAATATACCAAAATGACCAAGAAGAAAAGATCTACACGATTATACCATCAAATCATATCAAAAACATCAAGAACAAAAATTCATAATTTAATCCATAATTAATTTGAATTAAAATAATTAAATCAGAAAAATACCTTGATTTCTGAGCAAAAATAAATGGTTGATTCAGAAAGAAGATTTCGAGAGCTTCGTTTTGATATACTGCACGCCTGAATCAGAGTTCGATAACGCCTTCGTTTGTGTGATTGATTTTCAAGAATACAGTGTTTTTATAAAGTTTTCTCTATTTTTCAGGGTTTGTACTGTCTGATTATGATTTTGCGCGTGAAAATGAAATAAGAAAGGGCTATTTATATTTACAGAATATTAGTACGTTCTAGATCGTGTTGGATCGATAAATACGTTTGTTTTGGATAAACATTATCCTTTTTGGATAAACACTATCATGTTTTGGATAAGCACTATGCTGTTTTGGATAAGCACTATCCTGTTTTGGATAGACGTTATCCTATTTCGGATAATTATCAAAACCAGGCTTTTATAAAACTATTGTACGAAGATAATGTTATCGAAAAGGGTTAGTGTATCGAAAATATCGCGTCGGGCCGCGCACGGGTCAAACCGTAATCCAGATCGAAAAAGTCAAAACACGGAAAATGTCCGGAATTACCAGATTAGGTTAGGAAGGAGTTTTCGGAAGAGTTTCGGGTTATAAAAATGTAAAAACGAATGAGGTTGGACGATTCCCGGCTTTATAAAATAATTTTGTAATTATTCGGAAAATAGTTAATAAATTCATAAATCAATATAAAATCATATAATACTCCAAAAATTACCAGAAAAATACCTTAATTATCTATATTTTATTCTGGACATAATAAAATTAACATACCTAGACTTTAACACATATGAACATTCAAATAATATCACCAATCATCAAATAATTCACCAAAAATCTCATAATAATCATTTATTGATAAAAATAATTACACGTCATGTCCCAGATATTACATCCTCCCCCCTTAAAAGGATTCTGTCCTTAGAATCTTCTAAGTAAACAACTGAGGGTACTTTTCTCGCATATCACTTTCTAACTCCCAGGTTGATTCTTCAACCTTTGGGTTTCTCCTCAATACTCTTACTAAATTCACAACTTTATTTCTCAATACCTTCTCTCTCTTTTCTAGAATCTCTATTGGATTCTCTACATACGATAAATCTGTCTGAAGTTCTATCGGCTCATACTCAATTACATACCTAGAGTCTGGATTATACTTCTTAAGCATCGATAAAAAATATTATGAATATGCTCCATGTGCGGGGGTAATACCAATCTGTATGCTACCTTGCCGACACGTTTCAAAACTTCAAAAGGTCCAATGTATCTAGGACTCAACTTCCCTTTCTTTTGAATCTCGATAATCCTTTCCACAGTGACACCTTCAGTAACACTAAATTTCCTTTTTCGAATTCCATATCCATTCTGGATTGGTCTGCATATTTCCTTTGACGATCTTGTGCTGCAATTAGCCTTCTCTGAATAACCTCAACAACTTCCTTGGTCTGCTGTACCAACTCGGGTCCAAGTATCTTATGTTCTCCGACTTCTTCCCAATATACAGGTGATCGACATTTGCGTCCATAAAGCGCTTCATAGGGAGGCATTTCGATACTGGCATGATAGCTGTTATTGTAAGCAAACTCCACTAAGGGAAAATGCTCATCCCAATTGCCTTTGAAATCAATGGCACACATGTAACATGTCCTCGATTGTTTGGATTATTCTCTCGCTTTGGTCATCCGTCTGTGGATGATAAGATGTGCTCATATTTAACTTAGTTCCCAAACATTCTTGGAAACTTCTCCAAAATCTCGAATTGAATCATAGGATCACGATCAGACACGATAGACACAGGGACTCCATGACGTATTATTATTTCCTTCAGATACATGTGAACCACCTTATCTAGTGAAAAGCTTTCATTGATAGGCAAGAAATGCGCCGATTTGGTTAGTCTGTCCACTATAACCCAAATAGCATCATGATTCGCTTTCGTCCTTGGTAAGCCAACTATAAAATCCATAGCAATATGTTCCCACTTCCACTCTGGAATCTCTAGTGGCTGTAATATCCACTCGGTCTCTGGTGCTCCGCCTTAATTTTCTGACACATGTAACATTTGTTAACCCATTCCGCAATTTCTCTCTTCATGTCTGGCCACCAATAATTTTCTTTTCAATCTTTGTACATCTTGGTACTTCCCAGATGAATGGAATACATTGAATTGTGAGCTTCTTGTAGAATTTCATTCTTCAATTCTGCCATTGGTGGTATCCAAATTCTGGATGAAAATATAAGAATACCTTGATCGTCCTTCTGGGTGCATAACTCTTCTCCAACCAACCGATTGATATCCTGATCCATTATTTCCTCTTGGCACTTTCTTATCTTCTCTAACAATTCTGGTTGAAAAGTCATACCGTACATCTTCGCTTCATCAGGTTTGCAAATTCTGACCTCCAAGTCCAACTTCTGAAATTCCTTATATATTTCCTCAGGTATCGTCAACATGTAAAGTTTTTATTTTCTGCTTAATGCATCTGCTACCACATTCGCTTTTCCTGGATGATAGTTAATCGTGCAATCATAGTCTTTGATCAACTCCAACCATCTCCTCTGTCTCATGTTAAGCTCCTTTTGCGTGAATATGTACTTCAAGCTCTTATGATCCATATAAATCTCGCATCTTTCTCCATATAAGTAGTGTCTCCAAATCTTTAGGGCAAATACTATCGGTGCTAGTTCCAAGTCGTGAGTAGGATACTTCTGCTCATGAGGTTTCAGTTGTCTAGACGCATACGCAATGACTTTATCATGCTGCATCAAAACATAACCTAATCCCTTATGAGAACCATCACTATAGATTACAAAATTCCCTTGATCATCTGGAAGTGACAAAATAGGTGTTGTGATTAGCCTCTTCTTCAATTCTTAAAAACTTTCTTCGTACTTCTTATTCCATATAAACTTCTTATTTTTCCTGGTAAGGTTCGTCAAAGGTATCGCAATCTTCGAGAAATCTTGAACAAACCGTCGATAATATCCTTCCAGTCCTAAGAAACTCCTCACCTCTGTTGGTGTTTTTGGCCTTTCCCAATTTATAATAGCTTCAATCTTCACTGGGTCCACTTTGATCCCTTCGTGACTTACCACGTGTCCTAAGAATTAAACTTCTTGTAGCCAAAATTCACACTTTAAAAACTTTGTAAATAACTTCTTACTTCTCAAAATTTCCAAAGCTGTCCTTACATTCTCCGCGTGGTCTTCCGTTGACTTTGAGTAAATCAAAATATCATCAATAAACACAATGATAAACTTGTCCAGATATTCCTTGAAAATTCTGTTCATCAAGTCCATAAATATTCAGTTGGGGCATTGGTCAATCCAAATGACATCATTAAGAATTCGTAATGTCCGTACCTTGTCCTGAAAGTTGTCTTTAGTATATCTTCAGGTTTGATCTTCAATTGGTGATATCCAGATCTTAAATCAATCTTAGAGAAATACTTGGCTCCTTTCAGCTAATCAAATAAATCATCAATTCGAGGTGATGGATACTTATTCTTGATCGTAAGCTTATTGAGTTCTCGATAGTCGATACATAATCTCATGGTCCCGTCCTTCTTCTTAACAAATAGTACCGGTGCACCCCATGGGGATACACTGGGTCTAATCACTCCTTTCTCCAAAAATTCTTGCAATTGCTTTGCCAATTCCTTCATTTGAACTGGCGCCACTCTGTATGGGGCCTTAGATACTGGTTCCGTTCCAGGTGCCAAGTTGATTACAAATTCGATTTCTCTATCTGGAGGAAGTCCTGGTAATTCGTCTGGAAATTTATTTACCACTTGAATGTCTTCCAGTTTTACTGGCTCCTGACTTTATCTATCATATAGGCAATGAAATGCTCGCATCCTTGTCATAGTAACTTCTTAGCTTGAATCATCGTCAAAAACTTCTTCGCTTGTCTCTGGCCTTTAAACGCACCACTTCCTCATCTGGCGTCTTCAATATTACTTTCTTATTACGACAGTCTATCTGAGCATCGTACTTAGATAGCCAATCCATTCCTAAAATAACGTCAAACTCTCCTAACTTAAAGGGAATCAAGTCAGCATCAAACCTATGGCCAGTAATCTCAATCTCATAGCTCTTACACACTTGGTTAACAAATACACGCTCTTGATTTGCTAATTCTACCATCATCGTATTTTGATGTATTTTTGTGTTATTGCATTTTAGGTATCAGTTATATGAAGAAAAAAGCTTTTAAAGGAAATATGATAAAAAGTGATCAGAATTGGAAGCCAAGGCCATTGTCAAGTTGTAGAGAATCTCAATAGCTTCGCGTGGGCAGTTGAATCGCCTAACTCTGACGAGTAGAACTCAAGTTATGGCCAAAACAAGATTCATCAGAATATTTTCCAGAAGAGAGCTGAGCGCCCGCTCAGGAGAGCTAAGCAGCCGCTCAGGGCGCGGCTGGTCGCTGATTTCGCTGAAAAAGCCTTTTTTGAGTGGAATTTGACGATTTTAAGGGTCCAGGTCCACTAGGGGCGTATATATACTTAAAAAAAGGGTTTTCATCATCCGGGAAGATTGGGATACCAAGGAAAAGACCTAGAAGCACAGAACAACTCCAAAAAAGAAGATCTTGTTTTCAACTTGTGATTCTTTAAATTAGTTGTAACTTTGGATGCTCGTTTTCATTCTTGTTGAACCTAGATCTCGTTTATTCATACTTTAATCATTATTCAGTTTATTAAGACCTTGTTTTATACCATGCTTTCATTGGAACCCATGGTGACGATGAGTTTGATTATGAACTAATCGTTATCGTGGGATTCTAGCGGATTTACTTATGGATTTCAATAGTTAATTTGTTTCGATATCTTGGTGTGTGGTGATTGATTGATATCCTAGTATTGGTTGTGCTTATTCGTCTTATGTGCGTAGCTAACATATAAGATAGCGTGTTAATCTCTATTGAAGCGACGGTGAATATAAAGGTTTAGAACTTGCCATGCTAGCATAGGTTCATGTATTTGTTATGCATGATTAGTGGGTGACTCTAACCGTTTTACTTGCCCTATGTAATCAAGATAGATAACTTGTGCTTAAACCGTTATGTTGTCAAATTCTATAGACATATAGGGTCTCAATATAATTGGTACCTATTCAGCTTCTATCTCTTTTATGGATGTCTGGTAGAATGGTACTCGTACAACGAAAGTTAGCGTTTATCAGTTTCGTGTTATCTGATTAGTGTCATCACCATCACATGCTAAGGTTAAGAATGAAAAGGCTATTGAATAAAGTATTTAATGAAGTTAGAATCCCATGTTTGTCATATATAGTAATTCAACCTCAATTCTCTTAGTTAATGTTATTTAGTATAATCTCTTAGTTTAATCAAAACCCTAATTTGTTATTTTATCTTAACATTGAGCGATAACCATACATTGTTGCATAGGTGCATAAATTGAACTTAATTTTAAACCAGTCTCTGTGGGAACGAATCTGATTTATATCTTATACTACTTGCGAATGCGTAAACTTGCGTGAATATTACCGCGTGTTTTCGCCCTAACAAGTTTTTGGCGCCGCTGCCGGGGACTCGGTGTTAATTTTTAGTTTATGTGCTTGTCATCAGTGGTCGTTAAAGTTCACTTACTCGGATTCTTTTACTTTCACGGTTTATTTTTTTGTGTTTCAGGTACTCATTACAATGGGAGATCCAGCAGCACGAACGAAAGCCTTGATGGATTTTTCTCAACCCAAGATCAATGACATTCAATCTAGCATTGTTCGGCCAGCTATCACAGCTAATATCTTTGAGATCAAGCCTGGGATAATTCAATGGGTGCAGAATTCAGTCCAGTTTGGGGGTTCTCCAACGGAATATCCCAATATGCACATTAGGGATTTCATTGAGATCTGCGACACCTTCAAGTTCAACGGTGTTTCTGAAGATGCTGTGAAGCTGAGACTATTCCCATTCTCTCTGAGGGACAAGGCTAAGAGCTGGTTACACTCTCTACCAGCTGGTTCGGTTACTACTTGTGAAGATCTTGCTCAGAAGTTTCTTACTAAATTCTTCCCTATGGCGAAGACAGCTGCAATCAGAAATGCTCTTACTCAATTTGCGCAGCAATCAGGAGAATCTTTATATGAAGCTTGGGAGCGCTACAAGGAGATGCTTAGGAAGTGTCCTCATCATGAAATGCCTGATTGGATGATCATCAATTGTTTTTACAATGGGTTGGGAGCACAGTCCAGACCCATGCTCGATGCAGCAGCAGGTGGAGCATTATGGGCAAAGAGCTATGAGGAAGCTTATGATCTAATTGAACTG
This sequence comes from Apium graveolens, assembly GCF_009905375.1. Taxonomy (NCBI): domain Eukaryota; kingdom Viridiplantae; phylum Streptophyta; class Magnoliopsida; order Apiales; family Apiaceae; genus Apium; species Apium graveolens. The sequence continues at coordinate 92,995,829 of NC_133649.1, forward strand.
ATGGGTGCTAATGAATATCAGTATCCAGCCCAGAGATTTCCACAGAGCAAGGTAGCAGGAGTTTTTGAGGTGGATACAGCTACGGCTATCAATACTCAACTAAAGGCGTTGTCTATGAAGATCGATTCTCTGGCTAACTATTGTGTTAAGCAGATAATTAGTGTTTGTGAGCTGTGTGCAGGTCCGCATATGACAGAGCAATGCGCTATCTCTAGCGACTCAGCTCAGTTTATGAGCAACTTTCAGAGATCGCAGCAACCAGTTCCAGACACTTATCATCCTGACAACTGGAATCATCCTAACTTCAGCTGGAACAACAATCAGAATTCGATGCAAGAACCATTCCAGCAGTTTGGAAATAAGTTGTTCAACCCTCCTGATTTTCAGCAACAATTCCAACTTCAACAACAAACTCATGATGCAGGTATATCTTCGAATGGAAAATCTGAATTGGAGGAGTTGAGGCTTATGTGCAAAAACCAGGCTCTTATATGCCAAAGCCAGGCTGTTTCTATCTAAAAGAGATATGTCCTAAGTCCAATCATGTATGAGGATTTAGGAATAACTTTTATGTAATCTGTTTTGATTTCATTGATATTAATAAAAGGCTTGTTTTGTTTTTATTACGGGCTCTATCTATTTAAATGTTTAAATAAGATATACCACAGTTTAGAGTAAAGCTTTCTATGGATTGTGATGAGATCATAATTATGAGACCTAAAAGATGATAACTCTAAACTTAAATAGTTCCTGGTCGTAGGATTACTAACTGGTAATTAATAATCCGCAAAGATCAGTACATACTATGCTTGCTTCATTATGAAGGATGTCTGTTATCATAAACATTTGTGTGGTGACACTATAGCTAGTATGTAGGTGCTTATTATAGAATAAGTTCACTGAACATGACTCACACAGCTGAACAACTGATGGAGTTCACTCATGTGTCAGCAGTTGTTCACATAGTGATAGTTGTACAAGTATCCTTAGACTTGAGATCATCATAGTCATCTTGTGTACACTGAACTATGCTTTGGTTTAGTTCTTAGTCTCAAGGGACAATTATAAGGGTTCTACTGGGTATAGGAATTTGTACACGAAGATAATGTATGATCAATAAAGGATCTACCTCTTCCAATGAAGGAAGAGAATGTTCAATGCTGATCCACTTATGCTAGTTCAGGAATCTCTGGCCAGAGTGAATGAAATTAGAAAGGAGTTTCTAATTTATATTAAATAGAACTAAGCATAGTGAATGGGAAAGCAAGTGATTAAATAAGATAGGCTTGACACAAGTTACATGCCTTGTATTTAATCGTGACATTGCATGGTAGAAGGAATTGATTGTACGGTAACTACTCACTGAATAGGTTCTTGGTATTCTAAGCAGTGAATTCGTATTATCCGAATAGTCGCGATATGCTGAGAAGTATCCCTCACAATGTAGAATCTATATGATTAATTAATTATTCATATTTAATGAATTAGAGAATTTATATAAATAATGATAAAATAGTTTATTATTATTTATTTCTACTATCGGCTTAATATTGAACCTACAGGGTCACACCATAAAAGAGAATGATTTAGTGGTGGAGAAATTAATTAATAATGGCTGATAATTATTTATTTATGAAATAAATAATTAATTGGCAAACTTAATAATTGATTAAATGATATTTAATTGATTATAAATTAATTAAGAAAAGGTTCTTAATATTATTAATTAAGAATTTAATTTTTGGAAATTAAATCAAGTGAGAGAATTATTTCTAAAGAGTTTAGAAAAAGGATTAATAATTAAAAGGTGTTTTAATTATTAGTGAGAATAATAAAGGGTTAATAATAATAATATTTTATGGGAAAATTTTCAGCTGAAAATTTTGCCTATAAATATACTATTATAGACCCTATTTTTGCCTCAACCAAAAAGATTTACAAAACCTTAATTCTCTCCATCTCCTCCTCCTTCATTACATCGTTTTCTTGGTGGATACCGGTGGAGTGCTTCACACTTTAGGAGCAGCTGCTAAGGATCTCCGTTCATCATTTTTGGATCGCCATTAAAGACCTCCATCTTTCCATTAATGTAAAGCTTCTTAAGGTAAACATACTGAACTACGAATTAAATATTATTTTTCGCATCGGATCCTGCGGAGGGTTTCGGTTTTTTTTAAGATTTAAATTTACATTTTCGTTGTGTTTATGTGCTAAAAACCCTTCAATGGCATCAGAGCTACTTGCAAAAAGTTTTTAATTCGTTTATGTATTTAACTGTTTTCGATATATGAGCATGTACGTGATTCGCCATGATTTGATGTTGATATAATATGCTTATATATGTATGGTTTTGAATATATGATATTCATGTGAGTTGTATAATCATAAGATGATTATGTAATATGTATATATACTGATATATACATGATTTATGTTTGTTCTAATTATGAGAATCATATTAGATACGGATTCTGAATTGGTTGCTGCAGATTTGCTGAAATCTAGGTCTGGTGTCCGATTTACGCAAACTAATACCCTATTCCATAGGTAAACGAGCATCTGAACAAAACTGATAGCTAAAGTTATCAACGACTCGTCTGTAAGGCGTTTGACGTCGTTTACTGCCCGTAAACAGTGATTCTTGTTTTTCTGATTTGATTCTGATTTTTCTGATTTTTGTCATATTTTCTTTTTATGATTAGATCATGGATAATATGATATGTTAAGATCAGATTATGTGTTTTAACATGCTTTTATGTGTTGTATGAGCATGGTGGATGGTTATGGCCTTTCGACCTTAGTGTAATGGTTTTGGTTTTGGTTTTAAATACGACTTGCATGTCGTCAATCTTTGTAATCATAAATCTCGAATGTAACTCGAGTTATTCTTGTAAGTTCATTAGATTAGTTTTACTTTCAATCATGTAATGTAGTTGAAGACTCAAGAAGGCTATCCAATGGAGGTGATATAAAGAAGAAGATGAGGCATACAAGAAGTCTAAACAAAGAAGAAGAATTATGTAATAAGTAGTTGTATTTATTTCCATCACCATATTAGATTGACCTTGATCTTTATCATGAGCTTGATAAAGATCACATAGGATTGGGCCATAAACAAACACATTTACTTTATTGCACTTTACATTTACTTGTTTATTTAATTTTATATATGAGATATATGCCTATGTTTACCATGCGATGATAGATTTAGGTGAACTTAAATCAATATAAGGCGTGCTCTAGAAAATTTATAATAGGAATCGTTTCTTTCCTTAACAATAAATATTATGAATACGATCATGAGATTCTTGTGTTTATGAAACACGTAATTGAATATGAATTTTCAATATTGAGAGAAAGGATGATTCTGTCAACAACAGATTTCTATCTGTAAGAAAAAGTTATTAAGTGACGCCTCTTGACAATGCTCCACCCGATCTGGGAATCATCTGATTATCGATTATTGATTTAAAATATTTAATTTAAAAGGAAGAATCTCTTTATAATATGATTATGATTGTAACGTAATATAATCCCTCTAAAATTAAATAATATCAAGTAGTAATTGGCCAATGACACAACGGGCTTGTGTCGGTCATAGCCTTCCAACATGGTAGAAAGTAGTTCTTATTTTTAAATCATTGTCGTTTCGTGCTACAGCCGAGGGCTTTGATTTCAAAATAAGAAATAATTGTCTATTACATAGAGATGTGTACATTCAATTAGAATCTAAAGGTCGGTACGTGCTACAGCCGTGGGCCGTTGGAGACTGATTCAATTGTATGAAATGTTGGGTTAGACTTGACTTAGAATATTGAGTTTGTTGTGCCACATCCGTGACTCAATTATTCAAGAGGCTAAACTTATATTAGGGAATAACATAATATGTAATTGACAAGAGTTCTCTGCCTATTGAACATCACATGACGTTTCGTGCCACAACCGAGGTTGTGTGATGGAATGTAGGATCCATATTCCCATTAGCATTATGAATGCTTAATTTTCACTTAGGGGGTTGAAAAAATTAGATAAACTAGTGGGAGACACTTATGAATAAAGACCCAATTCATATAGTGTTTTGAAATGAAATTGAATATTTGCTAAGTGTTGTTATGTGTTTATCATTTACAGATTTACTATATTCGTCATGTCTTCTGCACTATCACTCTGGAGCATACTAGATGCTCACAAGTTGACTATTCCTAATTTAGCTGTTTGTTTTCACTGTAACAAGTTGGGGCACTGGAAGAGGAACTGCAAGGTTTACCTTGCAGAATTGAAGAAGAAGAAGGGTAGTAAGACTACCGCTTCTGATTCAGGCATGTTCATGATCGAAGTTAATATGCCACTAGGTCAAATTTCTACTTGGGTATTAGATACCGCCTGTGGTTCTCATATTTGCAATTCGTTGCAAGGACTAAAGGGAAGTAGGACTCTTGAAAAAGATGAGGTGATTCTACGTATGGGCAATGGAGCAAGGGTTGCGGCCATATCTGTAGGATCATTTAGTTTACATATGCCTACGGGCAAGACTATTATTTTGAATAATTGTTATTACGTTCCCTCTATTGTGAGGAATATTGTTTCTATTCCTATGTTGGATGTGGATGGTTTTTCATTTATTATTAAGAATAATGAATGTTCTATCCTTAGAGATAATGTTTTTTTGGACGTGGCATTTTAAATAATGGTCTGTATGTATGTGACGTAGAGCATGATTTACTTCAGATAGAACAAACTAATAAAAGAAAATGAGATGATGAAAATCTGACCTATTTATGGCACTGTAGGCTAGGTCATATTAGTGAAAATAGACTGCGGACATTGCATAAGGAAGGGTTACTTGACCCCTTTGATTTTGAATCATATCCTACATGCGAGTCTTGTCTATTGGGTAAAATGACCAAATCTCCATTTAGTGGACATGGAGAGAGGGCTGCAGATTTGCTAGGATTGGTACACACAGATGTATGTGGACCAATGTCTATGCAAGCCATGGGTGGATTTTCATACTTCATTACTTTCATAGATGATAGATCTAGATTCGGATATGTGAATTTGATGAAACACAAGTCTGAAGCCTTTGAAAAGTTCAAAGAATATAAATATGAAGTGGAGAAACAAACCAAACACAGTAATATAACTCTTCGATCAGATCGAGGTGGTGAATACTTGAATGGAGAGTTTCTAGATTATCTCAAAGAAAAGGGTATAGTCTCCCAGTGGACTCCTCCATATACTCCACAGGTTAAATGGGGTATTTGAAAGGAGAAATTGAACTTTGTTAGACATGGTTCGGTCCATGATGAGCTATGCGAATCTTTCAGTATTCCTATGGGGTTATGCATTGGAAGCCTCGGCATATTTACTGAATACGGTGCCTTCCAAATCTGTTCCTCAAACACCATATGAGATATGGAAAGAAAGGAAACTGAGTCTTAAACACATTAAGATTTGGGGATGTCCAGCTTATGTCAAGAAAGTTGACCCAGATAAGCTGGAATCTCGATCCGTAAAATGTAATTTTGTGGGATATCCTAAAGAGACTTTGGGGTATTACTTTTACACCGATCATCGGGTGTTTTGTCTCCAGACATGCTACCTTCTTGGAAAAGGAGTTTATCCTTGAAGGAAATAGTGGGAGCAAAATTGAACTTGATGAAGTTCAAGAAGCACAAACTACTACGGATCAAGTGGAAACACCTGTTCAGACTGAACAACCTTCTGTGGAACAGCCCATTCGTAGGACAGGGAGAGTGTCTCTCCAACCTGAGAGGTATTATGGCCTTGTCATTGAGAATGACAATGAGTTGTCAATCATTGATGATGACGACCCTGTGACCTATAATGAGGCTATGAGTAGACTCAGAGAAATGGCATAGTGCCTTGAAATCTGAAATGGAATCTATGTATACCAACCAAGTATGGACTCTGGTTGAGGCGCCTGAAGGTGTTAAGCCTATTGGGTGCAAGTGGGTATACAAAAGAAAGATTGGAGCAGATGGCCAGGTGGAGACCTATAAGGCCAGGCTCGTGGCAAAAGGATTCAAACAAAGTCAAGGGATTGACTTTGATGAAACTTTTTTTCCTGTAGCCCTGTTAAAATCAATTCGGATTTTGCTTGCGATTGCTGCTTACTACGACTATGAGATCTGGCAAATGGACGTGAAAATAACCTTCCTCAATGGGGAACTTGAGGAGGAAGTGTATATGACACATCTAGAGGGTTTTCTTTCCAAGGGAAATGAACACCTAGTGTGTAAGCTGCTGTGAACCATATATGGTTTAAGGCTAGCTTCTCGTAGATGGAACATCCGTTTTGATGAGACAATCAAAGAGTTTGGTTTTATCAAAAACATAGATGAACCATGTGTCTACAAGAAGGTTAGTGGGAGCGCGGTAACATTTCTTGTATTGTATGTGGATGACATACTTCTTATAGGAAATGATATACCGATGCTACAATCAGTCAAAGTATGGCTATCAAAGAACTTCGCCATGAAGGACTTGGGAGAAGCATCCTACATTCTCGGTATGAAGATCTATAGAGATAGATCTAGAAGAATGATAGGTATTACCCAGGGTACATACATCCAGAAAGTGCTTAAAAGGTTTAGCATGGAAAACTCCAAAAGAGGTCTCATACCGATGAGCCATGGAGTGTCCCTTTCCGAAAAAATGTCTCCTAAGACACCTGAGGAAAGAGAGCGTATGAGTAAGATTCCTTATGGTTCAACAATAGGATCTATCATGTACGCGATGTTGTGTACAAGGCCTGATGTTGCTTATTCAATTAGTGTGACAAGCAGATATCAGTCCAATCCAGGTGAAGACCACATGGAAAGCAGTGAAAAACATCCTTAAGTACTTGCGAAGGACTTAGGACATTTTTCTTGTTTTTGGTGGTGAATCTGAGTTGAAAATAGAGGGTAATACTGACTCTAGTTTTCAATCAGAAAGTGATAGCAAATCCATTTCAGGGTACGTGTTTACTCTGAATGGTGGTGCAATTCAGATTGTTGAAAGAGGAGATGTCAACGTCGAGAGAGTTGACACACATAACAACGTAGCAGACCCACTCACAAAGCCACTTTCTCAGAGTCACTTTGATCGTCATAAAGACAAGATGGGTATTAGATACCAGAGTGATTGGCTTTAGTACAAGTGGGAGATTGAAAGAGATATGTCATAAGTCCAATCATGTATGAGGATTTAGGAATAACTTTTATGTAATCTGTTTTGATTTCATTGATATTAATAAAAGGCTTGTTTTGTTTTTATATCGGGCTCTATCTATTTAAATGTTTAAATAAGATATACCACAGTTTAGAGTAAAGCTTTCTATGGATTGTGATGAGATCATAATAATGAGACCTAAAAGATGATAACTCTAAACTTAAATAGTTCCTGGTCGTAGGATTACTAACTGGTAATTAATAATCCGCAAAGATCGGTGCATACTATGCTTGTTTCATTATGAAGGATGTTTGTTCTCATAGACATTTGTGTGGTGACACTATAGCTAGTATGTAGGTGCTTATTATAGAATAAGTTCACTGAACATAACTCACACAGCTGAACAACTGATAGAGTTCACTCACGTGTCATCAGTTGTTCACATAGTGATAGTTGTACAAGTATCCTTAGACTTGAGATCATCATAGTCATCTTGTGTACACTGAACTATGCTATGGTTTAGTTCTTAGTCTCAAGGGACAATTATAAGGGCTCTACTTGGTATAGGAATTTGTACACAAAAATAGTGTATGATCAATAAAGGATCTACCCCTTCCAGTGAAGGAAGAGAATGTTCAATGCTGATCCACTTATGCTAGTTCAGGAATCCCTGGCCAGAGTGAATAAAATTAGAAAGGAGTTTCTAATTTACATTAAATAGAACTAAGCATAGTGAATGGGAAAGCAAGTGATTAAATAAGATAGGCTTGACACAAGTTTCATGCCTTGTATTTAATCGTGACATTGCAGGTAGGAGGAATTGATTGTACGGTAACTACTCACTGAATAGGTTCTTGGTATTCTAAGCAGTGAATTCGTATTATCCGGATAGTCGCGATAAGCTGAGAAGTATCCCTCACGATGTAGAATAAATATGATTAATTAATTAATTATATTTAATGAATTAGAGAATTTATATAAATAATGATAAAATAGTTTTATTATTATTTATTTCTACTACCGGCTTAATATTGAACCTACAGGGTCACACCATAAAAGTGAATGATTTAGTGGTGGAGGAATTAATTAATAATGGCTGATAATTATTTATTTATGAAATAAATAATTAATTGGAAAATTTAATAATTGATTAAGTGAGATTTAATTGATTATAAATTAATTAAGAAAAGGTTCTTAATATTATTAATTAAGAATTTAATTTTTGGAAATTAAATCAAGTGAGAGAATTATTTCTAAAGAGTTTAGAAAAAGGATTAATAATTAAAAGGTGTTTTAATTATTAGTGAGAATAATAAAGGGTTAATAATAATAATATTTTATGGTAAAATTTTCAACTGAAAATTTTGCCTATAAATATACTATTATAGACCCTATTTTTGCCTCAACCAAAAAGATTTACAAAACCCTAATTCTCTCCATCTCCTCCTCCTTCATTACATCGTTTTCTTGGTGGATACCGGTGGAGTGCTTCACACTTGAGGAGCAGCTGCTAAGGATCTCCATTCATCATTTTTGGATCGCCATTAAAGACCTCCATCTTTCCATTAACGTAAAGCTTCTAAAGGTAAACATACTGAATTATGAATTAAATATTATTTTTCGCATGGATCCTGCGGAGGGTTTCGGTTTTTTTTAAGATTTAAATTTACGTTTTCGCTGCGTTTATGTGCTAAAAACCCTTCACTATCAAGAATCTGGATAACCAAAAAGGGCAAATTGCTAATGCCTTATTGAATCGACCACCAGGAACGCTTCCTAGTGATACAGAAGCCAATCCAGGAAAGAGGAAAGTTGAAGAACATGTGAACGCCATCACCTTAAGGTCTGGAAAGGTCGCAAGCCCCCAAATTCAGCAAGACGAAGAGCCTGAAAAATCTCAAGATTCAGAAAATGCAGTTGTGGCTGAAGAAGAAGTGCAGAAGGTAGCAGAGGTGGAACCAAGGAAGACTACTGTGGAACACACTCCTCCTGAGGGTAATACAGGAGAGAAACAGATCTATCCACCACCTCCTTTTCCTAAGAGGTTGCAGAAGAAAAAGCTGGATAAGCAGTTTGAGAAGTTTTTGGAGGTGTTCAAGAAACTTCATATCAACATACCTTTCGCTGAAGCTCTTGAACAGATGCCTTGCTATGCGAGGTTTATGAAAGGTATTCTCTCTCGGAAAGTGAAGCTCGATGACTTAGAGACCGTTGCTCTAACGGAGGAACGCAGTGCTGTGCTGCAACAGAAGTTGCCTCCGAAGCTTAAAGATCCTGGAAGCTTCACTATTCCTTGCACCATCGGAAACTTGTCGTTCGACAAGTTTTTATGTGATTTAGGAGCTAGCATCAATCTGATGCCCTTATCTATCTTCAAGAAACTTGGTCTGCCTGATCCAAAACCAACATACATGTCATTGCAACTAGCTGACCGTTCCATCGCTTATTCACGAGGTATAGTGGAGGATGTCATGGTCAAGGTGGATAAACTCTTCTTCCCTGCTGACTTTGTAATTCTTGATTTCGAGGAAGATAAGAAGATTCCCATCATCTTGGGAAGTCCATTCTTGGCTACAGGCCGAACTATGATCGATGTGCAAAAAGGAGAGCTTACGATGAAGGTTCATGATCAGAAGGTCACTTTTAATGTGTTCAAGGCAATAAAGTTACCCACAGAAAAAGAAGAGGGCTTTAAAATAGAGTGGGTCGACTCAGTTTTTTGAAGATGAAGGAGGAGTAGAGCAACTGCAGGTTTTGAATACACCTCCGTAGGAGAAGAAGTTGGATTTGACATTCGATTCTCTTGGGTTAGCAGAGTTAAAATTTTCTGATGAGTGTTTTGAACCATTTATTCAAGAAGCTCCCACACTTGAGCTCAACCGAATGCCAGATCACTTGAGTTATTCATTCTTAGGTGCACCCCATGACAGGGGGTTTGGATATACTTTTGACGATGTAGAGGGTGACCGGCCGGTTTCTGTCGTGCCTACAGAGGGTTCTTCTCATGTGTAACAGGTAGTTGATAGGACTGGTGTTGGGATGCCCAGTATAGGCAAGTGACTAGGAGTATGGAGGCCATGCATGACATTCACCGTCATTTTGCTGCAAATTTAACACACGCTTTCGGTATTATTTTCCGAGACACTAGTGGCGAGGTTGATTGGCCACCTGATCCTCCACCCGACGAGGGTGATTCTTCCGACGACTAGGTATGCCTGAAATCCTTATTATTGCCTTCAATGAGGACATTGAAAATTTTAAGTTTGGGGGTGATAATGTAAGGATTAGTTTGTGTGGGTCCATATAGATTCATATAGATTCATATTGCATGTTTAGTTGTAGTTCATTCATATTTTTGCATAATTATTCATTTAGGACATATTTGTTTATTTTTATGTGATTTCATATAGTTGCATTTGCATGCATATTTAGCATGATCCCTTAGATAAACTATGATATTTGATAAGTTGATGTTGATTTGAGTGTGGTGATGACGAATAGAGGGATGTTTAAGTCCTAATGAATTGATTTGCATGCCAGAAACAAATATTTTCACAAGTCTTATAGGGTTGCTTTTGATCTAGATCATGATCATACTTGTTTGTTGTTGAGATTTAATCACTTGGTTATATTTAGAATTTGTGATATTCTCGTAATGACATAAAAACACTGATTTTTTTTTATTTGGAGAAAAACTTGGGTTTCATTGCTAGTTGTTGTAAGGCTAGGCGTCAAATAGCTAGTAGCCGACTCATATTTTTATGAGTAGTCTAGGTTGAATGAGATGAAGCGAAACGCACTCATTCAGAAATTGTTGAAAAAAAAAGAAAAAAGAGAAAAAAAAAAAGAAAAAAGTATGTGTTTATGCATAATTGATCAAGAGTGAGCTCTTTAATACTCGAGTTATTAAGTTCTAGGGGACTTTGTGCCTAGTGACCTAAGGCTTTTATAGTCTGGGATCCGCTAACCTAACGCTCGCTACATGGGTATTATTGCATAAGTCTTTCGGGACCTCATTCATTGCACGGTCAAATAAGCATCTTTGCTTATTTGAATAATAGTGTGAATCCTTGTATAACTCTAGTAGAAAAGAGGTGTTGTGAGTCATAATGCGTTTATTATCTATTCTGTTTATAAACTTTTGATTGTTTCGATGATAAATAAGTTATGGTTATTGATCTAGTATCGAGAGTATATCTGTTAAGCATCCACACACGCACGTTTCTGGTTTATGAGTTAGTTTGTGGGATTTATTCTAACTTTGTTTTAAGTCATTGCATTCTTAGAGGTATTGGCTCATTCATTTGGTTATGGTTATTCCGAGGGGATCGATTGCATTATCATTTAGTTGCATTCACGTAGTTGCATTCATGTATTAGGTTTGTTTTGTAGTTTTGAGTCTGTTTATGCTTGAGGACAAGCATCGATTTAAGTTTGGGGGTGTGATAAGTGGATTTTAGATCCACTTGGAACGCTTTATTACAAGCTTAAATTGGTGTTTTGCACTCAAGTTGTTGGTATTTTGATGTGTTTTTGTGTTATTGCATTTTAGGTATCAGTTATTGAAGAAAAGAGCTTTTAAAGGAAATATGATAAAAAGTGATCAGAATTGGAAGCCAAGGCCATTGTCAAGTTGTAGAGAATCTCAATAGCTTTGCGTGGGCAGTTGAATCGCCTAATTCTGATGAGTAGAACTCAAGTTATGGCCAAAACAAGATTCATCAGAATATTTTCCAGAAGAGAGCTGAGCGGCCGTTCAGGACGCGGCTGGTCGCTGATTTCGTTGAAAAAGCCTTTTTTGAGTGGAATTTGACGATTTTAAGGGTCCAGGTCCACTAGGGGCGTATATATACTTAAAAAAAGGGTTTTCATCATCTGTGAAGATTGGGATACCAAGGAGAAGACCTAGAAGCACTGAACAACTCCGAAAAAGAAGATCTTGTTTTCAACTTGTGATTCTTTGAATTAGTTGTAACTTTGGATGCTCGTTTTCATTCTTGTTGAACCTAGATCTCGTTTATTCGTACTTTAATCATTATTTAGTATATTAAGACCTTGTTTCATACCATGCTTTCATTGGAACCCATGGTGACGATGAGTTTGATTATGAACTAATCGTTATCGTGGGACTCTAGCGGATTTACTTATGGATTTCAATAGTTAATTTGTTTCGATATCTTGGTGTGTGGTGATTGATTGATATCCTAGTATTGGTTGTGCTTATTCGTCTTATGTGCGTAGCTAACATATAAGATAGTGTATTAATCTCTATTGAAGCGACAGTGAATATAGAGGTTTAGAACTTGCCATGCTAGCATAGGTTCATGTATTTGTTATGCATGATTAGTGGGTGACTCTAACCGTTTTACTTGCCCTATGTAATCAAGATAGATAACTTGTGCTTAAACCGTTATGTTGTCAAATTCTATAGATATATAGGGTCTCAATATAATTGGTACCTATTCAGCTTCTATCTCTTTTGTGAATGTCTGGTAGAATGGTACTCGTACAACGAAAGTTACCGTTTATCAGTTTCGTGTTATCTGATTAGTGTCATCACCATCACATGCTAAGGTTAAGAACGAAAAGGCTATTGAATGAAGTATTTAATGAAGTTAGAATCCCATGTTTGTCATATATAGTAATTCAACCTCAATTCTCTTAGTTAATGTTATTTAGTATAATCTCTTAGTTTAATCAAAACCCAATTTGTTATTTTATCTTAACATTGAGCGATAACCATACATTGTTGCATAGGTGCATAAATTGAACTTAACCTAAACCAGTCTCTGTGGGAATGAATCTGATTTATATCTTATACTACTTGCGAACGCGTATACTTGCGTGAATATTAGCGCGTGTTTTCGCCCTAACATTTAGTTCCAAAATTTTAACTCCATTTGATCCTGAACAAACTGAGGGAAATACTTCTCTAAAAATAGCTCCTTAAATCTATCCCACGCCACATCATCTGTACCTTCCAACATCTTAACAGTTTCCCACCAGTAGGTGGCTTCATTCTTCAGGTAGTAACTTGCAAACTCAGTCTTCTGCTCATCTCTCACTTTAACTAAGGCAAACACCTTCTCAATTTCCTTCAGCTGGATTCTTGCCTCAATAGGATCTACAAAACCCTTAAACTCTGGTGGATTCACCGCCTGAAAGGTCTTAAATGTTACCTGAGAGTTGGTCTACCTCTGCTGTTGTTGAGTTAGGTGAACTATTTGTTGAGCCAAGATCTGAAGAATCTGTGCTACAGTTGGGTCTACGGGGCCTAGGTTGGCATTCTGGTTGTTACTGTCTTGGGTGTTTGTTAGGAATATGTGTATTAGTTTGATGATAAGTTAAACAAAACACTTAAGTAGAAATCTAGTGATTGTAGCCTCAACGGATAAGACCATCTTGGCTATCCGTTGAAGGAGTAGCTTTACTTAGCAATAAGTTTAGTATTGTAGCATATTTCATTCTCTGCATTCAAGTTGTAATTCTTAGATGTTGTAGGAAAGTATCAGTCATGTTGACTACTAGTGGATATGCAAATAGGAGGGCTAATTATAAATATTGCATGCCTTGTAATTTTGTATAAGTGAAGAAGTATCAACTGATATTGAAGACCTTCAACGGATAAGAAACAAAGCTTCAACGGATGTCTCTAATGCTTCAACAGATAATATCCATCAACGGATAAGTGCTTCAACGGATAAAGACTTCAACTGATAATGCATCAACGGATAAAGCTTCAACGGATAAAGCCTCAATCGATAAGGCATTAACGGATGAAAGCTTCAACGGATGCTTAGTTCATTAGCAGTTGATAGTGACAATTCACAAGCTGACAGAGGCACATGGGTTGACAGAGACAAACTGGAATGTGGAAGCCTCTAAGAGGAATCAAGAAAATGCAGCATTCCCATTCTGATGCAAACAAGGAAGTATTCAAAGATTCACAGATTATCTTAGATTACATTGGATAAAGAAATGAAGAAGAAACATGTGAAGAATCCTTTCAATTGTATTTTACGGTTTTGTCTTCACTTGTAATCTTGGTGTTATATAAACCAAGTAGCAGCTAGTAATTAGACAAGAATTTTCCTGAGCTGTTTAGAAATATCCAGAGAGAAAATCATCTAGTTTGTACTAGGAAGCAGCTGTGATTTAATTCTTTGAATCACAGATTTTCTGAAATAACACATCTCTGGTGGAACAACAAATCCACCAGAAAAGTTTTTAAGATCTTTGTGTTCTTTACATTTGTGTTTGAATATATATCTGTCTGCATTGGCTTTAAGCAATTCACACACACACTTGTTTTCAGAAACACTTAGTCTTAGAAACTGCTCAAAACTTAAAAAGTTTTGAGATTTACATTCAACCCCCCTTCTGTAAATCTCATTGTTAGTCCACTGGGAATAACAATTGGTATCAGAGCAAGCTCTTAACATACAAAGAGTTTAAAGATCTATTTTGCTAACATCATGAGTGCACAGAAGAATCCTCCTGCTACCATCATGAGTAGGAAGGATATTGGTATAAAGATCCCAGTCCTGGAAAAAGATAATTATCATCACTGGAAAGTGAAGATGCATTTACATCTTCTTTCTCAAGATGAAAGCTACATCAACTGTATTGAAAATGGTCCTCACATCCCTCACAAAGTAGCCACAGCTGCTACTGCAACAGTTGCTGTTGGACAGTCCATTCCCAAGCCAAAAGCAGAATGAACTATTGAAGACATGGAAGAAATCCGCAAGGATAAGAGAGCCATGAACATTTTGTTTAATGGCTTAGATCAAGATATGTTTGACAATGTCATCAATAGCCAAACTGCAAAGGAAGTTTGGGATACTGTACAAATCATCTGTGAAGGTACTAAGCAGGTCAGAGAGAACAAGATGCAGCTTCTTATTCAACAGTATGAATATTTTCACTTTGAAGAAGGTGAATCATTAAATGATACCTTCAACAGATTTCAGAAACTGTTAAATGGATTGAAGCTTTATGGTAGAGTGTACCAAGTCAAGGATTCTAACTTAAAATTTCTTAGGTCTCTGCCAAAGGAATGGAAGCCCATGACTGTCTCTTTAAGAAATTCTCAAGATTATAAGAACTTCACACTTGAAAGATTATATGGAATTCTGAAGACTTATGAACTAGAAATGGAGCAGGATGAGTTGTTGGAAAAGGGAAAGAGAAAAGGAGGAACAGTTGCTCTTGTAGCTGACAGTGAGAAGATGGAAGCCAGGAATGAGGAGAAGACAATGCCAAGTCTCAAAATTGGCACAAGCAAATCAGAATCAAGCAAGGGTAAAGAGCAAGCAGCTGAGGATGAAGACAATTCCAGTCAGGATGACTCTGATGATATTGATGAACATCTGGCTTTTCTGTCCAGGAGGTTTGCAAAGATGAAGTTCAGAAAAAATACAAAGTTCACTAAGCCAAACAAAAACATGGTGGACAAATCAAAGTTCAAATGTTACAACTGTGGCATTAGTGGACACTTTGCAAGTGAGTGTAGAAAGCAAACTTCTGATAAAAAGAAATTTGAGCAAGTTGATTACAAAAAGAAGTATTTTGATTTACTCAAACAAAAGGAAAGAGCTTTTCTCACTCAAGATGATTGGGCAGCAGATGGGGTCAATGAAGATGATGATATAGAATATGTCAACCTAGCCCTGATGGCTAATTCTGATGAAAATGAAACTAGTTCATCAAGAAACCAGGTAATTACTACTGATCTCTCTCAGCTTTCTAAACATGAATGCAATGAAGCCATAAGTGATATGTCCAATGAATTATATCATTTGCGTGTTTCCCTTAAATCACTAGCAAAAGAAAACACTAGGATCAAGGAGAATAATGTGTTTTTAAGTGATAGGAATGCTGTGTTAGAGGATCAGGTAATTGAGCTTGAAAAGATAAAACTTAAATGCTTGACTGTTGAGAGTGAACTAGCAGAAGATGTTAAGAAAGTAGAAATTCTTTCTAAACAGTTAGAAAGTGAGCAAAAGGTAATCAAGGCCTGGAAAACATCTAGGGATGTTAGTGTTCAGATTGCAAAGGTTCAGGGAATTGAATCATTCTGTGAGGATGCCTGGAAGAAAAACAAAAAGGAGTTAGAATTAATTGATGGATTGTCAATGGATGTGGAATCAACGGATGATGAAAGTTATCCGTTGAAGGAAGAAAAGGAGCATTTGTTGAAGGCTCATCAATTAAAACAGGCAAGCTCTTTAAAAAATAAAAACCTCAATAAAAAGAATGATTCAACTCTCAAGAACTTTGTCAAAGAAGGAGCTAGCACATCCAGAGATGTCAGTAAGGTGAATATAGGACACATGACTTTAGATCAGCTGAAAGATAGGCTTATGTTGGTTGAGGATAAGAAGGAAACTAAAAGAAAATCTAAAAGAAATGGGAAGGTAGGGATTAATAAACATAACAATTACACACCTGATAGGTATGCTCCTAGAAAAAGCTGTGTGCATTGTAAAAGTGTTAATCACCTATCTGATAATTGCAAATCTGTTAAAAATGCTCCCATGCCTTCAAATCCCTCCATGCCTAACATGTCTATGTCACCTCTGCATGCTATGCCTGTTATGTCTCACCAGAATCCCCATGCACATTTTGCAAACATGCCATATATTAATAATCCGTATTTTACTGCATTTAGTATGCCTCAAATGCCATACAATATGCCTATGTGGAATAACATGTTTGCACAACCTATGCCTTATCAAATTCAATCAAGTGTGTTAAATGATTCTATGACTAACCCTACACTTCAACCAACCACATCTGAGACCAAGGTTGACCCAAAGTTACCTAAGTCAAAAGATGCAGGAGGAATGAAGTCTAGGAAAAAGACTAACAAGGCTGGACCCAAGGAAACTTGGGTACCAAAATCAACTTGATTGATTTTGTTGTGTGCAGGGACAAAGAAGGAATCTATGGTACTTGGACAGTGGTTGTTCAAGACACATGACAGGAGATTTCACCCTGCTCACAGAGTTTAAGGAGAGAGATGGCCCTAGCATAATCTTTAGAGATGACAGCAAAGGATTCACTATGGGATATGGCTTGATTTCAAAAGGAAATGTCATCATTGATGAAGTTGCACTGGTTGATGGTCTCAAACACAACTTATTGAGCATCAGTCAACTTTGTGACAGAGGGAATACTGTCTCCTTCAATTCTGAAGCCTGTATTGTCACAAGTAAGAAGGACAATAAAGTGGTTCTAACTGGAATTAGAAAAGGGAATGTGTACTTAGCTGATTTCAACTCTATAGATGCAGAATCCATTACTTGTCTTCTCAGCAAAGCATGTCCAGTTGAAAGTTGGCTATGGCACAAGAAGCTGTCCCATTTGAATTTCAAGATAATGAATGATCTAGTCAAAAAGGACTTAGTTAGAGGAATGCCTCTAGTGGAATTCACAAGGGATGGACTGTGTGATGCTTGTCAGAAAGGAAAGCAAAAGAGAGTATCATTCAGTAAGAAGCTTGAATCTGCAATTGATGAACCATTACAACTGCTACACATGGATCTTTTTGGACCAGTCAATGTATTGTCAATTTTAAGGAAAAGATATTGCCTAGTGATTGTTGATGATTTCTCTAAGTTTTCATGGGTCTATTTTCTTGGATCAAAGGATGAAGCTAGTGAAATCATTATCAATCATATCAAGCAAGTCAACAATCATCCTGATTTCAAAGTAAGGAATATTAGGAGTGACAATAGAACTGAGTTCAAGAATTCAACCATGAATTGTTCTGTGAAGAAAGTGGGATCATGCATGAGTTCTCAGCTCCAAGGACTCCACAACAAAATGGTGTGGTGGAAAGGAAGAACAGATCACTAATTGAAGCTGCAAGGACAATGCTTGAAGAGTCAAAACTCCCAACTTATTTTTGGGCTGAGGCTGTTAACTGTGCATGTTACACTCAGAACATTTCTCTAATCAATCAAGCAAAAGGCATGACTCCCTATCAATTATTCAAGAGAAGAAAACCAACTTTAAACATTCTACATGTCTTTGGTTGCAAATGCTACATCTTAAGGAATCAATCTGATCACAAAGGGAAGTTTGATGCAAAGGCTGATGAAGGAATATTTGTTGGTTATTCTGCTGGAAAATCTTATAGGGTCTACAATCTTATAACAAACATTGTCATGGAATCTGTGCATATTGTGTTTGATGATAAAAAGATTGATGGACTAACAGATGAGGCACATCATGAAGGGCTCAAATTCGACAACATTGAGATATATTGTGATGATAGTGAAGATAAGAATGATGAAGAAGGCATCTCAAGAAGAATTCAGAATCTGCCTTTGGATAATGCACAGAATGCTGCATCCGTTGAAAGTCATAATTCAGCTTCCGTTGAAAGAAGCAATGCAGCATCCGTTGAGAGTCAAAGTGCATCATCCGTTGAAGTTCATAATGAAGCATCCGTTGATCACAGTCTGTCAACGGATAACCAATTCACTTCATCAGTTGATAGAGCTCCCAATTCCTTTCAAAGGATCAGCAACTCAGGGGGATTTCAACCAATCAACATTCTATTTCACATCATGACAATACTGAGGCAACCTCATCTAGAGCTAATCTACCACCTCAAAGGAAATGGACCAAGAATCACCCTTTTGAACTGATCATTGGTGATGCTACATCTAAAGTGCAAACTAGAAGGGCTACTCAAGATGAATGTCTATATAGTAGCTTTCTATCACAGGAGGAACCTAAGAGAGTGGAAGAAGCTCTATTGGATCCAGATTGGATTTTAGCAATGCAAGAAGAGCTAAACCAATTTGAGAGAAACAAAGTATGGAAGCTGGTACCCAAGCCAAAGAACAAGAGTTCTATTGACATAAAATGGGTATTCAGAAACAAGATGGATGAAAATGGCATTGTCATAAGAAATAAAGCCAGATTGGTTGCTAAAGGCTACTCTCAACAAGAGGGAATAGATTTTGATGAAACATTTGCTCTAGTTGCCAGACTTGAAGCCATCAGAATCTTTCTAGCCTATGCAGCTAATGCTAATTTCAAAGTCTATCAAATGAATGTCAAGAGTGCATTTCTAAATGGGGAATTAGAGGAAGAAGTTTATGTAAGCCAACCTCCAGGATTTGAAGATCCAAATTTTCCAGACTATGTGTATTATCTGTTGAAAGCACTCTATGGACTAAAGCAAGCACCTAGAGCCTGGTATGAGACTTTGTCAAAATTCCTTCTAGATAATCACTTCACAAGAGGTACTGTTGACAAAACTCTCTTCTTTAGAAATTTTAATGGCTCTAAAATACTTGTTCAAATTTATGTAGATGATATTATATTTGGATCTACAGATGATAAGCTTTGTAAAAAGTTTGCTAAATTAATGCAAAGTAAATATGAAATGAGCATGATGGGAGAGCTAACTTACTTTCTTGGTTTATAAGTTAAACAAGTTAGTGGTGGAATTTATATTAGTCAAACTAAATATATTTATGATCTTTTAAAGAAGTTTGACTTAATGGATTGTTCACCTGCAAAAACTCCCATGGCCACTACCACTAAGCTTGAATTAAACAAGACTGAAAAGTCTGTGGATATTTCAAATTATAGAGGCATGGTTGGCTCCCTTTTATATTTAACTGCTAGTAGACCTGATATAATGTTTTCTACATGTCTCTGTGCTAGATTTCAAGCTGACCCTAAAGAATCTCACTTAGTGGCTATTAAAAGAATTTTCAGATATCTCAAAGGGACTCCAAATCTAGGAATTTGGTACCCTGGAGAGTCTGGTTTTGATCTAATTGGCTACTCAGATGCAGATTATGCAGGCTGCAAAATAGACAGGAAAAGCACAACTGGTACCTGTCAATTTCTAGGGAACAAGCTTGTGGCATGGTTCAGCAAGAAGCAGAATTCTGTTTCCACATCAACAGTTGAAGCTGAGTACATTGCTGTTGGTAGTTGCTGTGCACAGATATTATGGATGAGGAATCAACTATTTGACTATGGTCTGACAGTTGACAAAATTCCAATATTCTGTGACAACACAAGTGCCATTGCCATTACTGAAAATCCAGTTCAACACTCAAGAACCAAGCACATTGATATCAAGTACCACTTCATTAGGGAACATGTGATGAAAGGTACAGTGGAACTTCATTTTAGTTCCAAGTGAAAAGCAGATTGCAGACATATTTACCAAGCCACGTGATGAATCAACATTCACAAGATTAGTGAGTGAGTTAGGTATGCTTAATTATTCATAATTTATGTCATCTATATAATCTGCCTTGAAGCCTGAAATGAATTTGCTGCAAGAACAAAGTTGGCTTTAAGTAAGACTTATCCTATCAACGGATATTCCCTATCCGTTGAAAGCCAAAATTGTTCTATCAACGGATGTTCATTATCCGTTGAAAGACAAATACATTTCTGGTAATTTTATCCTTCAACGGATAAAATGGTGTTGATCATCAATGGATAACTATTTACCTTATCCGTTGAAGTGTCACATCAGTTACTATAAGTGAGTCACAGCCGTTGATTCTTTTACTCAACCGTTGATACAGATATACAGTGTTGTATGTCTTTGTATTTAAGGTAGTTTTCAGAATTTCTACAGTTTTATTTATTCTTGAACGGCTGTAACTTACTTAAAAGTATCATTTAATCATTTTATTTACGTTTTAATTCAAGAAAGTATAAAAGCCCAATTGAACTCTTATTTTCACTTTACGCTTTCTTGCAATTCTTATTCTCCTTCTCTCCCAAAAAAAAAAATCTCAAGCTTTTCTCTGCAACCTCTACTAACAACAATGGCACCAGTAGTCAAAATTATGTCTCAAACAGGATTTGTTTATGAAAAGAATAATTTCGTAGCCTTGGTTGAAAAGAATGAAGCTCATTCTGATTATCACAAGATGATGGACTTCATCAAAAACTGCAAACTAAGCTATGCAATGCTGGAAGCCCCAACCATCTACTGTGAGGTGATTGAGGAAATTTGGACAACTGCAGAGTTCAACTCCACAGATATGACTATTGCCTTCTCTCTCAAAGGTAAGGACTATTGCATTAACTGTGATGATATACAATCTTGCTTTAAGTTGCCTGAGAATAATGCCATGACACCACACACTGATAAAGATGTATCTGCTATGTTAGATTCCATAGGCTATGCTTTTGATTCTACTAGTTTAGGTAGTATTAGAAGGAAAGGCCTTAGGAAAGAATGGAGTTTTCTTGGAGATGCCTTCATTAAAGTTTTCTCTGGGAAGATTAGCAATTTTGATGCCATAACTTCATCTCTTGTTAATATGCTCTATATGCTAGTTTCTGATAGGTACTTTAATTTTAGCAACTATGTTATGCTAGAATTAGGATCCAGATTAAGTAACAAAGCTAATAGACCACATAACATCTACTATGCTCAATTCTTTATGTTATTGGCTAACCATGTTGCTGAAGGTTTGGTTATATCAAATGAGGATAATAAACTCAAATGCTGGGCACAAGAGAAAAGGGTCCTTGCAGACCTTTTGAGAATGAACCTCAACAGCCAGGTGCCATTGGTATACTTGCCAATCATGAATGCATCACAGGTAAGTGAGGTAAACACTCCTATAACTCCTACTATTTCCAACCCCATTGTTTCTTTGCCCTCTAGTGTGGCCATGGAATCTGTGTCTTTGTCCAAACAGGTTCCTGCCAAAGCCACCAAAACCAAAGTTTCAAAACTCAAGTCAAAGAAACCTACCTCTGTTGTTTCTCAAAAGACAACAGTTGTAACAACTACCATAAACCCTGAAGGGAGTGAACAGGGTGTGAGTGGTGAGGGGAGGGGTGAACATCAAGAAACCCCTCAGGATAAGGTGGGAGAGGTGAGTGGTACCCAAGCCAGCCAAGCCACAGTCTCTCAAAAGACTGTGGTGGTTCAAAAGGAGTCCAACACATCCCTAGTTGTATCCTCCCAAAAGGATGTAACTATTGAAAATAGTCCCCAACCAGGGACACAGAACAAAAGAGGGAGGGACACTGAAGCCACACATTCACCAATTAAAGCCTTTTCAAGGAAGAAGAAGGCCAAGATCCTAGTTTCCACACAAGGGACACACACAGCACAGATACATCCACCTGTATCTGAGCCTTCACAAATTCAGCTTGATGTGATTCCAGCAAATGTGGAATCACGGCCCCATTCTCTCATAATAGAAACACACCAATCATCAAACTCTCCATCACCCTCTCTGGATGTGGATATGATATTCACATCAATTCCTGATTCTCCCTCATTAAAACTCAGGGAGGAGCCCCACTCAAAACCTGATGATCATCATCATTTAGATGATTTGTTGGATCATCAGCCAATTCTTTCAGATGTAGTTGAAGAATCTGTGTTACCTCACTTAAAATCAATTCCCACAGATTCAACAATTATGTCACTTTCTATATCTACATCTTTTCCTTCTTCAACGGATATCTCTCATCCGTTGACAAGTGGTTGTTCTTCAACGGATAAGCTTAACAGCAGTTATCCGTTGATACCATTAGTTTCCACTTCAACGGATACTCCCTATCCGTTGATGGTCTCTACACAAATAACAGAAACAATACCAACTGTAGAGGACATGGCTACTGTATAATCACTTTTAGGTTTGAGGGAAGGGAGTGATCTTTTGAGTGAGAGGCTGGGTTGCTCCCAGGAAAAAGGAGAGGTTGAGAGTCACCATATGCATGCTATTTCTTCCAGCATGGCAAAAGTGAGTGAGGGGAGTGCCACCTTAGAAGGTGAGGGTGAGGGTGTGAGGGTGTGTGTGAGCCAGGGGGAGCCCCTGATGCAAGAAAATAGAGAAAAAGAGAGAAAGGCAGGTACAGAAGCTATAAGGGTGGATCCAGCCATTGCTAGTGAGTCAATGAAAGTGGATGATGCAGAAAAGGAAAGACAATTTCAGCAACATTTCAAAGCTGCAATTGATAACATTTCCTCGGATGTTGACACTTTTACTCATCCTATTTCAGCCTATCAATTATTGGCTGCTCAGGGCAATGTGGAGGCAGAACAGACATTACACATTGTACACACTTCAGAATCTCTTCTCAGAGATAAAGCTGCTGTTAACAGGCTGCCTTCTCAAGCTGGTGAGCCATTTGAAGAATTTGGAGTGAATTCTAATGATGATGACTCTAATTCTTTGAATGAGAGCATGAACTTAGGGGGAGTAGCAGGCCCAAGTTCTGTTCCTGATTTTCCTGAATGGGCATGGGCAAAAGCCTCAACACCAAGAGAGTTTAGTGTCACTTTGATTAGACAAGTCATGACAATTCAGCAGGCCCTTCAGGAGACTACAGATGCTGGTACCAAGGCAATTCTTCAAGCTCATCTGGAATCTCTGCATCTCTTGCAGTTGCAGCATTTCCAACAAAATCTAAGTGTGGATGAGCTCAAACAGGACATTGTTGATCTGAAATCCTACAATGCTGAGAAGTTGGATTCAGTCATACCTTATGGTACTATGCAGGATTTGTTGGGGAGACTGAGGAAATAATCTGATGCTGACAAGAGACTGGCCAGATTGGAAAACAGGGTTCAAATCATTGAAGATTCTATGGTCACAATTCTTCAGAATCAACAAACTCAAACAAATCTACTCATGCAGCTGGCCAATACACATGGCTTGACTCCTACCCTTGATGATAACAAAAAGGGGGAGAATAAAGGGAAAGGGGAAGGAGAGCCATCAACAACAGTTCAAATTTCTCAAGTGCTAGTTCCTGTCATCACCACTTCTCTAATTATTCAAGTCAAAGGAAAGCTTGATGGAATTGATCTAATCCAGATAGCAGCAGCTGAATTGCAAGTCAAAGAGCAAAGGAAGAAGATTGATGAAAAGATGCAACAAATATTTGGTTCTACAACTTCTCAATCACAATCTGTGAAGCACAGCACAAAAGTGGAATCAATTATTATGGAACTCAAGCCAGTAGGGAGGAATAAGGTTGGAGAGACTTCTTCCAAGGATTTGAAACCTATGGTCCTCAAGCCCAACAACAGATCCAATAAGGACTCTACAAAGAATCCTCTAAAAGAAGTGGATTTTCCTCTTCCAAAGGCTGATGAGGACAAGCTTTTGGGTAGAAGTATCTTATATCTCAAAGAGACCATGGATGTGGCTGTAAGGAGAAACATGGCTATTATCTTCAGAGAGGGAAAGAGCATATGTGTGATGCAAGGACATCCCAAATTCTCAATAGCCAAGAGGGAAGAAACCAGAAGGTTGAAGGAAGAAGCTAAACAGCTAAAGGCTGACAAAAGAGCACAAGCAAAGCTTGAAAAATAGCTAAAGTCAAGTCAGGCTGGAGAGCAGAAAGAAATTGAAGACAAAAGTGAAGATGAAGCTATGGGGGACATGGTTGGTACTGAGATGGAGAAAAGAAGTAAGGGAAGGGAGGAATGGCAGAAAGGGAACAGAAAGAAGGTCAATACAAAGAGAAAAATGGTAGATAAGACTGAAGAAACCCAATCAATATCCAAACCACTACCCTCTATTCCTCAACCCATTGTGCCTGACCCCTTCATGAACATTCATGGTGAAACAATCATTCCCAAGGAGGAACCAATTGATTGGGACACCATCAAATTGCCCACCTTCCTAACCTCTTCTCCACCATCAAAGAAGCAGAAAAGAAGAATCAAATCAACACCCTCTAGAGCCTCAATCAAATTCACACAGAAGCCTAAGCCTAAACCACAAGCCTCTAAAGATGATTATGTTCACATCTGTGACATAACAGAATTTTCAGACATTGAACTCTATCTGGATGAGCTGGAGGAAGTAAGGGGAATAGCTGCCTACAGACAGCTACTAAAAAGACTAGTGTTCAAATACAAAGGAGATGGGGAAAGAACCTGGCCTCTTTACAGAATTCTGAATGAAGGCTACTCTACCTTGATTAGAGTCTACTCAGCCATACAAAGGGATTCTGGCTTTACCAGGACTGCCAAGACTGAGATTCTCAACAAGATTACCAACATTAGGAAAACTTGGAGGGAGCCCAATGCTTTGCCTAGAACTTTACTCATTCAAGAAAGAGGAATTACAATTAACAAATCACCTCATTGGTTGATGGAGTTCAGAGACAACAAAGAGTCAGAAGATTTTTCAGAATTGAAGATCATATCAAGATTGCCAGTCATGAAACTCTCAAGGATATGCAATCTAAGTTGGACATCAATGAAGAGGATGAAGCTAAATTCTACAGACAACTTCAACTTTAAATAGAGGAGAATGACAGGAGGCTAGGAAAGAAAACAAGGGATCAAAGGAAAAGGAAATAATCTGCTCAGGCTAAAGGAGCACCCTTGGAAATAATGTAACTCTTCAATTCCATCTCAGCATACACATTTTTGTAGCACTTTTGAATTTTTGCTTTATTACAGTTAATATATTTGTCAAGTGTTTTGTTATCATCAAGCTAAACCCAAATTTATGCCTACAGTTCTAGTAGACATAAATAGAAGGAGATTGTTAGGAATATGTGTATTAGTTTGATGATAAGTTAAACAAAACACTTAAGTAGAAATCTAGTGATTGTAGCCTCAACGGATAAGACCATCTTGGCTATCCGTTGAAGGAGTAGCTTTACTTAGCAATAAGTTTAGTATTGTAGCATATTTCATTCTCTGGATTCAAGTTGTAATTCTTAGATGTTGTAGGAAAGTATCAGTCATGTTGACTACTAGTGGATATGCAAATAGGAGGGCTAATTGTAAATATTTCATGCCTTGTAATTTTGTATAAGTGAAGAAGTATCAACTGATATTGAAGACCTTCAACGGATAAGAAACAAAGCTTCAACGGATGTCTATAATGCTTCAACGGATAATATCCATCAACGGATAAGTGCTTTAACGGATAAAGACTTCAACTGATAATGCATCAATGGATAAAGCTTCAACGAATAAAGCCTCAACGGATAAGGCATCAACGGATGCTTAGTTCATTAGCAGCTGATAGTGACAATTCACAAGCTGACAGAGGCACATGGGTTGACAGAGACAAACTGGAATGTGGAAGCCTCTAGGAGGAATCAAGAAAATGCAGCATTCCCATTCTGATGCAAACAAGGAAGTATTCAAAGATTCACAGATTATCCTAGATTGCATTGGATAGAGAAATGAAGAAGAAACATGTGAAGAATCCTTTCAATTGTATTTTACAGTTTTGTCTTCACTTGTAATCTTGGTGTTATATAAACCAAGTAGCAGCTAGTAATTAGACAAGAATTTTCCTGAGCTGTTTAGAAATATCCAGAGAGAAAATCATCTAGTTTGTAGTAGGAAGCATCTGTGATTTAATTCTTTGAATCACAGATTTTCTGAAATAACACATCTCTGGTGGAACAACAAATCCACCAGAAAAGTTTTTAAGATCTTTGTGTTCTTTACATTTGTGTTTGAATATATATTTTTCTGCATTGGCTTTAAGCAATTCACACACACACTTGTTTTCAGAAACACTTAGTCTTAGAAACTGCTCAAAACTTAAAAAGTTTTGAGATTTACATTCAACCCCCCTTCTGTAAATCTCATTGTTAGTCCACTGGGAATAACAGTGTTGTTGTTGTTGTTGTTGTTGTTGTTGTTTTCTTCATTCTGGTTGGTGGAACGAGTATTTCTTCTAGTAGACATTTTCTGTAAAGAATCAAACAATTTATTTAACCTTTAAAATATACTCCTTTTTGTGAAAAGATTTTGTAAAATAGAAATATCTCTTTTTTGAAAACATTTTCAATAGTTGAACTAAGTAAATTGCATGCTTCTTTACAGAATATAAACAGTTAAGGGGAATAGGGTACATGTTATCACAAGAGTTTCATAACTGGTGCAGTAAGATTAAACAGGTATGACAATGCTGGAAAGGAAGGATACTGATATATATATATATATCAAAGTTTGGTGGTACAAGCGCAAAGCATTTTATTAAAGGCAAAGGTACAATAGGTCTATTCCTTATTCAGCATGTCTATTTTATTCGCACTCCTACCAAAAGTCCGATAATACACACTATACACTGTTATACATATATCACTTATCACATCATTCTTGTCGTTTAGCATTATGGAAACTATGGTCCACCAAGTCCTTCAAAATCATCCAATACTTCTCTAGCCCACCCCATAAGAGCATCTGGGGCTGCATACTCACAATTAGCTCCATGAAGTTTAATCTCACGCCACGAAATGGAATAGTTTTCAATCATGCAACCATCGCAACTGGTACTATAGCTGACACTAGCAGAAGAGCAGGGCGTGGATCAGCTGACGGTTCTCCAACTGACGGCTCCGAGTGATTAGATGATATCGAAATAAAGGAATCTACCATCACCGCTATCTAAAAATTACGCTTCTAGATAAGAATCTCAAAACTCACCACGAATCATACTATAACCTACTATTTATCCGCACTCAACCTCTCAATGTTCTATTTCTTTATTTTCGAATACTAATGTTAACCCTCTACCCATTCCCGATAATCTAGGCTTGTGACAGTGACTTTAAACCTTAGCTCTAATACCAAACCTGTGACGCCCTCCAAACCCGGGTCAAAAGTTTGGGGCCCATAACACACACACACACACACCATTTAAACCTGTTTATGAATATAATAATATATGCAATGACCCTACTTACCATAATCAAGGATCGCAACAGTTTAAAGTATGTCCACAAGCCACAACCTTATTTATTACAAATGTACCAAATCCCAAATTTATTTATTTTACATTTGAAGTCAAACTTTATTACAAACTTTTAGCATACACTAAGCCACACAACTTCCGCTAGCTCATTTCACTTCAACCCGTAAACCTAGATGGCACACTCGACTGGGGATCCTCGCCATTACTAGTTTCCTTCTTAACTGGAAAAGAACATAAACATATTCGCAAGAGTGAGCTAACTAGCTCAGCAGGTCACAATGACAACACTGAGATTTAATAATGATCAATTGAAATGATATAGGGAATCAAGTTTCCTGATAAACAATGACCAGAATTGGATATTCACTTTTATTTTAAAAACCAAGGTTAGGTTGTTGATCAGTCACGCACTAACCCCGAGCAAGGCTCCCAGCTTTGCTCTATATACTGGATCCAAGACACACATTGGCCTAATACGACCACGAATCTGGTCTGACCACGAATCTGGTCCATATTTAATAACAATTTAATTCTATAATAATAACATGATAAACAATGTAATTCAATAAACTGAATCATAAACAACATTTATCTTGAGGCATAAGGTGATTCACAACACCAGAAAGGTATAACACGGTAAACAAGAAGATTGACTTTTAATTCAAGGAAAGAATCAAAGTGTAGAAGACCAAGGGTTCAAAGGTTACAAGGATTGGTCTTCTGCTATGCAAGGCATAAATGTTTGTCTGACAAGCAATCTTATATCAAGGATCAGTATGTGGTAGATATGTATTTGTGGAGTAGTATCGGATAGGTGTGGTTCGTATCCAAGAATTCAACAATCAAGGGTTTACAAGAAATCAGGCTCACGGCTCAAGATCAATAAGAATCATGGTTAAGTACTTCAAAGTACTTGCAATATAGAATAGGAATTACTGGGAATAATTGCAACATAATGAAAAGAGTTCAAAAGTATTCACAAGTATATTACAAGAAAGTTCAGGGACACTTGCCTTATCAATTCCCTTTCACTTCACTACCACTTGTCAATTGGTTGCCACTCACCTACCACTTGCTTTCCTTGTCTATGTCTCGCTTCCTCTGTTAGACATCACATATACTCATCAACACTATTTCTCAACTCATTATATTCGATATAAGCTTCTATCTACCCTTCGTCTCACCCAAATCCGACATACGGATTAAAAGTTATAGCAGAAACAGTCAAACAATGCACAGACAATCATTTTATACTGCAATCAGGTCACATATAACACATAAAATGTAAGATAATCAATCCTATTAAAATTCAAAGAAGATTCGGGGTCAAAATGATTTTTCAAGTATTTAATACAAATTTTTGAATATTTTTCGAAATTAAAAT
The DNA here is from genome assembly GCF_009905375.1 of Apium graveolens. Taxonomy (NCBI): domain Eukaryota; kingdom Viridiplantae; phylum Streptophyta; class Magnoliopsida; order Apiales; family Apiaceae; genus Apium; species Apium graveolens. The sequence continues at coordinate 93,025,091 of NC_133649.1, forward strand.
TGGACTCCGAATCATTTTATAATTAAATAATAGGGTTCGAACACCCGAATTTGACATTAAAAAAATTTTATAATAATTATCGAGCCTTGAAAATAATTTAAAATAATATGTTAAAACTCGAAATTATTTTTCAGAATGTTTAAATCAATTTTAAATAATTAAATCCAATTATTAAATTAATTAATAATTAATTAAATTAATCAATCAATTAATATTAAATTAATCGATTAATTAAAATAATTAAAAACTAATTAAAATTAATTACTAAAATAAATCAGATTTATTTTTAAATAAATAAATAATTAAAATAATTTTTCTTAATTTAAAATAATTAAATAAACAATTTTATGATTTTTAAAATAATAAAAATATCATTTTTAAAATAAAAATAAACAGAAATCCATCATTTGTAAAGTTTTAAAATTCCAGGGACTGAAATATAAATCTGGCTAAACTACAGGGACGTTTCTGTAATTTAACCATCCCCGTCGTCGGTTGCCGGCGATCGCCATTAACGGCGATCCCGAGCTTTTCCGGCGACACCCAAACCTGCCCATGAACACTTTAAATTTCCAGGGAATAAAGTAGAGGTTTCCAGGAACGTGAATATGCAAATCAAATCACCAGAAGAGCCGTGGATTCGTCGGAAAACTCGACAGAAATTTCCGCCGCCGCTGAACCCGATTTTCCGATCTGCTAAAACACGGTTCCTTAAATCAACTAAAAATTACAAATCGATTCATGAATGCGTTGGTGGTCACAATTTCCACCCAGAATCCATGAAATTAAAACCCCTAATTTCGAATTAAAAACATTCAAGAACACAACCCTAGTTCTTCTTTCAGAGAATCAAACATCAATTTAAGCATGTTATTAAACTCAGTTTTTGACATATAATATACCAAAATGACCAGGAAGAAAAGATCTACACGATTATGCCATCAAATTATATCAAAAACATCAAGAACAAAAATTCATAATTTAATCCATACTTAATTCGAATTAAAATAATTAAATCAGAAAAATACCTTGATTTCTGGGCAAAAAAATTGGTTGATTCAGAAAGAAAATTTTGAGAGCTTCATTTCGATATATTGCACGCCCGAATCGGAATTCGATAACGCCTTCATTTGTGCGATTGATTTTCAAGAATACGGTGTTTTTATAAAGTTTTCTCTGTTTTTCAGGGTTTGTACTGTCTGATTATGATTTTGCGCGTCAAAATGAAATAAGAAAGGGCTATTTATATTTACAAAATATTAGTACGTTCTGGATCGTGTTGGATCGATAAATACGTTTATTTTGGATAAATATTATCCTTTTTGTATAAACACTATCCTGTTTTGGATAAGCACTATCCTGTTTTGGATAAGCACTATCCTGTTTTGGACAGACTTTATCCTATTTCGGATAATTATTAAAACCGGGCTTTTATAAAACAATTGTACGAATATATCGCGTTGGGCCGCGCACGGGTCAAACCGTAATCCGGATCGAAAAAGTCAAAACATGGAAAATGCCGGAATTACCAGATTAGGTTAGGAAGGAGTTTTCGGAAGAGTTTCGGGTTATAAAAACGTAAAAACGGTTGAGGTTGGACGATTCCCGGCTTTATAAAATAATTTTGTAATTATTCAGAAAATAGTTAATAAATTCATAAATCAATATAAAATCATATAATACTCCAAAAATTACCAGAAAAATACCTTAATTATCTATATTTTATTCTGGACATAATAAAATTAACATACCTAGAATTTACCACATATGAACATTCAAATAATATCACCAATAATCAAATAATTCACCAAAAATCACATAATAATCATATAATAATCATTTATTGATAAAAATAATTACACGTCATGTCCCGGATATTACAATGTTAGGTCCTTAATATAACTTTAGAGGGGGGTGAATACAGTTTATGCAGATAAATTGAATTAAGCACTCAACGGGATAAACAGTTTTCTATTGATTGATAAAAACTTATTACAAACTAATTTCTCAAAGGATGGACAGATATCTTTGAGAGCTGTTAGGTTACACAAAAGATATATCAATATGCGACACATAAAGTGTTAACCTAATATGTGCTTATATACTGCACAACTACACAATGAAATAAGGAATCTTATTCTATTACAATAAGGAATCATAAAACATATCCTTAATTTGATTACGACTAGAAGTAAAGTCCTTCACCGCTTGAATTCTGCAAACTATTTCCATCTTCGATATCTCCTGGTCATTAGCTGTAGTGACTAAGTACTGATATCATTTACTGATTAGCTTACTGATGAAAAATATTAATGATGTCACCTTCTACTAAAGTCTGATATCAAATGCTGATAATAAACTCTGATAGTTTATATGTTGATATCATCAATTTCTTTTAATAATCTCCCCAAACTTATGCATTTATGAAATATGGACAAGTTCTAAATTGCTGATGTCAAAACTATCTAAATGCATAAATTCAAACAAATAACTATCTTACAGTTAGTGCATCTAAAATTTATCTTCAGTCTTGAACTTCAGTACAATCTGGAGCTTCATCAAAGAGTTTATTGAGTAGTTTTCTTTCAAGAACATTTACATACATTTGCATTTTCTGTTCGATATCCTCGAGCTCCTCTATAGATTCATCATTATGATAAACAGCAGCTCTGAGGTCATGTAAATTCGATTCTCCAAGTTCCAAATCATCTAGTTCTAGAAATCCAATCTTCTTTCCACCACGATTAAAAGTAAGAACTTCTCTTCCTAGAGACTTAACCACTTTGCCTCCTCCAGTAGGCATATCAACAGTATGTTCGGATTCATGAATATATTTTGGAACATAATTGGACTTGTATGTCATCCCTCTCTACTTCATGTGTACTAAGTTCTTCAAAAATTCAGACCATCCAGCAGTAGTAAAGTTGGTTACCTTGAGTAAAGTAGTGATGAATTCCAACTCCTGCCATGGTTTATTCTTCAAATGCTCTTGAGTGAGCCTTAACCTTCTTCCAGATTCCAGAAAATAGATCAAAATTTCACAACCTATCTCATTTATAATCTAAACTGATTTAATTTTCTTCAAATCTTCAAGTTTTATGTTATCACCAATCTCTGTCAAATTTTCAGGTTTCCTTATAATCAAAGAATCATCAACAAAAGCACAACATTTGGAAGACCCAAGCCACTTCTTCTACCATATCTTCTAGACTGAGAATTTCCATTATAGATTTTTTTGATAGTCTTAGAAGAATCTCTTACTGGTGCAGGTGTCTTGCTTCCCCATAGTAGCTTCTTCTTTTCTTCAAAGTTTAATTCTGGCATATGAGAGTTTAAGTCCTCTAAATCAGGATTTGTGATTCAGCTTGCATTTTACTTGAAATGTCAACAAATTGAGTAGAAATAGAGGTTGTGACTGGTTGAGCTTCAGCATTTGTTTCTTTTACAACTTGAGCATTGTCAGAGGGTGTTGTCAACTTTAATTTCTCAGCCCAATCAGCTCCACGAATCATCTTTCTTCTTTTGTGAAACTGACTGGCTTCTTCTTCTTGTATCTTCTGATTATCAGCATCATCATGAGCTGTTATTACTGAATAAATTGGATCTATCAGTGTTTGTGATTTTGAACTATTAGATGCTAATTTCTTCTTGAACTTAGCTTTAGCCTTTGGCTTTGACTTCTCACCAATCTTATCCTCCCCTTATAACTCCTGTCAGCATTTAAAATTGCTTGAGACCTTAAAGGCCCTTCAACATCAGTTTGACTGACTTTCTTGATTACTAAACCCTTTGTAAGTCTGCTACCAGGAATATCTTTATAAGGTAAAACAACATCAGTATTTGCTGACTTCAAAGATTTGTACTCTTCTTCCAAAATCCTAAGTTGTTCCATGTCAACTCCAGGATTTTCTCTTTCAAATATTTTTCTACTTATCTTAGAATCAAAAGCTTGAATCTTTGAATCCTTGTAGAACAGATTTGTTTGCTTCCCTTTCACCTTCAGTGTTTGTAAATACTGACTTGATTCAACACCGGTTTCTATCTCCAGAATGCCTTGGTCTTCATTAGCATTTGTGACTTTCAGAGTTTGAGATTTAGCCACTGTCAGTTCTTTACTTTGCGCAGTCTTTGATACTTTCCTTCTAGATCTCCTCCTTTCTCCACCTGGTCTAGATTGACTAGTGGTTTTAGATGTACCACCAGAACCTATCAGATCTTCACCTTGTTTCCTAAAAAAAGCTCATTCTTCTTACCATCACCACAAGTACCATCCTTATCATCAGCATCTTTCAGCTGGAGCTGCTTGCATTTAGATTTTAACACTTTCTCCTGAAAGGCATATGTCATAGCCTACTCGTTTATTCGAGTAGTTAACTCAACTCAAATAAGAATGTAATAAGTAAATAGTGGATCAAGCATCAGAGAGATCTCACAAAGTAACATCTGTCAAAGAATAAAGAAACATTGTTCATCTGCAGACTTGAAGATTCACTGGAAGAAGTTCAAGAATTTGATCATGCCTCAGTGATATAAATCAAGATCGTGGATTTAATCAAGTGACAGAGATCTCGTCAAGGTATCATTTATTACAAGGATTCAATCAGAACAACAAAGTCAAGACATGAAGAAACGTCACGAAAGTTAGTCACTCATGAACCAGACAGTACATCGAGTGTCAGCATTGAAGTGACGGAATTGATTCATAAGTCTCAGAGACTTTCAGAAGATTGTCAGAAGAATGGATGCTGCTCAGGGATAGTATTAATTCACTATTAATTAATTAAGTCATATAATTTAATTAAGAGAATAAATTAAATCTGCAAGGATTAATTTATTGATTAATTGAATTAAATTGGTTAATTAATTTAGAATTAATAATGAGGATTTTCAGAATGTTAATTGATTAAAATCTGTGATAATTCTAAAAAGACAACTGATTGTACTAGTATGACAATCGGTATGACAATTGATAGTCATACCGAATGTCTTGCTAATTCAGTTGATTGTATTGATAGAATTTTCAATTAGATTAAAATCAATTATGTATTCAGAAAAACAATTTCAATTGTACTACTATGACAATCGGTATGACAATCAATAGTCATACCGAAAGTCTTGCTAGTTCATTTTAATTGTCTTCCTAGCTCTAATAGATTGTCTCACCGAAAGTCTTTCAAGCTCAAATAGATTGTCACACCAGTTCAACAACTTAGGCTGTGATTGATTAAAAGAAAGAAGAAGACAATATCAACAGACTACTCAGCAAAAAAAACAGAGGAGCACATACAGAACAAGAGAACACAGCAGAAAACAAAAGAAAATATTTCATCATTCATCTGCTTATTCAAGATCAAATATTCTAGTTTGTTAATGTTAAATCCAAACCACTAGAATTACTTGTTAGGTCCCAATTTGTTTGTAGAAGGGGGGGTTGAATGCAAACAATACCGTTTCGTCGAATAAAATGCGGAATAAAATTGTGAAACAAAATTCAAGTTAAATAAAACTTTTATTAAACTTGAAAGGTGTTACAACTACGATATCGATTACAAGGGATTAATCTCAAATCAATTATTACAAATTTAGAATAAATTCGACATGAACTTTTTCTATTTTTGTAATTAAAAGATCAAATGCTAAAAGCGATTTGAGATTAAGTTCTAGGGATTTTAATCCGCTAGATTGATATACAAGAACAAGATAAGTAATTCTAGTGGTTTGGATTTAACATTAACAAGCTAGAATATTTGATCTTGAATAAGCAGATGGATGATGAAATATTTTTCTTTTGTTCTCTGCTTTTTTTTCTTGTTCTGTATGTTGCTGCTTTGTTTTTGATGAATGAATTATGTTGATATTGTCTTCTGCTTCCTTTTAAACAATCACAGCCGAAGTTGTTGAGAACTGGTGTGACAATCTATTTGAGCTTGAATGACTTTCGGTGAGACAATCTATTAGAGCTTAGGAAGACAATTAAAATGAACTAGCAAGACTTTCGGTATGACTATTGATTGTCATACCGATTGTCATAGTAGTACAATTGAAATTGTTTTTCTGAATACATAATTGATTTTAATCTAATTGAAAATTCTATCAATACAATCACTTGAATTAGCAAGACATTCGGTATGACTATCAATTGTCATACCGATTGTCATACTAGTACAATCAGTTGTCTTACTTAGAATTATCACAGATTTTAATCAATTAACATTCTGAAAATCCTTAATATTAATTCTAAATTAATTAATCAATTTAATTCAATTAATCAATAAATTAATCCTTGCAGATATAATTTATTTTCTTAATTAAATTATATGACTTAATTAATTAATAGAGAATTAATACTAACCCTGAGCAGCATCCATTCTTCTGACAATCTTCTGAAAGTCACTGAGACTTATGAATCAATTCCGTCACTTCAATGCTGACACTCGATGTACTGTCTGGTTCATGAGTGACTAACTTTCGTGACGTTTCTTCATGTCTTGACTTTGTTGTTCTGATTGAATCCTTGTAATAAATGATACCTTGACGAGATCTCTGTCACTTGATTAAATCCACGATCTTGATTTATATCACTGAGGCATGATCAAATTCTTGAACTTCTTCCAGTGAATCTTCAAGTCTGCAGATGAACAATGTTTCTTTATTCTTTGACAGATGTTACTTTGTGAGATCTCTCTGATGCTTGATCCACTATTTACTTATTACATTCTTATTTGAGTTGAGTTAAATACTCGAATAAACGAGTAGGCTATGACATATGCCTTTCAATCTCCCCCTATTTGCTTGTTAGACAATAACAACAAATACCTAGAGGATAACTCAACTAATAAATAAGAAAAAGATATAAACAGTAATGTAAAGTAAATAGCAGAAAAGTTCTGGATTATATTTAACATTTTCCAGATTCCAAATGAAATTTACAAGTGAATACAAGATAGATGTTCCTCTAGCCTGAACATATAACTACATTAGACTATCTTGATTCATAACGCTCTAATCATATTACATTGAGTTTTGAGCTAATTGACTTTAACTGTCTTCTCTTCTGACTTCACCTTCTTCTAAATCTTGAAGCAATTCCTTGTCAAAGACACGATCCTTTTCTGAAGTGAAGCTTGCAGGTCTGACTGGTTGAACTCCAACTGTCTTCAACTTATTCTTGAGTTGATTGTACCTTTTAACATTCTTCTCACAATAAGCTTGAATCAAGTCAGCAGCTTGAGTCTTCAACATGGATGAATATCCAGCAGTTCTCAAATGATGTTCCATCCAGACCAGATGCTTAGCTGAGTAGTCTTTAAGAGATTGTACATCTAGATGACAGATTTGAAGACAATCAGACTTAAAGAATCTCACTTGATGAGGATTGTTGACCACTTGAGGACTAGCTCTGCTGGCAAACTCTTTAAGCCTTTCCCGAAGAACTTCATTCAACTCTGAGCTTCTTTTCACTTTGTTTAAAAGAACCCATATCTCTGACAACGAACGATTCTCAAATAGATGAAGTGACACTTTGAATGATCCTTCACTCTGACAATATACAAAAATGCTCATCTCATTTAGGGATCTATCAAAAGCAGCTGTGATCCTTGAGACTTCAGTCTTGATAGCATTCATGTACATGTCATTGTTAGGATTGAGATTTCCAGCTTGTCAAGAAGATGTAAGAACTGCCTATCATTGTTAGTGCATAGCTGAGGCATATCGAGTACTCTCCTAGCTTCATCCCACTTTCCACCAATCTTCAGTCTGACATCTCTTCTCCTTTCTTGAGCTTTAATGTCATGAAGACGTTGCTTTTGAAGATTT